>NC_088702.1:12630035-12990035 GCF_028017835.1 Emys orbicularis
CCAAGCAGAAGACAGAATCTGTATTCCTAGATCTTACTGCGGCATATGGCATGATCTAGCATACAGGCTTACTGTACAAACTGTCATTGGTCCTACTGACATGGGTTGTCAGGGCTGTGGAACTGTTGCTAACAGGCTGCTGGTTTCAAATTTTACTTAGACAAAAGAAACCCCAGCTCCTGGAGGTCCCAAAACAACAGTCTATTCTCAGGTCCAACACTGACACTTTTCAACCTCTTCACAAATGACTTTCCCAGCACCACTGCCAGGTGTTTTATCAATGCAGATGACATCTGTCTGGTAGTGCAGGACCAGGAATTCAGTCACCTAGACCAGTGGTTCACAACCAGGGGTACATGTAACCCTGGGGGTACACAGAGGTCTTCCAGGGGGTACATCAACTCCTTTAGATATTTACCTAGTTTTACAACAGGCTACATAAAAAACACGAGCGAAGTCAGTACAAACTAAAATTTCATACAGACAATAATTTGTTTGTTGTTACACTGAAATGTAAATACAATATTTATATTCCAATTAATGTATTTTATAATTATATGGTAAAACTGAGAAAGTAAGCAAATTTTTAATAACAGTGTGTGACACTTTTGTATTTTTATGTCTGATTGTGTAAGCAAGTAGTTTTAAAGTGAGGTGTAACTTGGGGATACACAAATCAGACTCCTGAAAGGGGTACAGTAGTCTGGAAAGTTTGAGAGCCACTGACCTGGAAGTCTTGAATGTTGACATGAACAGATGGCCCACTATTGTACTTAAACCTCTTACCAAAAAGACAGTTTCCAGCTGCTTCCATCTATACCACACAAAGGCCAACAAACAGCTCAACATCTTCCTGCATAAGTACAGGCTGGACCACAACCCGAAGCATGTGTATCTAGGTGTTACACTGGACTGGACTGTGACTTTCAAGGAACACCTTACCGAGACATTGATGAAAATAAAGACAAGAAACAACCTGATCAGCATATTGTCACAGTTCAGGGCAAATGCACCTGTATTCCCTGTCCCTGGTCCCTTGAGGGGACACACTGTAGGCTCCCGGCTCCTCAGTCATCAGCTCTCTTGAGTAGAGACCTGAGTTCTCTCCCTCCGGAGTGGGGTTTTTCCAGGCTGCACAGTTCTCTGCCTACACTGTGATATCCCCAGCAAGCCAGGCTGCCTTTACAGGCCATTGTTTGCCCTTTGTTTCCTCTTTGAAGGCTACGAACAGCATGATTTCCAGCAGCGGTAAGTTACCACACAGCCCTGTAAGCAAGCACATATATTCTTAAGGTCGAAAAATTTCAAAGAAATCATAAAAAATATACAAGTTCTTATTCACAAGCTCAAAGCTTACCAGAGCTCACAAATCAGTCCTATGGGCCTCCGAAGGCTGAAGTACTTCCAGCCCTTCCCAGGAAAGACTGGGGTCCCCTTTGAACAGAAGGTCCTGTCCATTTGCTGGATCACAGAAGGCCCCGAGTCAGTTAGAACTCAGGCTATTTCTCCAAAAGGCCTTTCTGTGTCTGTTGGATAGTCCAGTATGAACAGTTGAAGTAATCCTGCCCCAGTGGTGGGGCCTCTTGGGAGGTGTTTCAACCTCAGTGAATTTGACTAATTCCCCCCTACCCTCACTGTTCTTAGTTCCTGGAGGGCTGTGGTCCCCCTCCCGCATGCAATTACAGACAGACCTTGTATATTAACTGCTTGTTGCTTTGTTGCAGATATGATGTGTGGGAAACATGACTCACCTGGAGAAACACTAGGCACAGGGCACAACATCTGAACATGCGACCCAGCATACAAATGTGGACCCATTTAGCTCCCATTGACTTCTTATTAATTATGATGATGATGTAACATTTGTATTGTGGCAGTGCCTAGGAGTCCTAGTCCTGGATCAAGACTCATTGCATTAGGTGCTGCACAACCAAACAACAGACAGTCCCGCCCCCAAGGAGCTCACAATCTCAGCAGGGAGTTGAGGGCTCTGCACACTCATATGCCACAGTGTTGTTCTGCCTTTGTCTCTCTCTACACACATTTTATACTGTTTACGTATCCTTAACACACATGCGTTGGTCACATTTCTGTGACTAAAAAAAAATTCCCAATAGATTGTAGAATCCAGGTCCAAACTGCACTGTTATTGTTCCCGATCTCACCTGCACAACCCTTTGGGGATTCCCAGTCTGCCATGGATCAGAAGATTCATCTCAATGAATTTATACTCAATTGATAAATCTCCTACTCACAAATTAATTGTCAGACACAGACACTTACGGTGACCTGGGAAAGCAACATGGAGAAATACTTTTCAACCCAAGTATTTTCTCACTAACTTCACCACTCTCTCTGCCCTTGCCTGCACTGGGGGAAAAATGTACACTTTAGAAAATGTGCTGTAGGGAGAGGCACAAAACAAATCAGCTGCACGGCTCATTGTACCAAATGTGTTCTTAATTTCTTCAGCACTCCTCACCTGTGTGCCCGAGTGCCTGGCCAGATTTAAGGTTCAGCATGGATCTCTGGAAGGCAGTTTCTCACTGGTACAGAATGCTGGAGTCTGATTCCTTCACTGCCAGGTACATTCCCACATGGCTGTTTGGGGGAATGATTGCGGAAGCAGGTGCATTGTTACATGGTGTTCTAAGGGAGTGAGAGTTGAGATAAGCCCAGCCTGCAGAAGCATGCTCCATAACAATGGACCCTTTAATGAGACAGACTCTGCCTGTGACCACCAGGGTTTGACATCTACAGGCCATCAGCCAAAGTGTCTGTACTGAGCATGGCAGACATGCTGAGGAGTGGTGAGGGAGGCAGTAGCTCAGGTCCCTGGTCCCGAGCCCATTCCAGGTTTGAATGTGAGGATGAGAATTTAGAAATGGACTCTAAATTTGACTGACAGCTCAGCACTAGTGAATTGGCAGCAGAGCCCTCAGGAGCTGTCTTCAAGGTGGTTGTCTTAGAAGGCAGGTTACCATGTGCTGCATCAATTGCAGCTTCTGGGTTGGAGCGAGTTGTAGTTGTCCTCTTTGGGTGTTACATACTTCACTCAGGATGGGCAAAGCTGTGATGAAGGTGACAGAAGGCATTTGTGGCCACAGCTTCACCTGGGCTTCCACAAGAGTTGGGCCACCTTCGCCACTGGGGGCAGATGTCTGCAGCAAGGGTAGGTCAGCCGTGCCCTCAAACTATCTTCCCCAGCTAGCAGCATTGCCTCATCCTGCCTGGATTAAGCTGTAGCCACTGCTGCTCCATCAAAGCCTCCCTTCACTCAGGCATAGCCAGGGTGTGCACAGGCCTGGCTCATCTCAATAATACTGGGGTCCCCTCACTGTGATGGTGCAGGGGAATCAGGCCCCCAATGTCTGGATTTGTGAAGAATGTGTTATGCAGCTGGGAGCCATCTGTATAATGATGGCAACAGAGCTTGGTGTGTCACTCTCTCCACTGTGCCCATGCATAGATGCTAAACACAATGACTGACCCTGGCAAGGCTTTATCAGGAGAGAAGTTAACAGCACTACTTTGGGGAGTGAGCAGAGCCAGTGAAGCTGCTCCGTTTACACCCGCCGAGCCCCATAGATGGGTACACAGTGACGGGTGGGCCACAGGCCTGAATGCCACTGAAAGATGGTGCACCATGGGCATTTGCTCTGTCCAGCAGGCAGATCACCCATCAGCACAGGGAGGGCTCTCTCTGTGCCATGTCAAGGCCTAAACTCGGACGGGAAAGGACTACATGATTCTGGAGCCTCCCCACCACAGGTTCGAAGTCCCTGCCCAAAAGAGAAAGGGTGATACTGGAAAGGACTGTAACTTGCAAGATTACCCATGATTATTAGATTAATAGATAATAAGGCCAGAAGAGACCATTGTGATCATCTAGTCTGGCCTCCTGCATAACATGGGCCATAGAAATTCTTGTTTAAACTAGAGCGGATCTTTTGAAAACATCCTGTCTTGATTTAAAAATTGCCAGTGATGGAGGCTCTACACTTAGTGTGGTAAATTATTCCAATGGTTAATTACCCTCACTGTTGAAAATTTGCTCCTTATTTCAAGTTTGAATTTGTATAGCTTCAAATGCAAGCATTTGGCTTGTGGCTTCTTTTGAATGGTGTTACTTTTCTCTGCTAGACTGAAGAGCCCTTTGTTATCAAAGTTTTGTTCCCTTTGTAGATAACTTATAGACTTTGGCCAAGTCACTCCTTGACACCCCTCTTGTTAAGATAAACAGATTGAGCTCCTGGAGTTTAATACTATAAGGCACATTTTCTAGTCCTTTAATGATACTTGTGTTTTTTCTCTGAACTGTTTCGAATTTATCAACATCCATCTTCAGTTGTGGATGCCAGAACTGGAAACAGGATTCCAGTAGTAGTGATCACACCAGCACAAAACACAGGAGTAATATAACCTCCTTACTCCTACTCAATATTGCCTTTTTTATACACCCCAGGATCACATTAGTCCTTCTGGCCATATTGTTGCTCTGAGAGCTCACATTCACCAGTTTATCCAGCACAATCCTTCAAGTCCTTTTCAGAGTCGTTGCTTCCCATGTTAAGAGCCTTCCCTGTTGTAAGTATGGCCTACATTTCTTTATTCATAGATTTATAACTTTACATTTAGCCATATTAAAATGCATATTGTTTGCTTGTGACCGTCTCTACCAAGCAATCCAGATCACTCTGTGTCAATGACATGTCTTCTTCATTATTTATCACTCCCTCAATTTTTGTGTCATCTGCAAATTCTATCAGTAGCGATTTTATGTTTCCTTCCCCATCATTGATCAAAATGTTAAATAGCCTATGACTTAAACCAATCACTGCAGGAGCTCACTAAAAACGCACACGCTAAGTGATAAATCCCTGTTTACACTGACATGGTGAGACCTATGTGTTAGCCAGTTTTTAATCCATTTAATGTGTGCCAAGTTAATTTTGTATCTTTCTAGTTTTTTAATCAAAATGTTTTTGTGGTATGAAGTCAAAAACCCTACAGAAGTGTAAGTATATTACACCAACACTATTGCCTTTATCAACCAAACTCATCATCTCGTAAAAAAGAAAAAAGATATCAGATTAGTTTGATAGGATCTATTTTCCATAAACCCATGCCAATTGGCATTAATTATATTACCCTCCATTAACTCTGTACTAATCAAATCCTATATCAGCTACTTCATTATTTTGCCCAGGACTGATATAAGGCCAATAGGTCTATAATTACCTGGGTTGTCCCATTTACCCTTTTTGAACATTGGCACTGCATTCATTAGCTTTTTTTCTGTCCTCTGGAACTTCCTGCTGGGTGCTGGCTCCCTGAGCAGGGCTGGCTTATTGCACTAACCATTTGCATTCGCAGCCTCTGACAGTGGCAGACTCGGCTACTCTGCATATCCAGCCAGGGCATGGAGCTCCCCAATGCCTACACCACTTCTCCCTGTGGTGGGATAGGTTCAAACACAATGAGGGGTTCTCGAGCTCATTCTTTTTCCCCTTCTGTCTCCACATCAGCAGGGATGGGGAGGAGTCTGGATTTGCTCCTCTTTTTCTGTGACCCTAGATGTGAGTTCCTTGCAGTGGGGGACATTTACACATAGGGCAGGACACGGGCAGGAAGGCACACTATTCAGAACTGCTCTGCTGGCAGGGTCTTCACAGCATCCGTGGTGGAGGAGCTCACAGGGCTCCTTGTAACTGTAGGAAAGTTGTTTTCCCTGCACAGGTAGTGGAACTAGGTGTATTTTCTGTATTTATGGGATTATGAGGTAAGTGCTTATCAAATGTGAACATAAGAACAGGCATACTGGGTCAGACCAATGGTCCATCTACCCCCATATCCTGTCTTCCGACAGTCACCAATGCCAGGTGCTTTAGAGGGAATGAACAGAACAGGGCAATTATCAAGTGATCCATCCCCCGCCATCCACTCCCAGGTTCTGGCAATCAGAGGCCAGGGACACCCAGAGCATGGGGTCCCTGACCATTTTGTCTAATAGCCCTTGATGGACCTATCCTCCATGAACTTATCTAATTCTTCTTTGAACCAAGTTATAGTTTTGGCCATCACAACGTCCCCATGCAGCGTAACTACAGTTGTGTGATTCCAGCACCACCATGATGTCCTCTGCTGAACAGAGCTGGGATTGGATTCTCACTTCCACTCCAGTGGTTTCATGCAGCTCTGGTGTTGCAAAGCAGGGGGAAACCCAGTGAAACTGGCCTTCTAGGAGTTCCCTCTTGGTGGGGGGAATATGAGGTGGTGTCTATGCCACCGCACTTCCCTGCCCCATGCTCTGGGGAGGCTCAGAGAAGGGCCTGCTCAGGGAGCTGTCTCCTTGGCCAAGGTACACAGTGAAAGAGAGGCTCAAAAAGATTTTCTTTTGGAAGTTATATAAAGCCAGTCTCATAGAACTGGAAGGGACCCTGAAAGATCATTGAGTCCAGCCCCTGCCTCCACTAGCAGGAACAAGTACTGATTTTGCCCCAGATCCCTAAGTGGCCCTCTCAAGGATTGAATTCATAACCCTGGGTTTAGCCCGCCAATACTTAAACCACTGAGCTATCCCTCCCTCCAAGTTAATAATCCTGTTTGAGACACAATTTGTGTTTTTTAATCATGGCCAACAGTGTGAGGCCAAGGGTCTCACTTCAGTGAGCTTTACACAAAATCCAGGGCTTGAGAGAGATGGGGGCAGCGAGGAGGATTTAGTCTTTCACCCCACAGTGTTAGTGCAAACTCTGCCCTCAAGGAGTGTGGCCCACAACAAGTGTGCTCTGCATTGGTTCCTGAGAGCATGGTAGGGTTTGGACCCTATCACTTTCTCCCATATACAGGTTTCATAGCTTCCAAGTCCAGAAGGGACAATTGTAACCATCTAGTCTGACCTCCTGGATAACACAGGCCAGAGATCTGCCCCCAGATAGTTCCTAGAGCAGAAAAAGCTGGGCTGGGAATAAGTAGGAAGAACTTGAAATGCTAGTTAATAAACACAACTATGACTTAGTTGGCATCACAGAGACTTGGTGGCAGGGCCGGCTCTAGGCACCAGCAAAACAAGCTGGTGCTTGGGGCGGCACATTTTTAGGGGCGGCATGGCCGGCGCCAGAATGCTGCCCCTAAAAATGTGCCCCCGCCGCCCTAGCTCACCTCCGCTGCTGCTGGTGTGCGAAACAGCTGTTTCGCGCGCCGCGGCCGCTCGGGGTCTCCCCCTCTCTCCCAGGCTCTCAAACCTGGGAGGGAGGGGGAGATCCCGAGCGGCCGCGGCGCGCGAAACAGCTGTTTCGCGCACCGCTGTTCCCCCTCCCTCCCAGGCTTGAGAGCCTGGGAGGGAGGGGGAGACTCCGAGTGGCCACGGCGCGGGCACCGCTTCTCCCCCTCCCTCCCTCCCTCCCAGGCTTGAGAGCCTGGGGGGAGGAGGCAGGGCTGGGGATTTGGGGAAGGGGCGGAGTTGAGGCGGGGCGGGGGTGGGGTAATTAAAAAATGCGGGGGGGGGGGGCGGCCAAAATTGTTTTTGCTTTGGGCGGCAAAAATCCTAGAGCCGGCCCTGCTTGGTGGGATAATACACATGACTGCAATGTTGGTATAGAAGGGTACAGCTTGCTCAGGAAGGACAGGTGAGTAAAAAGGGAGGAGGTATTGCCTTACTTATTAAAAATGTATACACATGGAGTGAGGTTGAGATGGAAACAGGAGACAAACCTGTTGAAAGTCTCTGGGTAAAGATAAAAGGGGTAAAAACAAGGATGATGTCATGGTAGGAGTCTACTGCAGACCACCTAGCCAGGAAGAAGAGGTGGATGAGGCTTTTTTTAAACTAACAAAATCATCCAAAGCACAGGACTTGGTGGTGATGGGGGACTTCAACTACCCAGACTTCTGTTGGGAAAATAACACAGCAGGGCACAGATGATCCAGCAAGTTCTTGAAATGTATTAGAGACAATTTTTTATTTAAGAAGGTGGAGAAAGCTAACAGGGGAGAGGCTGTTCTAGATTTGGTTTTGAGAAATAAGGAGGAACTGGTTAAGAATTTGAAAGTGGAAGGCAGCTTAGGTGAAAGTGATCATGAAAAGGGTAGAGTTCATGATTCTAAGGAATGGTAGGGAGGGAAAACAGCACATTAGGGGCCATGCTCCTCTTGACCTGCTGCTCACAAACAGAGAAGAATTGGTAGGGGAAGTAGAAGTGGGTGGCAACCTGGGCAGCAGTGACCATGAGATGGTTGAATTCAGGATCCTGACAAAAGGAAGAAAGGAGAGCAGCAGAATACAGACCCTGGACTTCAGAAAAGCAGACTTTGACTCCCTCAGGGAACTGATGGGCAGGATCCCCTGGGAGAATAACATGAAGGGGAAAGGAGTCCAGGAGAGCAGGTTGTATTTTAAAGAAGCCTTATTGAGAGCACAGGAACAAACTATCCCGATGTGCAGAAAGAATAGCAAATATGGCAAGCGACCAGCATGGCTTAACAGAGAAATCTTCGGTGATCTTAAACACAAAAAGGAAGCTTACAAGCAGTGGAAACTTGGTCAGACGACTAGGGAGGAGTATAAAAATATTGCTCAAGCATGCAGGGGTGTAATGAGGAAGGCCAAAGCACAATTGGAGTTGCAGCTAGCAACGGATGTGAAGGGTAACAAGAAGGGTTTCTACAGGTATGTTAGCAACAAGAAGAAGGTCAGGGAAAGTGTGGGACCCTTACTGATGGCGGAGGCAACCTAGTGACAGATGGCGTGGAAAAGGCTGAAGTACTCAATGCTTTTTTTGCCTCGGTCTTCAGAGACAAGGTCAGCTCCCAGACTGCTGCAATGGGCAGCACAGTATGGGGAAGAGGCAAGCAGCTCTAAGTGGTGAAAGAACAGGCTAGGAACTATTTAGAAAAGCTGGACATGCACAAGTCCATGGGGCCAGATGCAATGCATCTGAGGGTGCTGAGGGACTTGGCTGATGTGATTGTAGAGCCATTGGCCATTATCTTTGAAAAGTCGTGCCGACCGGGGGATGTCAAGGCTGATTCCCCACTCTGGCACTTCAAGTGCAGAAGTTGGGAGCCCGCAAGGATTCTAAAAATTAATACTGGCCACTCTAGTTTTGTATAAAACTCCCAAGGTTACAGCTTCTCTCTGACTTTGGATGGGTAGATGCTGCCACCACCCAAATGCAAAACCCCCCTTTTTGGAACCCAGGAAGGCACACTTGGGAATTCCTTCATGTGGGGTACCCTCAAGCCTTAAACACACACACACACACACACACACACACACACACACACACACACACGAAGAGCTGAGAAAGAAAAACAAAGGAAATTAGCTGTGGCTACCAGCTAATCAAACAGCATAGGCACAAACGTCTTAGGACACCAAAAATCCAATCCTGTTCTTAGAAAAGGTAAATTTTATTAAAAACAAAAAGAAAAAAAAATACATCTGAAAACAGAGGCTATTGCTAGATTTTAAAAGAGCAATTCCAAAAATTAAGCACACAAATTAGCTTTCTTGGGGGTTCAGCTTAAAGGTTACGAGCAAACAAAAGCATCTGGGGTTAGCACAGAGGAGTCCACAAGCCAATAAGAAATAAAATATCCCTAATCACGTCTTCCTAGACATTCCCTGATTTACTTGCATATTTGGGGTTTCAGATAAGTAGGTTTGAGACATGATTTGATGCTTTTTCAGACCTGATTTTAAAGCTGCTTACAGCATTGCTGCTCTGTGTCTCTCTTTCATGGAGAACCACAACAGAAACAAAGGGGAAGTTTTTTCCCCATTTAAAAAAGTTCTAGCCTTCCCATTGGCTCTTTTCATCATAGAATCATAGAATATCAGGGTTGGAAGGGACCTCAGGAGGTCATCTAGTCCAACCCCCTGCTCAAAGCAGGACCAATCTCCAGACAGATTTTTGCCCCAGATCCCTAAATGGCCCCCTCAAGGACTGCACTCACAACTCTGGGGGAATAGCTCAGTAGTTTGAGCATTTGCTTGCTAAATCCAGGGTTAGGAGTTCAATCCTCGAAGGGGCCACTTAGGGATCTGAGACAAAAATCAGTATTTGGTCCTGCTAGTGAAGGCAGGGGGCTGGACTCAATGACCTTTCAGGGTCCCTTCCAGCTCTATGAGATAGGTATATCTCCATATATTTAAAAAAAAATAATCCCAGTTCCCTCAGTGTCATCTGCAAACTTGTTGAGGGTGCAGTCCATGCATCCCATCATCCAGATGGTTAATTAAGATATTGAACAGGACCTCCGCTTGATGCCAGCTAGACGTGGAGCCATTGATCACTATCCGTTGAGCCCGATGATCTAGCCAGCTTTCTATCCACCTTATAGCCCATATAGGCTCTTTTGGTCAGGTGCCCACTCCCTTTCCTTTACCTGGGGACTTTTTTTTAACCCTTTACAAGTAAAGCAAGTAAAGAACAGCTACTAAGAGGAATTTAATAGCTAACTGGCTGGCAGGGTGTCATAGAATCATAGAATATCAGGGTTGGAAGGGACCTCAGGAGGTCATCTAGTCCAACCCCCTGCTCAAAGCAGGACTAATTCCCAACTAAATCACCCCAGCCAGGGCTTTGTCAAGCCTGACCTTAAAAACCTCTAAGGAAGGAGATTCCACCACCTCCCTAGGTAACCCATTCCAGTGTTTCACCACCCTCCTAGTGAAAAAGTTTTTCCTAATATCCAACCTAAACCTCCCCAACTGCAACTTGAGACCATTACTCCTTGTTCTGTCATCAGGTACCACTGAGAACAGTCTAGATCCATTCTCTTTGGAACCCCTTTTCAGGTAGTTGAAAGCAGCTATCAAATCCTGCCTCATTCTTCTCTTCTGCAGACTAAACAATCCCAGTTCCCTCAGCCTCTCTTCATAAGTCATGTGCTCAAGCCCCCTAATCATTTTTGTTGCCCTCCGCTGGACTCTTTCCAATTTTTCCACATCCTTCTTGTAGTGTGGGGCCCAAAACTGTACACAGTACTCCAGATGAGGCCTCACCAATGTCGAATAGAGGGGAACGATCACGTCCCTCGATCTGCTGGCAATGCCCCTACTTATACAGCCCAAAATGCCGTTAGCCTTCTTGGCAACAAGGGCACACTGTTGACTCATATCCAGCTTCTTGTCCACTTTAACCCCTAGGTCCTTTTCTGCAGAACTGCTTCCTAGCCATTCAGTCCCTAGTCTGTTGGTCCTACTTTGAGCAGGGGGTTGGACTAGATGAGCTCCTGAGGTCTCTTCCAACCCTAATCTTCTATGATTCTATGAATAAAGAGAATGGGTTTCAAGAAAGCAGACTTTAGCAAACTCAGGGATTTGGTAGGTAAGATCCCATGGGAAGCAAGTCTAAGGGGAAAAACAATTGAAAACAGTTGGCAGTTTTTCAAAGAGACATTATTAAGGACAAAAGAGCAAGCCATCCCACTGCGTAGGAAAGATAGGAAGTATGACAAGATCACTCTGGCTTAGCCAGGAGATCTTCAATGATCTGAAACTCAAAAAAGAGTCCTACAAAAAGTGGAAATTAGTCAAATTACAAAGGATGAATACAAGCAAATAAAAGAAATATGTAGGGACAAAATTAGAAAGGTCAAGGCACAAAACCAGATTAAACTAACTAGAGACATAAAGGATATAAGAAAACATTCTATAAATACATTAGAAGTAAGAGGAAGACCAAGGGCGGGGTAGGCCCGTTACTCAATGAGGAGGGGAAAACAATATAGAAAATATGGAAACAGCAGAAATGTGAAATGAGTTTTTTGTTTCAGTTTTCACCAAAAAGGTAAGTAGCGATTGGATGTCTAACATAGTGAATGCCAGTGAAAATGAGGTAGGATCAGAGGCTAAAATAGGGAATGAACAAGTTAAAAATTACTTAGACAAGTTATATGTCTTCAAATCACAAGGGTTTGATGAAATACATCCTAGAATACTAAAGTTGCTGACTGAGGAGATATCTGAGCCATTAGCAATTATCTTTGAAAAGTCATGGAAGACAGGAGAGATTCCAGAGGACTGGAAAAGGGCAAATATTTTGCCCATCTATAAAAATGGGAATAAGGACAACCTGGGGAATTACAGACCAGTCAGCTTAACTTCAGTACCTGGAAAGATAATGGAACAAATAATTAAGCAATAAATTTGCAAACACCTAGAAGATAATAAGATGATAAGTAACAGTAAGCATGGATTTGTCAAGAAAAAATCGTGTCAAACTAACCTAATAGCTTTCTTTGTGGGGTTCCAAGCCTTGTGGATAGAGTGGAAGTGGTAGATGTGGCATATCTTGATGTTAGTAAGGCTTTTCATACTGTCTCTCATGACCTCATAAACAAACTAGGGAAATACAATCTAGATGGCGCTACTATGAGGTGAGTGCATAACTGGTTGGAAAACCGCTCCTACGGAGTGGTTTTCAGTCAAACTGGAACTGCGTATCAAGTGGGGTCCTGCAGGGATCAGGTCTGGGTCCGGTTCTGTTCAATATCTTCATCAATGATTTAGATAATGGTATAGAGAGTGCACTTATAAAGTTCATGGACAATACCAAATTGGGAGGGGTTGCAAGTGCTTTGGAGGAGGGGATTAAAATTCAAAATGATCTGGATAAACTGGAGAAATGGTCTGAAGTAAATAGGATGAAATTCAATAAGGACAAATGCAAAATACTCCACTTAGGAAGGAACAATCAGTTGCACTCATACAAAATGGGAAATGACTGCCTAGGAAGAAGTAATGCAGAAAGGGATCTGGGGGTCATAGTGGATCACAAACTAAATATGAGTGAACAGTGTAACGCTGCTGTAAAAAAAAAAGTGAAGATCATTCTGGGATGTATTAGTAGGAGTGTTGTAAGCAAGACAGAAGAAGTAATTTTTCCACTCTACTCTACACTGATTAGGCCTCAATTGGAGTATTGTGTCCAGTTCTGGGTGCCACATTTCAGGAAAGATGTGGACAAATTGGAGAAAACCCAGAGAAGAGAAACAAAAATGATTAGAGGTCTAGAAAACATGATCTATGAGGGAAGATTGAAAAAACTGGGTTTGTTTGGTCTGGAGAAGAGAAGCCTGAGAGGGGATACAATAACAGTTTTCAATTACATAAAAGGTTGTTACAAGGAGGAAGGAGAAAAAATGTTCTCCTTAACCTCTGAGGATAGGACAATAAGCAATGGGCTTAAATTGCAGCAAGGGAGGTTTAGGTTGGACATTAGAAAAAACTTCCTAACTGTCAGGGTAGTTAAGCACTGGAATAAATTGCCTAGGGAGGTTGTGGAATCGCCATCATTGGAGATTTTTAAGAGCAGGTTAGACAAACACCTGTCAGGGACGTTCTAGATAATACTTAGTTCTGCCAGGAGTGAAGGGGACTAGACTAGAAGCTCTCTCAAGGTTCCTTCCAGTCCTATGATTCTATGATTCTTTGATCTTTTAGAAAAACATCCAATCTTAAGAACATAACATAAGAACCGCCATACTGGGTTAGACCAAAGGTCCATCTAGCCCAATATCCTGTCTTCTGACATTGGCCAATGCCAGGTGCCCCAGAGGGAATGAACAAAGAAAGTAATCATCAAATGATCCATCCCCCATTGCCCATTCCCAGCTTCTGGCAAACAGAGGCTAGGGACACTATCCCGGCCCATCGTGGCTAATAGCCATTGATGGACCTATCCTCCATGAACTTCTCTAGTTCTTTTTAGAACCCTGTTATAGTCTTGGCCTTCACAACATCCTCTGGCAAAGAGTTACACAGGTTTACTGTGTGTTGTGTGAAAAAAATACTTTCTTTTGTTTGTTTTCAACCTGCTGCCTATTAATTTCATTTGGTGACCCCTAGTTCTTGTGTTATGAGAAGGAGTAAATAACACTTCCTTATTTTCTTTTTCCACATCAGTCATGATTTTATAGATCTCTATCATATCCCCTCTTAGTCGTCTCTTTTCCAAGCTGAAAAGTCCCAGTCGTATTAATCGCTCCTCATACAGAAGCCGTTCCATACCCCTAATCATTTATGTTGCCCTTTTCTGAACCTTTTCCAAGTCCAATATATCTTTTTTGAGATGGGGCAAGCACATCTCCACGCAGTATTCAAGATGTAATCTTGATTTTAAAACTGTCAGTGACGAAGAATCCACCATGACCATTGGTAAATTGTTTCAATGATTAATTACCCTCACTGTTAAAAATGCATGCCTTATTTCCAATCTACATGTGTCTTACAGCCATTGAGGCCATGTGGTACCTTCCCCTGCTAGACTGAAGAGCCCATTAGTAAATATTTGTTCCCCATGTAGGTACTTATAGATTGTGACCAAGTCACCCCTTAACTTTCTCACTGTTAAGATAAATAGATTGAGCTCCTTAAGTCTATCACAGTAAGGCATGTTTTAGTGCTGGACTCCTGTATCCAGTTCTGGTGCCCACAATTCAAGAAGGATATCAATAAATAGGAGAGGTTTCAGAGAAGAGCCATGAGAACAATTAAAGAATTAGAAAACCTGCCTTATAGTGATAGACTCACGGAGCTCAAGCTATTTAGCTTAACAAAGAGAAGGTTAAGGGGTAACTTCATTACAGCCTATAAATACTTACAAGAGGAACAAACATTGGGGTTGCAAAACTGTATGGAGGGCCGGTAGGGAAGGCTGTGCCTCCCCAAACAGCCTGGCCCCCACCCTCATCCGGCCCCTCCCACTTCCCGACCCCTGACTGCCCCCCACAGGACCCCCGACCCATCCAACCCCCCGTGCTCCTTGTCCCCCTGCCCTTCCCAGGACCCCCCACCCCTAACCGCCCCCCGGGACCACACCCCCTATCCAACCACCCTGTTCCCCATCCCCTGACTGCCCCCGACCCCTAACCACACCCCTGCCCCCTGATAGGCCCCCCGGGACTCCCACGCTTATCCAACCCCCCCATTCCCCATCCCCTGCCCCCCCCCGAACCTCCGCTCCTTATCCAACACCCTGGCCAGGGCCCCTTACCATGCCACTCAGAGCAGCATGTCTGGCAGCTGCATTGCCCGGCCAGAGCCAGACACGCTGCCGCTCTGCTCTGCAGGAGCGCGCCGCTCTGCCGCCCAGAGTGCTGCCCATACTGCGGCATGGCTGTGGGGGAGGGGAAACAGCACGGGAGGGGCTGGGGGTAGCCTCCCCAGCCGAGAGCACAGGGGCCGGGCAGGACAGTCCCGCGGGCCGGATGTGGCCCGCGGGCTGTAGTTTGCCCACCTCTGGTTTAAACCATCCAAGACAGATGGCTCCAGCCTCTTTTTGAAGACCTACAGTGAAGGAGATTCCATGAGTTCCCTGGGCAGTTTGTTCCATTGTCCTACTGTTCTTACAGTTAGGAAGTTTTTACTGAGATTTAATCCAAATTGGCTATGCTGTCATTTGAACCCATTGCCTTTTGTCCTGCCCTCTGTGGCAAGAGAGAACATTTTTTCTCCATCTTTCTTATGGTGGCCTTTCAAGTATT
Source organism: Emys orbicularis (assembly GCF_028017835.1). Taxonomy (NCBI): domain Eukaryota; kingdom Metazoa; phylum Chordata; order Testudines; family Emydidae; genus Emys; species Emys orbicularis. Next base: position 12,645,531 of record NC_088702.1, read on the forward strand.
TGAAGACAGCTATCATGTCTAATCTCCTCTTTTCCAAACTAAACATAGCTGGTTCCTTCAGCCTCTGTTCATATGGTTTGCATTCCATCCTTTTGATCATCTTTGTCGCTCACCTCTGGATCCTTTCCAGTTTCTCCACGTCCTTTCTATACATTGGTGACTAAAATTGGACACAATACTCCAGCTGAGGCCTAACCAGCACTGAGTAGCAGTACTATCATCTCCCGTGACTTGCATGCTATGCTTCTGTTAATGCAACCTAAAATAGCATTTGCTTTTTTTGCAACAGCATCGCATTGCTGACTCATGTTGAGGTTGTGATCCATCACAAATCCCAGATCCTTCTCAGCAGTGCTGCTGCTAAGCCACATATCCCCCATTCTGTATGTGTGTATTTGATTTTTCTTCCAGAAGAGAAGCACCTTACATTTGTCTTTGTTGAATTTCATTTTGTTGTCTGTAGTCCAGTTTTCCAATTTATCAAGCTCTCTCTGAATTTTAGCTCTATCCTCCAAAATGTTTGCAAACTCCCCCCCCCCCCCCACAAATAACAAATTTGTGTTATTTTCAAATTTGATCAGTATGCTCTCTATACCTACATCCAGGTCATTAGTAAAGATGTTAAATAACACCAGACCCAGAACAGATCCCTGTGGACTTGAGACCTTCCTTCCAATCCGACATCATTCCATTAATAGTTACTCTTTGCTTGTGGTCATTTAACCAATTATGTATTGTGACAAAGTTCCTCCTCTAGCTTGGTGGGTCCTGCACTTATTGGCGGATTTGCTCACCTCAGAGATTCACCTTGTGGGTCGGGAAACAGCCCAGAGACCTTCCCCTCTGGTAGAAGCCACAGTCCAGGTCAATTCCTCCTGTGTCTGATCAGGAGTTGGGAGGTTTGGGGGGAACCCGGGCCCGCCCTCTACTCTGGGTTCCAGCCCAGGGCCCTGTGGACTGCAGCTGTCTAGAGTGCCTCCTGGTACACCTGCATGACAGCTACAACTCACTGGGCTACTTCCCCATAGCCTCCTCCCAACACCTTCTTTATCCTCACCACAGGACCTTTCTCCAGGTGTCTGATAATGCTTGTACTTCTCAGTCCTCCAGCAATACACCTTCCCACTCTCAGCTCCTAGTGCCTCTTGCTCCCAGCTCCTCGCATGCATGCTACAAACTGAAGTGAGGTCCTTTTTAACTCAGGTGCCCTGATTAGCCAGCCTGTCCTAATTGATTCTAGCAGTTTCTTCTTAATTGGCTCCCGGTGTCCTAATTAGCCTGCCTGCCTTAATTGGTTCCAGCAAGTTCCTGTTTGTTCTGGAACTACCCCTGTTACCTTACCCAGGGAAAGGGGGTCTACTTAATCTGGGACTAATATATCTGCCTTCGAACACTCTCCTGTATCCCCTTAGGCTGGGGGGAGGTCCTTTAGCAGTGGGTGGGCTTCCGCCCACCCACTTCCTGGATCCCAACACTCTCCTGTAGCCATCTGGCCTGACCCTGTCACAGTATCCACTCAATGGTAGTTCTGCCGAGCCTGCATTTCTCCAGCTTACTTATGAGAATGTCATGTGGGACTGTGACAAAAGCCTTACTAAAGTCCAGGTATATTATGTCCACTGCATTGACCCTATCCACCAAACCAGTTACCCTATCAAAGAAGGAAATCAAGCTGGTTTGGTATGATTTGTTCTTGGTAAATCCATGCTGGCTGCTGGTGATCACCCCTTCATCCTCCAGGTATTTGCAAATAGAATGTTTTATATATTGTTCTAGTAGCTTCCCAGGTACTGAGTTCAGGCTGACTGGTCTATAGTTCCCCAACTCCTCCTTTGCCCCCTTTTTAAAGATGAGCACTGTGTTAGCCCTTCTCCAGTCTTCTGGGACCTCTCCTGGCATTCATGACTTTGCAAATAATATCACCACTGGCTCCGAGATGTCTTCAGCTAATTCCTTCAGCAACCTCAAGTGAATAGCACCAGGCCCTGCTCATTTGAATTCATTCAAATTAGTCAGAAGATCTCTGACATGTTCTTTATTTATCTTGATTTGCATCTCTTTCCCTTTATTGTCTATGATAACTTCGCTAGTCATTTGGTCACATTATTTTTTGTGTGAAGACTGAAGCAAAGTAGACATTGAGCACCTCCGCCTTCTTATCATCTCCCATTACCAACTCATCTTCTCCTTTGAGCAGCAGGCCCACAGCATTCCTGATCTTTCTTTTTTGTCTGACATTTGTAGAACCCCTTCTTTTATCCTTCCAGTTGTAACTCATTCCTTGCCTTGGCTTTCCCGACTTTGTCCTGACATGCTTGTGCTATTCCCAGTATACATCCTCAGTGACATGCCCCTCCTTCCATTTCCTGTATGTATCCCTTTTGTTTTTTAAATAGCTAAAAAGCTCCTGATGCAGCCAAAATCCAATCCTGTTCTTAGAAAAGGTAAATTTTATTAAAAACAAAAAGAAAACAAATACATCTGAAAACTCAGGCTATTGCTAGATTTTAAAAGAGCAATTCCAAAAATTAAGCACCCCCAAGATCTCCTGTGGCTCTTCTTATCTTTCCTCTGCATTGTAATAGCTTGGTGTTGACCCTCTAGTATTACATCTTTTTAGGAACTGCTAGCCCCCTTCGACTCCTTTTCTTCCTAATTGGTTTCTATATGGGACCTTTTTACTATTTCTTTCAATTGATTGAAATCTGCCATTTTGAAGCCCAGTGTCCTTGTTTTGTTATTCTCATGTCTTCCTTTCCATAGGATCTTGAATTTTATCAGATTGTGATCACTTAAGTTCCTCCCAAGTTCCTGACCACCTTGACATTCACAACTAATTCATCACTGTTGGTCAAAACCAGATCCAAAATGGCTGACCCCTTAGTTGTTTCCTCAACTTTCTGAATCAGAAAGTTGTCCCCTACACATGCTAAGAACTTGCAGGACATATTATGTTTTGCTGTGATAGTCTTCCAAGAGATATCAGGAAAGTTAAAATCCCCCATTAATGCTAACTCATGTGTGTTAGCTAAACTTGTCACCTGCTTGTAGAATGATTCATCCACTTCCTCTTCTTGATTTGGTGGGTCTATAATAGACCCTCCCCCCCATAACATCACTACTATTTTTTTCCTTTTAATCCTCACCCAGATATTCTCGGTAGGTCTGCCGCTCATTTCCTCTTGGACCTTGGAGCAAGTGTACACATGCTTGATGTACAGCACAACGCCTCCTTCTTCCCCCCTCCCCACCTATCCTTCTGGAACAAGCTATCTCTCTCAACACTTGTCCCACCAAGTCTCTGTAATGCCAATTAAGTCATAATTTTCTTCATATACCATAACTTAAAGTTGTTCCCCATATTCCTTGCATTGGTATACAGGCATCAAATATATTTTGCAGACTGCCCTGTTGTTTTTCTTCTTGCATCTTGCAGCAAATGACAGCCAGTGACAATGTGTGAAATGTGGAAGTGCACATGTCTAGAATTTGGGTAAAAGTGCAGAGTCTGCCATAAATATAGCCATTTTACTAGACAATGCAAGCAAAGGGAACTGTAAAAGCATTGAAGGAAACCACTAATGAAGCTTTGTGATTTGCGTCAATACAGCAACTGTCAGCAGTCAACAAAAACTGGTCCATTACACTTAAAACTGACAACACACACAGTACAGACAAGGTGGACATAAGTGCTGAACTCAATGTGCTGCCTGTACAACTGTGAAAGCATACAATGGATTTTCCATCTCTGTGGTGGAGAGATGCTGCCTTACTCTGACATATAACAACAGAGAAGCAAACACATTTTTGTCAGGGGACACAACACCAATCCTAGGCCTGGAATCAAGCCAGCAATTGAGTCAATACACAGGTTATTACCATACAACAAAACTTGACTCCCAATATCACAGTGTCAGTGATGAAATATACAGATATGCTCAACAGATCAGGAGAGTTAGCAGTAAGAAATAAAATCACCTCAAAGGAAAATGCAGCCAGGAATGTCCCTGTGGCCCCGAGGGGCAGGCTAGAGAAGGAACATCAGTGCCTCATCTTGATGCATGTGACAAGGAATTGGAGGAACCTTCCAGGTGGGTGCACTCCATGGAGCACTGGGCTTCTGTTTAGACAGCCCCAAGCAACCGAAGGAGAAAGCATTATCACACACTAACCATAGAATCTGGGGGGGAATGTCAGGTGACATGGTTTTCCCCATTCTGGATGCATCAAATGGATTTTGATAAATTTTCCCCCATTCAAGAGAATTCACACCATTGCCCATTTTAACACACCTTTTGTCAGGCACTGCTTCAAATGGTTCCCCTCTGGAATTTGCTCTGCATCTGAATTATTCCATAGAATGATGCAGCAGCTTCTGGATGCCATTCAGAACCTCAGGATGTGCACAGATGATATTCTTATTTGGGGTCCCACAGAACAAAACCAGAAGGACGGGCTGGAACGAGTCCTGCAGATTGCTAGGGACCAGGGTCAGAAATTGAGTAAAACAAAATTACAATTCCAGAAAAAAGAACTCTTGTATTTGCAGGAAATTCTGTCAAAAAATGGCATCGGCCTGATCTGGAAAAGAGACCAACTATTCTGCCAAGGCAAAAACAAAACACAGACTACAGAGGGCTTTGGGTGTGGTGACTATCTAGGGGCATTTCTTCAATAATCTTTGTTATTGCAAAGATGACCCTGGGTATCAGACCTTGCCAGAATGCTGGGGTGTGTGTGTGAGCTGAGTGCACCTCCTGGATTACCCTTGCTACTGAAAGGGCAGCTGGGTTCCAGGGACAGAGAAACAAGCACTAAGGAACCTGTGCTCCCAAATTGCTTGGGGCCAAAGGTATTTAGGCGGCTAATGAAGTAGATAGGAACTTAGTGGCAAAAGTGCCTATGTCCATTAGATGGCTAACTCTGATTGACTCTGATTTCAATATTTATCTGGAGGATCCATTACATTACCCCTCCCTGGAGATACACTGCACAGCCCCTCCCCGGAGATACACTGCACAACCTTTCCATGAGCTTACACTGCACAGCCCCTCCCTGGGGAGACACTGCACAGCCCCTCCCCGGGAATACACTGCACAACCGTTCCATGAGCTTATGCTGCACAGCCCCTCTCTGGGGAGACACTGCACAGCCGTTCCATGATCTTACACTGCACAGCCCCTCCCCAGGAATACACTGCACAACTGTTCCATGAGCTTACACTGCACAGCCCCTCTCTGGGGAAACACTGCACAGCCCCTCCCCGGGAATACACTGCACAACCGTTCCATGAGCTTACACTGCACAGCCCCTCTCTGGGGAAACACTGCACAGCCCCTCCCTGGAGATACACTGCGCAACCTTTCCATGAGCTTACACTGCACAGCCCCTCCCCAGGGATACACTGCACAACCGTTCCATGATCTTACACTGCACAGCCCCTCTCTGGGGAAACACTGCACAGCCCCTCCCCGGGGATACACTGCACAACCTTTCCATGGGTTTACACTGCACAGCCCTTCTCTGGGGAAACATTGCACAGCCCCTCCCCGGGGATACACTGCACAACCGTTCCATGAGCTTACACTGCACAGCCCCTCTCTGGGGAAACACTGCACAGCCCCTCCCCGGGGATACACTGCACAACCTTTCCATGGGTTTACACTGCACAGCCCTTCTCTGGGGAGACACTGCACAGCCCCTCCCCAGGGGTACACTGCATAGCCCCTCCCTAGGAGGCACCGCACAGGCCATCCCCTATGAGATACTGCACAGCCCCTCCCCCAGGAGACACTGCACAGCCCCTCCCCCTACACATTTTTGAAAAACAACATGTAAACTGAAGCATCTGGCCTGCTTTAGGACAACCCATGCAGTGGATGAAGGGAACTGGGGCTTGTAGTGTCTCCTGCTCTGATCGGAGACATTTGTCCTATGCGCCCCACTTGGCAGGCTTTGCTCCCCTCGGGGGGCTCATGGTTGTGACATTGAGTCAATAACATTCTCTGACAAGCCTGGGGGCATGTGTGTATGACGGGGAGCAGTGAGACCCCAGCACGGTAGCTCCATGGGTAAGTACAGAGGGAGGGAGGGTCTTGCTTATTTTGGGGGAGGTCAATTCTGGGATCTGTGTGGCAGGAGGTTACTCCTGGGGTCTGTAGCCTTTATTGTCCCTGCCCCAGAGACCCAGTACTTGGGGCTCATTCCAGATGGACCAGAGGATTGAGAACCATGTGAGTCCCCCTCCAAGGGTGGGGGAGATCCTGGGCCTCTGGCACCTGTGGGGAGGGAGCGGTCTTGCTGGTGTTCCAGGCAGGACTAGCCCTGCCAGGCAGAGAGATGGGAGCGGCTGACTGTAATCACTGCAGCAATGCTGCAGCCAGCTGCGTCCTCCCCCTGCTTTCCAGTCCCACTCACACCAGCTGCTGCCAGGGCCTGGGCCAGGATCCCCTTGGGGTTGGTTAGCGCCCTCCCAATACCTAGTTTGTGCTGCTGGTCTCTGCGTGTGTGATTGTTAACGCTCAGGAGAAGTCTTGCTCAATCCCACTTTGGGTGGGAGGCCATGGATCACTAGCAAACTTGCCCAGGATCAGTAGCAGCAACTGGGTGACACCTCGGGCTGGGGAATGGGGCTCAGAGCAGGGATGAGGGTCTGGGAATCTGTGTGAGTGGATCTGGCTGTTGTGTGCTGTTGGTGTGGGGGCTGGGCACAGGTAGTGTGGCTGTGGCTGTGCACAGCCATGGAGGTGTGGGGGTGAGTGTGTGTCTTTAGGTGTACCTTGTGTGCGTGCAGCTTCTCATGCAGATGTGGCTAGTTTTGTGGTGAGGCTTTGTGTGTGGGTCTCTACTTTGTGTGGGGGAGTGTGGGTGTGTGCATGTGCAGGGGTCGAGCACCCTTCGGGTGGTGTTGAGGCCGTGTGGGGACGTGCGTGGGTGGATAGTCTGAGCATCTGGACCAGCTTTACTTTCCTGCTTCCTGTCCCAATGAAACTCCCGTGTTGTTGTATTTGTGCAGTGTCTGGCAATAAAGTGTTACCGGGGCTCAGCTCCAGCCAGAGGTGGCCTCAGTTCTCAGTCAATGACTCCTAAAGCTGGGATGCCATGTGGTGCCCTCTTGGAACTGCCTGTGTGCTATTTGCCAGATCAGTTACCTGGTTATTGTCTAGCCATGTTGTTTGATGGCTTTTCCTTTCCATAAAGCTGCTCCCTCTCCAACCACACTGCTGCTTGTTGGAAGGAGAAAGAACGAGAAGCCGAGATGGAGGAAAGGGAAGTGGGTCTGTGCCCTATAGTGAGGGGAGAGGCCGGCAGAGCTGTAAGATGAGGCTGCTGTGCTGGTCTCCCAGCTCCTGGCATGAACCCTCCTGTGAAGGAAATCCAGGGAAGTGCTCTGTGAAGCTTGGCTCTGCTGGCCCCTGAGCTGCATTTCTGGGGCTTGGCTGTTTCTCTGCATTGGGCTGGGGCCATGCGCTCTCTTCCCTGATTCCGGGAAGAGGAAGGTGGCTCTGCAGCTGTTTGTTCTTAGGAACTGACAGTCCCAGGAAAGCTGCCAAATCTCCAGTTGATGGATGAGCCCCTATCAGATCCTGGAAACCTTTCACACGAAGGGAGAGTAGTTCTTCAGGGCGCTGCAAGTGGGGATAGTTCAGAGTGAGGGGATGAAACTGAGAAAGGAAGCATTTAAACTGACAGTGTGGGGAAAATATGTCAACGGTTGTGTGTGTATAAGGGTGCACAGTGTCTCTCCAGAGTCCCATCACCTGGGGCATTTAAAGCTATCCTGGAGAAAGCAGAGAAGATTGGGAACAACCCTGGGAACAATCCTGCCCTACCCCCAAAAGATGCTGTTTGAAGTCTCCTCCATCTCTATAGCCCATGAAACTTCCAGCTCTGCTGTGGGCCGATGGGTCAGGGCCAAATGGCTGCCAGCCCCACAGCACCCCCAGGGTGCTCACCTTCCCCACCAATCAATAGGTCGCCCTCACCTGGGGTACCGTGGGCAGTGCTGGTCACCCATCTCCAAGTGGAAAGGGCAGAATTAGAGGAGCTCAGAGAAAAGGTCTGGAAAAAACTGTTATATGACTTATGAGGAGAGGCTGAGGGAACTTGGCTTATTTAGTCTGCAGAAGAGAAGGTGGGGATTTGATAACAGCCTTCAACTACCTGAAGGGGGGATTCCAAAGAGGATGGAGATAGGCTGTCCTCAGTGGTGGCAGATGACAGAACAAGAAGCAATGGTCTCAAGTTGCAGTGGGGGAGGTCTAGGTTGGATATTAGGAAAAACTATTTCACTAGGAGGATGGTGAAGCACTAGAATGGGTTATCTAGGGAGGTGGTGGAATCTCCATCCTTGGAGGTTTTTAAGGCTTGACAAAGCCCTGGATGGGATGATTTATTTATTAACTACAAAGAGAGAGATTATGAGTACACATAATGAGGCATAAAAGTAAGAAATGGTTACAAGAAAAATAGAGATAAAACGCTACTGGTGCGTTTTATCTTCACAAACTAGGTTAAGTTCAAAGCAAAGTTTTCTCACCACATGCTTTCAGCAGTCCTACTGACCAAACTACTTAGGTCAGGACTCCTCCTCTAGAGTCCAACGAATGCCTCTTTTGTTGCTTCAGGTGCAGTGATTGTGATGGGCAGGGGGAGGAGGGGATCCCTTGAGGGTGTTTGTCCCTCCTTTTCATAGTTTCAGTCCCCCTCTTGAAAAACATTTCCACTTTATCACCAGGAGACAAAAAAATCTATGTAGAAGGATGTTCCCTGCTGCTTTCCTCACCTGTTTGAGCTTCCTTTGTTTCCCTTCCTGCTTGATGATTCATTTTCTACTTAAAGGCAAATTAAGCAGAGCACACATTCCTTTGTTTAGGACAGACCTGTTTGCCAGCCTCGGTTTAGGCAGGGCTGTGGGTTTTGGAACATGTGTTAATGGCATCTTACAGGGAAATCTTATAACTTCACATTATGTTGCCACACCCATTTTATCAGGACAATAATGACCAGCAAATTATGAGTTTTCAAATGATAACTTACAAGGCATACTTTGTAGGAGATTATTACAATAGTGTGTAGGGTGTGAATATAGGGGTTCTATATAGGATATAGGGTCTGTCACACTGGTCTAGAGAATGGAGACTGGGAGCTTCTGTCCTCTGTGTCTCACAAGAGAAGAACAAAGGACATTCAGTGAAATTAAAGGCAGAAAATTGAGAACTGATAAAAGGAAATCTCCCACTCCTGCAATTAGCCTGTGGAACTCACATTCACAAGATATCACTGAGACCAAGAGCATAGCAGGATTCAGAAAATAACTGGACATTCATCTGGATAACAGGAATGTCCAGAGTTAGAATAATGATTATTAAAATAATAAACACAAATTTGGAAGGGATATAAACCCTCTTCCTTCAGGACATCAGCCCTAGCCTCTAACAAAAGGGGTCAGGAGGAATTTTTCTGGGGGCAGATTATTCCATAGCTAGGGGGTAACATGTTCCTTCCCTTGAAGCAGCTGGTACCTGCCTGTCTTGGACGGTTGAGGTTAAACTGGGAAACTCAATTACAATTACTCAGTTACTCAATTACAGCTCAAGGAGCTGACTGAGGAGATGTCAGAGCCATTAGTGATTATCTTCGAAAAGTCACGGAAGATGGGGGAGATTCCAGAGGACTGGAAAAGGGCAAATATAATGCCCATCTATAAAGTGACATAAGGAAAACCTGGGGAATTACAGACCAGTCATCTTAACTTCTGTACTCGGAAAGATAATGAAGCAAATAATTTAGCAACCAATTTGCAAACACCTAGAAGATAATAAGATGATAAGTTACAATCAGCATGGATTTGTCAAGAACAAATCATGTCAAACCAACATATTAACTTTCTTTGACAGGGTAACAAGCCTTGTGGATGGGGGGAAGCAATAGATGTGGTATATCTTGACGTTAGTAGAGCTTTTGATACTGACTTGCATGACGTTCTCATAAACAAACTAGGGAAATACAACCTAGATGGCGCTATTATAAGGTGGGTGCATAACTGGTTGGAAAACCATTCCCAGAGAGTAGTTATCAGTGGTTCACAGTCAAGCTGGAAGGGAATATCAAGTGGGGTCCCACAAGGGGAGGGAGGGATAGCTAGCTAGCTCAGTGGTTTGAGCATTGGCCTGCTAAACCCAGGGTTGTGAGTTCAATCCTTGAGGGGGCCATTTGGGGATTTAGTTGGGGATTGATCCTGCTTTGAGCAGGGGGTTGGACTAGATGATCTCCTGAGGTCCCTTCCAACCCTAATAATCTATGATCCTATGAAGGATCAGTTTGGGATCTGGTTCTGTTCAATATCTTCATCAATGATTTAGATAATGGGATAGAGAGTACACCTATAAAGTTTGCGGACGATACCAAGCTGGGAGGCGTTGCAAGTGCTTTGGAGGATAGGATTAAAATTCAAAATGATCTGAATAAACTGGAGAAATGGTCTGAAGTAAATAGGATGAAATTCAATAAGGACAAATGCAAAGTACTCCACTCAGGAAGGAACAATCAGTTGCACACATACAAAATGGGAAATGACTGCCTAGGAAGGGAGTACTGTGGAAAGGGATCTGGAGGTCATATTGGACCACAAGCTAAATATGAGTCAACAGTGTAACACTATTGTCCCCCCACAAAAAAGTGAACATCATTCTGGGATGTATTAGCAGGAGTGTTGTAAGTAAGACACGAGAAGTAATTCTTCCACTCTACTCTGCACTGATTAGGCCTCAACTGGAATATTGTGTCCAGTTCTGGGCGCCACCACATTTCAGGAAAGATGTGGACAAATTGGAGAAAATCCAGAAAAGAGCAACAAAAATGATTAAAGGTCTAGAAAACATGACCTATGAGAGAAGATTGAAAAAATTGGGTTTGTTTAGTCTGGAGAAGAGAAGACTGAGAGGGGACATGATAGTTTTGAAGTACAAAAAATGTTGTTGGAAGGAGGAGGGGGGGAAAATTGTTCTCCTTAACCTCTGAGGATAGGACAAGAAGCAATGGGCTTAAATTGCACCAAAAAGCGGTTTAGGCTGGACATTAGGAAAATCTTCGTAACTGTCAAGGTGGTTAAGCACTGTAATAAATTGCCTACAGAGTTTGTGGAATCTCCATCATCGGAGACTTTTAAGAGCGGGTTAGACAAACACCTGTCAGGGATGGTCTAGATAATATTTAATCCTGCCATGAGTGCAGGGAACTGCACTAGATGACGTCTCAAGATCCCCTCCAGTCCTACGATTCTATGTCCACACAATTTAGGCTTTAATCAATATTCAGACAGAATTATTGCCACTTATGTGTCTGAACATACATTTATGCCAGACAAATAATAACAGAGAAGACAGAATAGGTGGGGGCCCAATTTACCAATTCCAGGTAACTGGGACTTCTGGGGCTCCGGGGTCTCCTACTATGTTTCATGATGGTTGGCACCTCTCTGATCCCTTGGTCTGTTCTTTCAGTCCTTGTCAAGGCTGCTTCCCCACTCTGAACTTTAGGGTACAAATGTGGGGGCCTGCATGAAAACTTCTAAGCTTAACTACCAGCTTAGATCTGGTCCGCTGCCACCATTCCCAAAGCTAATTCCCTTCCCTGGGAAGCCTTGAGAAACTCTTCACCAATTCCCTGGTGAATACAGATCAAAACCCCTTGGATCTTAAAACAAGGAGAAATTAACCATCCCCCCTCCTTCCTCCCACCAACTCCTGGTGGATCAAGATCCAACCCCCTTGGATCTAAAAACAAGGAAAAATCAATCAGGTTCTTAAAAAGAAGGCTTTTAATTAAAGAAAAAGGAAAAAATCATCTCTGTAAAATCAGGATGGAAAATAATTTTACAGGGTAATCAAACTTAAAGAGCTCAGAGGACCCCCCTCTAGCCTTAGGTTCAAAGTACAGCAAACAGAGATAAACACTCTAGTAAAAGGTACATTTACAAGTTGAGAAAACAAAGATAAACTAACACGCCTTGCCTGGCTGTTTACTTACAAGTTTGAAATATGAGAGACTTGTTTAGAAAGATTTGGAGAACCTGGATTGATGTCTGGTCCCTCTCAGTCCCAAGAGCGAACAACCCCCAAAACAAAGAGCACAAACAAAAGCCTTCCCCCCCCTCCGCAAGATTTGAAAGTATCTTGTCCCCTTATTGGTCCTTTGGGTCAGGTGTCAGCCAGGTTACCTGAGCTTCTTAACCCTTTACAGGTAAAAGGATTTTGGCGTCTCTGGCCAGGAGGGATTTTATAGTACTGTACACAGGAGAGCTGTTACCCTTCCCTTTATAGTTATGACACACCCCCCAAATCACAGATAGTGTTGGACAGCCGGTTCCACACTGGCTGTGATTTCTTCCTGGAGCTCTAGGAGAAAACAGAGTTAATAAGACACATGCACCTTTAGACATACTACTGATTATATCAAAACTAACAATATGTTCCACATTCCAAGAACAATTTTTAACCAGTTGATTCTGGAAAACTTTCCCGGGAGAGTGCATCAGCCACTTTGTTAGAAGCCCCTGAAATGTGTTGTATTTCAAAATCAAAATCTTGGAGAGCTAAACTCCACCGAAGAAGTTTTTTGTTATTCCCCTTGGCGGTATGAAGCCACTGTAGTGCAGCATGGTCTGTTTGTAGTTGGAAACGCCGTCCCCAAACATATGGGCATAGCTTTTCCAGCGCGTACACAATGGCGTAGCATTTCTTTTTGCTGATTGACCAGTGGCTTTCCCTCTCAGACAGCTTCTTGCTGAGAAACACGACAGGATGGAATTCTTGATCCGGTCCTTCCTGCATTAAAACTGCTCCCACACCCCGCTCGGATGCATCTGTGGTTACTAGGAACGGTTTGTCAAAGTCTGGGGCCCTTAGCACAGGGTCAGACATGAGTGTCGCCTTAAGCCTTTTGACACTCGTCAGTCCACTGAACTGCATTTGGCTGTTTCTTTCTGGTTAGGTCTGTCAGTGGGGCGGCGATTTGGCTGTAGTGTGGTACAAATCGCCTATAATATCCGGCCAAGCCTAAGAAGGATTGGACCTGTTTCTTTGACTTTGGAACTCGCCACTTTTGGATAGCATCCACTTTGGCCTGTAGGGGATTTATAGTTCCTTGACCCACCTGGTGCCCCAGGTAAGTCACTCTGTTTTGGCCTATTTGACACTTTTTAGCCTTAACAGTTAGTCCTGCCTGCCGGATGTGCTCGAAGACTTTTTCCAGGTGCTCCAGGTGTTCTGTCCATGAATCAGAAAAAATGGCCACATCATCGAGGTAGGCAACTGCAGATTCTCCCAATCCCGCTAGGAGACCATCTACAAGTCTTTGGAAGGTGGCAGGTGCATTTCGCAACCCGAAAGGGAGTACATTGAATTCATACACCCCTGCCTGGGTGACGAAGGCTGACCTTTCCTTAGCGGGTTCATCTAGTGGTACTTGCCAGTACCCTTTGGTTAAGTCTAAAGTAGAGATGAATTGGGCATGTCCCAATTTCTCCAATAGCTCATCTGTGCGTGGCATTGGATAGTTGTCAGGACGAGATACAGCATTTAGCTTACGGTAGTCCACACAAAAGCGTATTTCCCCATCTGGTTTGGGAACTAGAACCACTGGAGATGCCCATGCACTGTTAGAGGGGCAGATTATACCCATCTGTAGCATGTCCTGGATCTCCCTTTGTATAGCAGTTTGGGCACGAGGTGACTCCCGGTAGGGTGGGGTTCTAATTGGGTGAGCATTACCTGTGTCAATGGAGTGGTATGCCCGTTCAGTCCGTCCTGGAGTGGCTGAGAAAATTGGTGCAAAGCTTGTGCACAGCTCCTTGATCTGCTGTCGCTGCAGACGTCCAAGGGTCACGGAGAGGTTCACCTCTTCCACGCCACCATCCCTTTTTCCTTCGTAGTAGACACCTTCAGGCCACTCCGCATCATCTGTTTCCTGGGCTGTAAACTGGCAAACGTTTAATTCTCTGGAATAAAAGGGCTTAAGAGAATTAACATGGTATACCTTAGGCTTTATGTGGGAGGTGGGGGAGGCTATGAGATAGTTAACAGCTCCTAGGCGCTCCTGGACCGTGAATGGTCCTTCCCACGACGCTTCCATTTTATGGGCCTGGAGCGCCTTTAAGACCATGACTCGGTCTCCTACTTTGAAGGACCGTTCTCTGGAATGTTTATCATACCAGGCCTTTTGCTCTTCCTGAGCATCCTTTAGGTTTTCTTTAGCAAGGGCTAAAGAGTGTCGGAGGGTGTTTTGTAGGTTGCTTACAAAGTCTAGAATGTTAGTTCCTGGAGAAGGCATAAACCCCTCCCATTGCTGCTTCACCAACTGTAATGGCCCCTTAACCTCGCGGTCATACACAAGTTCAAATGGTGAAAACCCTAAACTGGGATGTGGTACAGCCCTGTAGGCAAAAAGCAACTGCTGCAACACTAGGTCCCAATCATTGGAGTGTTCATTTACGAATTTACGTATCAAGGCCCCCAAAGTTCCATTAAACCTCTCCACCAGGCCATTGGTTTGATGGTGGTAAGGGGTGGCAACCAAGTGATTCACCACATGAGCTTCCCACAGGTTTTTTATGGTCCCTGCCAGGAAATTAGTTCCCGAATCTGTAAGGATGTCGGAGGGCCACCCTACCCTGGCAAAAATGTCTGCTAATGCCTGGCACACACTTTTAGCCCTGGTGTTGCTTAAGGGTACTGCTTCCGGCCATCGGGTAGCAAAATCCATGAAAGTCAGTATGTACTGCTTTCCTCTGGGTGTCTTCTTTGGGAAAGGACCCAGAATATCCACAGCTACTCGCTGAAATGGGACCTCAATTATGGGTAGTGGCTGGAGAGGGGCTTTAACCTGGTCTTGGGGCTTTCCCACTCGTTGGCACACCTCACAAGACCAGACATAATTAGCAACGTCCTTGCCCATTCCCTCCCAGTGGAAGGACTTCCCCAACCGGTCCTTGGTTCTGTTCACCCCAGAATGGCCACTGGGATGATCATGGGCTAAGCTCAAGAGCTTTACCCGATACTTAGTGGGAACTACCAACTGTCTTTGAGGATGCCAGTCTTCCTGGTGCCCACCAGAAAGAGTCTCCTTGTATAAAAGTCCTTGTTCTACAACAAACCGGGATCGGTTAGAAGAGCTGAGAGGCGGTGGGGTGCTCCGTGCCGCCGCCCAAGCTTTCTGAAGGCTGTCATCTGCTTCCTGCTCGGCCTGGAACTGTTCCCTTGATGCTGGAGACATCAGTTCCTCCTTGGACTGTGGACTTGGGCTTGGTCCCTCTGGAAGCGATGCAGGTGCTGGGGCTGTTTCCATTGACTGTGAACCGCTGTCCGCTGGTGCACTATGTGGTATTTCAGGCTCTGGCTGAGCCTCTTGGGTAGGGTTATTTGCTGCTTCTGCCAGTTCAGGCTCGCTGGTGCCCTCTGGCGTTGGAGTGGTAGACGGGTTTGCAAGCGCTGGACTCAGTGCTGGCAATGGTTCTGGTGCTGGTTGCGTTGCCAGTTCCGGTTCTGGGACTGGCTTTGGCTGAGTCTCTGGGATTGGATCCACTACGGCTGTTGCAGTCGTTGGCAGGGGATCCGGTTCCACCACCTTTGTTTGGGTCTCTGGTAACACAGACGGGGCCCTGGTGGACGGCTCAGGAACAGGGATGGGGGTGAAAGCTTGCTTAACCTGGCTGCGGGTGACTATTCCCACCCTCTTGGCTAGCTTCACATGGTTGGCCAAGTCTTCCCCCAGCAGCATGGGGATGGGATAATTGTCATAGATTGCAAAAGTCCACATTCCTGACCAGCCCTTGTACTGAACATGCAACTTGGCTGTAGGCAAGGTTACAGACTGTGACACGAAGGGTTGAATTGTCACTGGAGCCTCCGGGTTGATGAGTTTGGGGTCCACTAGGGATTGGTGGATAGTTGACACTTGTACCCCAGTGTCCCTCCAAGCGATAACCTTCTTTCCGCCCACTCTCAAGGTTTCTCTTCGCTCCGAGGGTATGAGAGAGGCATCTGGGTCTGGGGATCTTTGGTGTGATTGTGGTGTAATGAACTGTAATCGGTTGGGGTTCTTGGGGCAGTGAGCCTTTATATGTCCCAGTTCATTACATTTAAAACATCGCCCTGCTAAGGTATCACCGGGGCGATGTTGGTTGGTGGAGACTGGTGGGGTGGGGTGAGAAGGCGTCTGGGGTTTCCCTTGGGATGTGGGTGGGGCCTTGGGTTGTCCCCGGTGGTAAGGTTTTGTTTCGGCTTGCCCCTTCTGATATTCGCTCCAACTGCTACTAGTTTTTTTCTTTTCTGCCACCTCTACCCATTTGGCTCCAATCTCCCCCGCCTCGGTTACAGTTTTGGGCTTCCTATCTAGGATGTACCTTTCTATTTCCTCAGGAACACCCTCTAAAAACTGGTTTCAGAGTAGCAGCCGTGTTAGTCTGTATCCGCAAAAACTGTTCCATTTTTACTAGGGAAATCAGATCTTCCAGAGATTTAACATTTGCTCCTGATACCCAGGCATCACAATTTTTATCAATGTGGTAGGCATGTCGGGGAAATGACACGTCTGGTTTCCACCTTAGGGCTCTGAACCGCTGACGGGCATGCTCGGGTGTTAGCCCCATTCTGAGTCTGGCCTTGTTTTTAAAAAGTTCATAACTGTTTATGTGTTCCTTAGGCATTTTAGCCGCCACCTCTGCTAAGGGTCCACTGAGCTGCGGTCTCAGCTCTACCATGTACTGGTCTGGAGTGATGCTGTATCCAAGGCAGGCCCTTTCAAAATTTTCTAAGAAGGCCTCAGTATCATCGCCTGCCTTGTAGGTGGGGAATTTTCTGGGATGGGAAGTGGTACCTGGAGAGGAGTTGCTAGGATTGGCTGGTGTATCCGGCCTAGCCCTTGCTACTTCCAGCTCATGGTTCCTCTCTTTTTCTCTCTCCTCCATCTCTTTTTCTTTTAGCTCCATCTCTCTCTTGTGGGCCTCCTCTTTGGCTTTTTCTTCTCTTTCTCTCTGCTCCCTAGCCCTTTCATCAACTTCTTTCTCGAGTTTTTTAATTTGAAGCAGTCTCTGATGTTTTTTCTCATTTTCTTCTGCTTCTAGTCTGGCCAGTTCTATTTTGTTAGCTACTTCTTTGGTAGTCATTTTCCTGTTTTCTTGTGCTGGGTCACACCCCTCTGCAGTTGACTGAAACTGGGATGTACTCAGCTCAGGCTGCTGCTGAGTTAACAGAGACTTTCTAACTAGCTACTCCCGAGGATGTAAAAAGAAAAAAAAACAATTCAGCTTGTAAATTCCTTTTACCAGTCGTTTGCTCATTAATTGAACCCTTCTCTTAACAAAGGCTCTTGTTAAAAAAACTTAACACCTCTGCCTTCAGGCAAGGAGAGATAAGATATGCATCTACCTTCAGCTCTGCTTTCCAAGCAGCTAGAAGGGGAAAAAAATCTTACTGGCTTTTGGGTTTAAAATGTTTCCCACCGCTGCCACCATGTCAAGGCTGTATCCCCACTTTGAACTTTAGGGTACAACTGTGGGGGCCTGCATGAAGACTTCTAAGCTTAACTACCAGCTTAGATCTGGTCCGCTGCCACCATTCCCAAAGCTAATTCCCTTCCCTGGGAAGCCTTGAGAAACCTTTCACCAATTCCCTGGTGAATACAGATCCAACCCACTTGGATCTAAAACAAGGAAAAATCAATCAGGTTCTTAAAAAGAGGGCTTTTAATTAAAGAAAAAGATAAAAATCATCTCTGTAAAATCAGTATGGAAAATAACTTTACAGGGTAATCAAACTTAAAGAGCTCAGAGGACTCCCCTCTAGTCTTAGGTTCAAAGTACAGCAAACAAAGATAAACACTCTAGTAAAAGGTACATTTACAAGTTGAGAAAACAAAGGAAAACTAATACACCTTGCCTGGCTGTTTACTTACAAGTTTGAATTATGAGAGACTTGGTTAGAAAGATGTGGAGAACCTGGATTGATGTCTGGTCCCTCTCAGTCCCAAGAGCGAACAACAACCAAAACAAAGAACACAAACAAAAGCCTTCCCCCTCCGCAAGATTTGAAAGTATCTTGTCCCCTTATTGGTCCTTTGGGTCAGGTGTCAGCCAGGTTACCCGAGCTTCTTAACCCTTTACAGGTAAAAGGATTTTGGAGTCTCTGGCCAGGAGGGATTTTATAGTACTGTACACAGGAGAGCTGTTACCCTTCCCTTTATAGTTATGACACTGGCCCTGGGGCATAACCCAGCCAGCCAGCTGCTGAGACTCCTGCATGGTTTGGGAGAGGTTGAAAAACTCAGGAGAGAGTAGGATTTGGGAATAAGACCCATTCACTGCTTGGGATCCTGTTGTTTTCCTGGTGGTGAACATTAGGTAGGGTAAAGTTTCATTCACAAAAATGTTCCATGAGTCCTGAGCCAGGGAACAATTTGTGGATCCCCAGCAGAGCCTCCCCCCCGCCTCCCAACACACAAAGAGCCACCAAATCACAACTGGTTCTTGGACTGAAAAAGGGGCTAGATCAGCCAATCAGGAACAGAACGGGTGTCACATAATGAAGGCTACTTTTTAGTCAGGGGTATTTTTAGTAAAAGTCATGGACAGGTCATGGGCAGTACACAAAAATTCATTGCCTGTGACCTGTCCATGACTTGTATGATATACCCCTAACTAAAACTTGGGCTGGGGGTGCTCTGGGGGAGCAGCCCATGGGGGACACTGTGGGTGCTGGGGAGGCGGCCCAGGACCCTCACTAGTGCTGGGGGGGAGGGTTGTTGGGGCTGGCAGGTTCCTACCCAGCTCTGCGCGGCTCCCTGGAACCGGATGGTATGTCCCTGCAGCTCCTAGAGGGACGGAAGGCTAGGGGAGTGCCACATGTTGCCCTCGTCATGAGCGCTGGCTCCTCAGCTCCCATTGGCCGGGACCCGCAGCCAATGGGAGCTGCGGGGGCGGTGCTTGCAGGCAGAGGCAGCGCACAGAGCCTCCTGGCCCCTCCCCCTAGGAACTGTAGGGACATGCCGGCTGCTTTCAGGGAGCCCTCCTGAGGTAAGCGCTGCCCCACTCCCCAACCCCCTGCCCCAGACCTAAGACCCCTCCCATATCCAAACTACTGCTGCTGGGGGCAGGGGCACGGTAGCCCGAGACTTCCCCAGCAGCGGCCAGTACAGCTGGCCCGAGCTGCTTGGGAAACCCGGAAGCCAGCCACACCAGCCGCTGAAGAAGTCACGGAGGTGACGGAAAGTCATGGAATCCGTGACTTCTGTGACCTCCGTGACAGACATACAGCCTTACACCTGATGCACACCATGACTAGTAGGCCAGGAGTGGTGACCAGCAGGACAAACTGTTTGTCAAATGCTGGCTGACTCCATTGATGCATTACCTCTCCAGCAGATGGTGCCAGGGAGGGACAGTCACACCCTGCCTCAGTTCACGTTACAGAAGAGTTTCCATGCTAAGCCCATTTTAACAGCATTTGTGCATCCTGTATTTTTAGCAGCTGAACATTTCTGGGAATTATCCCTTCTTGCAGAGTGGGGTACAGTCCTGTTCTAGAGGACACTGGATTGGATTTGGTTGGTTTATGAACATTTCAGCAGATCCTGAGCAAGCAGAGTGGATTATTTTTGCAAAATTCCATAGCTGCAGATCTGACTCAAACTGGTTCATGACTATTAGCTCTCCTATGACCTTCTGCCATCCAGAAAGGAACATAGGACATAGGGCTAGAAGGGACATCATGGGTCATCAGTCCAGTCCCCTCCCATTGCAGGTTCCACTGTCATACAATGCCATTCATAAAATTATCAAGTTCCATCCAAAAACTAGTGAAGTTGTTTGCCCCCATGCCTCTTATGGGGAGGCTGTTCAAGAACCTCATTCCTCTGATGGTTAGAAACCGTCTTCTCATTTCCAGCCCAAATGTGTTCATGGCCAGTTTATCCCTTTGTTCTTATGCCAGCACCATCCTTCGACTTCAATAGCTCTTCTCCCTCCCTGGTGTTTACCCCCAAGAAGTATTTCTAGAGAGCAATCAGATCCCCTCATAGGTTGCATTTTGCTGGTCTGAACAAGCCAAACTCTTTTGTCTCTTATAAGACAGGCCCTCCATTTCCCTAATCACCCTAGTAGCCCTTCTCTACACCTGTTCCAGTCTGAATGCACCATTCTTGGACATGGGTGACCAGAATTGCACACAATATTCCAGATGAGGTCTCACCAGTGCCTTGTACAATGGTATTAATACTTCCTGACTTCTGTTAGAAATACCTCTCCTGATACATCCTAGGATCACTTTTGCCTTTTTCAGATAATCCTTTGATTTTTCAGAGATTCATAGGCCAGAAGGGACCATTGTGATCATCTTATTTGGTCTCCTGTACAGCACAATAATTCCTAGAGCAGATCGCTTAGAAAAACATCCAATCTTGATTTAAAAATTGTCAGTGATGGAGAATCCACCACCACCCTTGGTAAATTGTTCCAGTGGTTAATTACTCTCACCGTCAAAAATGTATGTCTTGTTTCCTGTCTGAATTTATCTCTCTTCAAATTCCAGCCAGATTGCTGGATTGCAGAGTCCATTATTAAATATTTGTTCCCCATGTAGGTACTTATAAACTGTATTCAAGTCACCCCTTAATCTTCTCTTTGTTAAGCTACATAGTTTGAGATCTTTATGTCCATAACTATAAAGAATTTATTCTCACCCTTTAATCATTTTTGTGGCTCTTCTCTGAAACCTCTTCAATTTCTCAACATTCTTCTTGAATTATGGGCACCAGAACTGGACACAGGATTCCAGTAGCAGTTGCATCAGTGCTAAATACAGAGATAAAATAACTTCTCTACTGACTCCGACCCAAGATTTCCCTGTTTATGCAACCCACGATTGCATTAGCTCTTTTAGACAGTGTCACACTGGGAGCTCATGTTCAGTGACTATCCATCCCCCAAATGTTTTTGAAAGTCACTGCTGTATTAAAATGCATGTTGTTTGCTTGTGCCCAGTTTATCAAGTGAGATGAAGTGGACATTTAAAAAATATTTTTATGAATTGAATGTGTACCTCCGTTTCCCCAATACCTTACATGGCTTTTCAGTGGGGCAAAAAGGATTAAGTTTGCTCTCAGGGCAGACTAAAAGACATGGGGTGGGGGAGGGGTTCACCTAGCTGTCTGAGTGGTCTGAATGGGTCATTAAAAAAAATGGTTGAAACTGACCCAGATCAGCAAAAAATCCAGCAAGAAAAGGAGACACAAACACACCCCGCCAACGACTGAACAATCAGCACCTCACAGCAGGAAACTCCGGCAGGTGGGAGATGTGAACTAAACTGGAGAACAAAGGGCAAACTGTGTCAGGTGACTGAAATAAAAGCTGCCCTTTCCAGGTGCATCTCTCACCTGGGATTAAGGACAAAGAGACCAGGGGCCAGAGGGCGTGCAAAGGAGTCCATTACAGTTTGGCTGGCGCATGGCACTGGCTTGTCCAGGATGGACTATGGCTTAACCCCTGCCTCTCTTTGCTAACCTAAGGACTTTCAGAGTCTGTAGGCCAGGTGACTACTAAAGTGCTATCTTGTTTTGGAAAGGTTGTTTGTGTCACTGCAAACACTCCCTGGGAGCATCGCACCCTGAGGAAAATAGGGCAAGCCTCCCGCAGGAGTCTAGCTCGGCTGGATTCACTGCAGGGAGCAATGGAGAGAGACAGGATAGCTGTGCCTAAGGCCCAGTCTAAGAGTCTTGGAGGTTGTGCCTGCACAGGTGGAACTGTG
Source organism: Emys orbicularis (assembly GCF_028017835.1). Taxonomy (NCBI): domain Eukaryota; kingdom Metazoa; phylum Chordata; order Testudines; family Emydidae; genus Emys; species Emys orbicularis. The sequence continues at coordinate 12,667,331 of NC_088702.1, forward strand.
TGGGTCCTGGGGGCCTGGCACATTACAGGGGTCATGCCCAAGAGACTGGTTACAGGCTGGAGCATAGACCAGACCCTGTGGATCCATGACACGAAGTGATCCAGATCTTTCTGAATCAGTGACCTGTCCTCTTCATTATTTACTGCTCCCCCAATTGTCGTGTCATCTGCAAACTTTGTCAGTGACGATTTTCTGTTTTCTTCCAGGTCATTGATAGTTGAACCTCATCAGGTTTCTTTTGGCCCAATCCTCTAATTTGTCTAGGTCCCTCTGTATCCTATCCCTACCCTCCAGCGTATCTACCACTCCTCCCAGTTTAGTGTCATCTGCAAACTTGCTGAGAGTGCAGTCCACGCCATCCTCCAGATATTGAAGATATTGAACAAAACCGGCCCCAGGACCGACCCTTGGGGCACTCCGCTTGATACCGGCTGCCAAACAGCCACAGCCACACACACACACACAAACAGGGACACACAGAGACTTGTTCACATGCACAAAGACATGCACGCTTGAAAAAACATGCGTTTACACACATGCACGGATGGATGCACGTGCACACACATACACATACACCATACACACACACTGGTGGACATACATGATCATGCATACGGACACACTGGCACACGCAGGCTGCATATATGCCAGGCATTAGGAAAGGGAACCGAGTCACATGTTGAGTTTTTCTAAATAGTCCCGAACCACTTCTTTCTCCACAGAGGGCTGGTCACCTCCTCCCCATACTGTGCTGCCCAGTGCAGCAGTCTGGGAGCTGACCTTGTTTGTGAAGACAGAGGCAAAAAAAGCATTGAGTACATTAGCTTTTTCCACATCCTCTGTCACTAAGTTGCCTCCCTCATTCAGTAAGGGGCCCACACTTTCCTTGACTTTCTTCTTGTTGCTAACATACCTGAAGAAACCCTTCTTGTTACTCTTAACATCTCTTTCTAGCTGCAACTCCAAGTGTGATTTGGCCTTCCTGATTTCACTCCTGCATGCCTGAGCAATATTTTTATACTCCTCCCTGGTCATTTGTCCAATCTTCCACTTCTTGTAAGCTTCTTTTTTGCGTTTAAGATCAACAAGGATTTCACTGTTAAGGCAAGCTGGTCGCCTGCCATATTCCCATATCACCAGTGTCTGGGTTTGCCCCATCTCCTGAGTGGCGGGAAAGGAGAGTGGGACGGAGGGAAGCACTGCAGGGGGCAGCAGGTCTAGGGACATGAAGAGTCTCCAACCACTTCATGGCCAGACTTTGCACCCTGTAACCAGCTGAATGGGGTTCTGCCAGCCTCCGCCATGAGGGCTGTGCTGCACTGCTGACTCAGACACAAACCCCCAGAACATACAAATCCCCCCTCTGACCTTCTCCTCCTCCCAACCTGGATGTGGGACGGAGCAGGAAGAGGAGAGGGAGGCTGGATAAGAGCAGGGTTGGGGATCATGGTGGAAACAAATGCACATAAGCTCCCAGTGTCATGCTGTGGCAAAAAGTGCTAACATAGCACTTGGCTACAGTGGTGGGGCATATGGGGAGGTGACTGCACTGCTGTTACCCTTTGACTTGAATGGTTAGTGAAAGTTGGGCTCTTCCAGGTTGTTTCCTTAGGAAGAGAAATTAGTGATGCAACCAGGGGTTTGGCACATTCCTGTTTATTTTCAAAGAAATTGTGACATTTCACTCCATATGTTTATAGAAATATGCTTATGAGTGTAAATATAATGTATCTGGAATATGCTTTATGTAAAAGGTCTCTTGTAAGGTATCATTACAAAGCTCATAATCTACTGAGTGTGATCATCCTATTTGTATGAATGTATCATTCTTGTATCTGAAGCTAGAAATATGAAGTATTACTCTGAAGTCCTATTGTAACTATGCAAAGTGTGGGCCATTAATGGTGGCTTGGAATCTTGATGGCTCCCATTAACCAGGACAATTGGTTGTAAATGGCTCTGTTTACTTGTAAGCCTACCTGGGTGCCAGCCAGTGAGTAATGAAGACTCACAGGACATGTGAACATGTCACATGCTACTGGAATCCATCTTAAACCTGGTGCTTTTCCATTTAGAAGGAGGGGTGCGAACCCAGAGAGAGACAAAGGATTCCCGCCTTGTGCCAAAGATATAAAAGGGGGTGGAACAGAACAAAGGGGGCTGGAGTCATGAGAAATCCCCTAGATACCACCTGAGCTGGAACTAACAAGAAGTGTACCAGGGGAAAGGATTGGGCCCAGACTAGGAAGGAGTCTAGTCTGTGAAAGAAGCTTATTGGAACATCTCTGAGGGTGAGATCTTACCAATAATCAGTTTCTTAATGTATTAGGCTTAGACTTGTGTGTTTTGCTTTATTTTGTTTGGTGACTTACTTTTTTCTGTCTGTTATTACTTGGAACCACTTAAATCCTACTTTTTATGCTTAATAAAATCACTTTTGTTTATTATTGAACCCAAAGTGATTAATACCTGGGGGAGCAAACAGCTGTGCATATCTCTCTATCAGTGATATAGAGGGAGGACAATTTATGAGTTTACCTTGTATAGGCTTTATACAGAATAAAACGGATTTATTTGGGGTTTGGATCCCATTGGGAGCTGGGTGTCTGGGTGCTGGAGATAAGTGACCTGCTGAGCAGTTTTTGGTTAAAGTCTGCAGCTTTGGGGGCGTGGACCAGACCTGGGTCCGTGTTGCAGCAGACTAGCGTGTCTGGCTTAACAAGACAGGGTTCTGAAGTCCCAAACTGGTAGAGAAAACAGGCTCGGAGGTAACCTCAGCACATCAGGTGACAGTCCCAAGGGGGTCTCTGTGACCGAACCCGTCACAGTCCTCTTTCGCTGAACGCTGGAGAAATCAAACAGCAAGAGACAATTCTTTGCTCACAGCTCCAAGCCTCTTTCCAGACAGCACTTTGCCACATAGCTGGCTCTCTTAGCTCTTTCTCAAGGTCATGCTACAAGTCCTTCTCTGACTTTCTGCTGCTTTTGATGTGGGCGTCTGTCTCACACAGACAGCAATCCAATCAATCCCCCACCTCTGCATTTGTTATCAGATTTCTTCAGGAAATCCTTTGGCCTACATGGCTCAACTCCTACCGCAGCCTTGCAGGGGGCCTGTATTTTGGGCAGCAACACCTATTGTTTCAATTCTCTGTTCCATAAAGGCAGTCTGCTTTACATTTACCCTAAATACTCCCACCAGCTTCAATGAGGTTTTGCCCAACCCCCACCATAACTATAACATTACTGAGGCCATGGCTGGGCTAGCGGTGCCAGAAGCATGCAGGAGCCTGCACACCAGGTGCACACTCACCTTCCACTCTGCACCTGGGAATGGGGGAAATGAGAACATTCTGTTACACAGGAGAGGGTAGGAGTATAAAGGGCCTGGCCCTCTGCTGCCCAGCACCCTGGCCAGGCATTGGCACCAGTGCAGTGCATGTAAAATGATTCTCTTTGATGCTAAGGCCCTTTATATGACTCTGGCTCTGAATTACACCAACACGCTGCCAGGGTGGAGGAAGGGACCTTAGCATGGGATCCACAAAGGTACTTAAGCCTCAGACAAGCACCTAAACTGGGGTCTCAGTTTTAGGCTGCACTGCAATCCACAGATCTCCTGCCAAACCCTATAGATGCCTAAACCCACTTGGTGCCCACATTTTTAGGGTGAAAGTTCCCTTGGCAGCTCTGTTTCTGCCTTTGGACATGTGCACAGCTGGCTCCATCTAGCCCTCCAGGCAGCTGTCACCCTCCTAAGCTACAGAGTAATTCGTGAACTGGGAAGACAGGTGTTCATCTCCTTGAGTCATGTGCAGGGCCCAATCCAGTAGATGTGTTCAAAGGCTGCCTACAAGATCAGGTCCTATTCAAATGCTGATCAGCACACTCTTGGGATGTGAGAGACCCAGGTTCAGTTCCTCACACTGCCTGTGTAGGAGAAAGGATTTGAACAGGAGTCCCCACTGCATATACAAGTGTTGAGCTCTGGGGCCTGTGACAGATACAGCAATTTTCTGTAATATTTTTTGGAGATCTTATTGAATGAAATTTAAGTAGATTTGGGGTCCATTGTATTATCAATGCAAAGTTTACATATTATTGTGGACTTGTACATAACTTCTCTAAGGCAGACCCATGGCCAGTGTAAATCCTGGCAAGTGTTATGAGTTTCAAAGGTCTATTTTAAGGCATGTGCCAGACAAGAAGGAACTTTTGGGACAAACAAAGGTAAGTGGTTTTCCTAGGAAATACTTGGGGGAGGGAAATGCAAAGTCCCACCTCCACACATGACCTTTTGAAGCTACGCCCTGAGGAGAGAACCAGTGTCTCACTGATTACCTACTCATGGTCACTGAAGATCAAAGACCCAAGCTGTATAAAAGAAAGGCTAACCTATGCATTAGTGTGCTTCTTCTTAGAAAAAACAGTACCAGATTTACCTCCATGGTGCTGGGCCCACCCTCCAAAAGGGCCCCAGCCTGGCCCGCTCTTCTCCGCCCCCCACTCTCTCCTGCGGGGACAGAAGCTTGGTGCTGCTGGCTCCTGCTGCAGGCCAAGCTCCTCCCCCACCTCTTCTCCCAGCGTGCCGCGTTCCCGCCCCTTCCCCTCTCCCTCCCTCTCCCTACCACCGATCAGCTTTTCGCCAGCGTGAGGGAGGGGGAGGATCAGAGCTGCAGCGCGCTCGCCGCTTGAGGGAGGAGGTGGAGAAGACGCGAGGGTGGGACCTTGGGGAAGGGGGTGGAATCAAGGCATACCCCCTCCAGCCCCCTGCTGTGAGCCGCTCAGGGCAGGGGGCTGGGAGCACCCCCACGACTGCAACCCACACCCCCAGCCCTCTGCCCTGACTCCTGCACCCCCCAACACACCCCCATGACCCCAGCCCTGACTCCTGCACCCCCACACATACCCATCCCCCACACACCCCGTGTCCTGACTCCTGCACCCCCCACCCCGAACACATAAGAACATAAGAACATAAGAACGGCTGTACCGGGTCAGACCAAAGGTCCATCTAGCCCAGTATCCTGTCTACCGACAGTGGCCAATGCCAGGTGCCCCAAAGGGAGTGGACCAACAGGCAATGATCAAGTGATCTCTCTCCTGCCATCCATCTCCATCCTCTGACAAACAGAGGCTAGGGACACCATTCCTTACCCATCCTGGCTAATAGCCATTAATGGACTTAACCTCCATGAATTTATCCAGTTCTCTTTTAAATGCTGTTATAGTCCTAGCCTTCACAACCTCCTCAGGTAAGGAGTTCCACAAGTTGATTGTGCGCTGCGTGAAGAAGAACTTCCTTGTATTTGTTTTAAACCTGCTGCCTATTAATTTCATTTGGTGACCCCTAGTTCTTGTATTATGGGAATAAGTAAATAACTTTTCCTTATCCACTTTCTCAACATCACTCATGATTTTATATACCTCTATCATATCCCCCCTTAGTCTCCTCTTTTCCAAGCTGAAGAGTCCTAGCCTCTTTAATCTCTCCTCATATGGGACCCGTTCCAAAGCCCTAATCATTTTAGTTGCCCTTTTCTGAACCTTTTCTAGTGCCAGTATATCTTTTTTTAGATGAGGAGACCACATCTGTACACAGTATTCGAGATGTGGGCGTACCATCGATTTATATAAGGGCAATAATATATTCTCAGTCTTATTCTCTATCCCCTTTTTAATGATCCCTAACATCCTGTTTACTTTTTTGACCGCCTCTGCACACTGCGCGGACATCTTCAGAGAACTATCCACGATGACTCCAAGATCTTTTTCCTGGCTTGTTGTAGCTAAATTAGCCCCATCATATTGTATGTATAGTTGGGGTTATTTTTTCCAATGTGCATTACTTTACATTTATCCACATTAAATTTCATTTGCCATTTTGTTGCCCAATCACTTAGTTTTGTGAGATCTTTTTGAAGTTCATCACAGTCTGCTTTGGTCTTAACTATCTTGAGCAGTTTAGTATCATCTGCAAACTTTGCCACCTCACTGTTTACCCCTTTCTCCAGATCATTTATAAATAAGTTGGGGAACACCACTAGTTACCCCTCTCCATTCTGAGAATTTACCATTAATTCCTACCCTTTGTTCCCGGTCTTTTAACCAGTTCTCAATCCATGAAAGGACCTTCCCTTTTATCCCATGACAACTTAATTTACGTAAGAGCCTATGGTGAGGGACCTTGTCAAAGGCTTTCTGGAAATCTAAGTACACTATGTCCACTGGATCCCCCTTGTCCACATGTTTGTTGACCCCTTCAAAGAACGCTAATAGATTAGTAAGACACGATTTCCCTTTACGGAAACCATGTTGACTATTGCTCAACAGTTTTTGTTTTTCTATGTGTCTGACAATTTTATTCTTAACTATTGTTTCGACTAATTTGCCCGGTACCAACGTTAGACTTACCGGTCTGTAATTGCCGGGATCACCTCTAGAGCCCTTTTTAAATATTGGCGTTACATTAGCTAACTTCCAGTCATTGGGTACAGAAGCCGATTTAAAGGACAGGTTACAAACCTTAGTTAATAGTTCCGCAACTTCAAATTTGAGTTCTTTCAGAACGCTTGGGTGAATGCCATCTGGTCCCAGTGGCTTGTTAATGTTAAGTTTATCAATTAATTCCAAAACCTCCTCTAGTGACACTTCAATCTGTGACAGTTCCTCAGAACTGTCACCTACAAAAGCCGGCTCAGGTTTGGGAATCTCCCTAACATCCTCAGCCGTGAAGACTGAAGCAAAGAATCCATTTAGTTTCTCCGCAATGACTTTATCGTCTTTAAGTGCTCCTTTTGTATCTCGATCATCAAGGGGCCCCACTGGTTGTTTAGCAGGCTTCCTGCTTCTGATATACTTAAAAAACATTTTGTTATTACCTTTGGAGTTTTTGGCTAGCCGTTCTTCAAACTCCTCTTTGGCTTTTCTTATTACATTCTTGCACTTAATTTGGCAGTGTTTATGCTCCTTTCTATTTGCCTCACTAGGATTTGACTTCCACTTTTGAAAGGAAGTCTTTTTATCTCTCACTGCTCACACCAAACAGGAGCTCCTGCACCCACCCCCATATATTCCCACCTGCACCCCTCGCACCAAATGGGAGATGCCCCTGGTAAGCGCTCCACACCCCAACCTCTGCCCCAACCCTGAGCCCCCTCCCTCACCCTAGCTCCTGGCAAGACCCTGCACCCCAACCCCCAGCCTGCTCCTGCACCCTAACTCCCTCCCAGACCCTGCACCCCCAGCCCTGTGCTCAGTGCAGAGAGAGACAAAGAGAATGGGCTAGAACCAGGGAGAAGGTAGGTACCCGCTCTATGTGGGCAGGGACGGGGGGGGATCCTGTTTACCCCCTCCCCAGCCCTGCTGCGTGTGCAGTTTACCCCCAGCCCCTCCCTTGCTCCAGGGACCAACCCTAGCTCCCGCCCCGCTGTGCTTTTGCCCCCAGCCCCTGCCTTGCTCCAGTCAGCAGGGACTAATCCTCCCCCCATGCCCCACTGTGCTCTTGTCCCTGGCCCCTGCCTCGCTCCAGCTGGGGACCAATCCTTCCCTCCCACCATGCCCTGCTGTCAGGGGGGATAAAAATCAATAACTTTTTTTAAAAAATCAAAAAAATTGATTTTTTTATTTAAATTGGATTTTTGAGGGGGAAAATACCTATCTTTAAAGATAGTTTTAATTAAGATACATTATATCTCATCATGGAATGGGGATTATAAAGTCTAATTCTATAGTATGAGACAATATATTTATGTAATGTTTAAGAAAAGTTTTGTAAATGAGTTCTAATAGTTCATGGATTAGGGACCCAATCTTATGGGGTCCCACAGGCTTCTGTATAGATTACACTGCTCTACAGCCAAAATGCTTCTGAAATAAATGTAGTCAAACTTTACTAATTCTGGGTCACTGAGAACGAAAATGATGCTTAAAATTGTTGATTGGCTCTAGTTTTCAAGATATGCTATTGGGTCAGTATATACGACCCTTGACTTGGGAATGGCGGAGGATAAGTGAGTTATAAAGAGAAGGGATCTCAATTTAAACCAGAAATGACTGAAATACATCTTTGACTGGATCTATGAATAAATCTGACTGGGTTTGGACAGTACTTGCTTTTTAGGCAAAACAATGAATGATGCAATCTGAAGCTGGTATTGCGTCATACAAGATATGAATTGCATCATGTTATTCCTAGAAGTCATGGATGATGCAATCATAATGAAGCTTACATCACTCTGCTGAACAAATTGCCCTATATCAGCTCTAGAAATCATACAGTGTCGTGCTCTCTTATTTGTCAGTGTTTGATTTTGCAAAGGGACACATTTCTGTTTAGCCAAAGTGAGCAGAGATGCCTCGTACTTGTGTGAACAGTGCAGATAACTTCTGCTATGTTTGTGGTGAAGTGACTTTTGCATCACAAAAGCGCAGTATAACCCCTATGGTTAAGAAAGCCTATCACCTTTATTTTGGCTGCAAAATTGGAGATCAGGACAAGAGGTGGGCCCCACACATATGCTGCAACACTTGTGCAACAAATCTTCGCCAGTGGTTGAACAGGAAAAGGAAATCTATGCCTTTTGCAGTGCCAATGATTTGGAGAGAGCCAACAGATCATACCAGCAATTGTTACTTCTGCATGGTGCCTCCAGTTGGGAAAGGTGTGTCAAAGAAGAAAAAGTGGACTGTGCATTATCCAAACATTCCATCAGCTATAAGCCCAGTACCCCACTGAGAAGGACTGCCGGTTCCTGATGCACCAGAATCATTCTCACTTGAGTCAGACGAGGAAGAGGATGAAACTTCTGGTCCTGAACCATCAATGTCACAGGACCCACATTTTCTCCCATCCTCCTCCTCTGAACCACACCTCATAACACAAGGTGAACTGAATGACCTTGTCAGGGATTTGGAACTACCCAAGAGTAAGGCAGAGCTGCTGGGCTCCAGACTACAGCAGTGGAATCTCCTGGCAGGTGATGTTAGGGTTTCCATGTTCCGTGACCGTCAAAAGGATCTTGTCCCATTCTTCTTCATGGAAGGTGATCTTGTAGCCTGCAACAACATCGATGGTGTGATGGCAGCCCTCAACATCGTTCACGATCCAGATGAGTGGAGACTGTTCATTGATTCATCGAAGACGAGTCTTAAAGCTGTTTTACTGCATAATGGCAATGTTTTGCCATCAATTCCAGTTGGTCATGCAGTCCATATGAAGGAAACCTATGACAACATGAAACAACTTTTGAGGTGCATAAACTATGACCAACATCAGTGGCAGCTTTGTGGCGATTTGAAGGTTGTTGCTCTCTTGCTTGGTCTGCAGACTGGATACACAAAGTACTGCTGTTTTCTCTGCGAATGGGATAGTTGTGCAAGAGATTCCCACTACATCAAGAAAGATTGGCCACTGACAGTCATTGGAGCCTGGGAGGAAAAATGTTCAGCATCCACCACTTGTTGAATCAAGGAAGATTTTGTTACCACCCTTACACATCAAGCTGGGTCTGATGAAGAACTTTGTCAAGGCCATTGACAAAACACAAGCAGCTTTCAAGTACCTCCGTGGAAAATTTCCAAGGTTAAGTGAAGCTAAGATAAAGGAAGGTGTCTTTGTTGGTCCTCAGATTCATGAACTTCTTCGAGATGATGAATTTGACCATGCACTGCGTGGCAAGGAAAAGACGGCATGGAAAGCCTTCCAGTTAGTGACAATAAATTTTCTCGGAAACAACAAGGCAGACAACTGCAGGTTGTTGGTGGAAAACCTCCTCAAGGCATACAAAAGCCTTGGTTGCAACATATCACTAAAGATACATTTTTTGCACTCTCATCTAGATTTTATTCCACCGAACTGCGGAGCAGTGAGCGACGAGCACGGCGAGCGATTTCACCAGGACATTGCAACAATGGAGAAACGCTATCAGGGCAAATGGAGCCCATCAATGCTTGCAGACTATTGCTGTACAGTGACAAGAGATGCTCCATTTAATGAATACAAGAGACAAGCCAAGAAGCGCCGAGTAGACACTGAATAGGACTAAACTATGTACAGAATAGTTTTTTGCCTTTTGTTTCATAATAAATTTTATTTATATAACCCTTTTGCTGATTTTTAAAGTGTTACATAAACAGGACAGGTGAAATATTATCATGTAAAGCAACCATAAACACATGAAAAGACCTAGGTTTACAATTTATGATTAAAAATCTACTATCTACACAATATACATAGACATAAAATGTAAAAACTTAAATATCTTAGAAACAGTAGCCAATCAGTTGTTTTAATTGTCATATTTGAATTCAGCACATCAAAATACATAATAAATAGCACATTTTAGCTCTGAAGCAGACGACTTCTCAAATATTGTAGACCAGTGTTATTTAGGTTAATCTTTCTATCTACCCAATGGGACTCAGTGCTCAGTCTAAAAGATACCATCAGAGATGCTTAGTTTTGCAGTTCTCAAACTGTGGATTTGTGTCTCCAGAGGTAACATGCTTGTTAACAGCAAAAATGTTTTAAAATAAATAAATAATATATAGAGGTGAGAAATAACAGACCTCAACTCTATTGTCCCTCTGCAAATTTGTGTACACAGAGTCAATCCCTTACCTCTCTTTAAAAGTGACAAGTTTCCAAAAGTTCAATGAATAGAAGATTGTTGGGGGCGGAATAGATCTGGAAAAGGAGAAGTCTGGAGATAAATGTCAGAGGCGAGGGACAGACGCTTTTTTGTTAAAACATTATGTTTGCTGTTGAAGAAAAAAATCCAGAATACTTAACATTGTTGTTTTAGTTCAATAAAACAATTGAAATGTCTGTCTGGTGATGTTCTCCTCCTAATACAGCCTGGCGAGAAAATCCTCCAAATATTAATGAGTAACCTGTTGAACTGGAGATAGTTCACCTCCCAATGACTGCATACATATCTGCTTCAATTATCTTTGGTAAATGAAATAACCAAACAATCATTCATTTTCTGATATAGCTGTAAAACTCAACTGAAAAGTTTTCAAAATAAATCAATGTTTAAAAATGTATAATGTGTCTTCTAAAAATGAAACCTACATCTATCTCTGAGTTGTGAAGAATATGTATTAAGGTTGTAACAACCAACAAGAATGCACTTTTATGTAGAAAACCATGATTAAATCGAATCTTCCTGACTAGTGATTTAAATCATGATTTAAATCATGATTTAAATCAAATCCACCCTGCCCGCTGTGCTCTTGCCCCTGGCCCCTTCATTCCCCAGGGGGGGCCCACAAATATGTTTGGCGCCGGGCCCACAAAAAGTTAAACCGGCCCTGGCAAAAACTGTTATGAACTTGTGATAGAGCCCTTGATGGAGTTGGGGGGGATCTCTGGTGAGCGTATTAGCATTTGTGTAGGTTCTTTTATTGTTGTATCAGCCTCTGTAATGCTTTCACCGTAAGAACAAATGTGCTTGCTTAGAAAAGACTATGCGGTAACTTATACCTAAGGGCAATTACACTGTAGCCTCTGGAAAGAAAGCAAACTGTCGATACCAGCCTTTTAGACTGTCTGGCTTGCTGGAGAAATCACAGTGTAGCCTAGGCTGACCAGACAGCAAATGTGAAAAATCGGGACGGGGTGGGGGGTAATAGGAGCCTATATAAGAAAAAGACCCAAAAATCGGGACTGTCCCTATAAAATCGGGTCATCTGGTCACCCTAGTGTAGCCAGGGAACTGTGCAGCCTGGAAAAACTCTGGTCAAGAGAGAAAGATGCACGTCTCTGTCAAGGGAGGTGATGGCTGAGGAGCCAGGAGCCTATAGTGGGTGCCCTTGCTGAACCATGAGGGGGAAACCTCTGAAATCTGACAGGGCCCCTCTCATCTCTTCTGTTGAAGCTGCTCCACTGTGGATAAGCAACAAAAGAGCAATTGGAGGAGGGAGACCAGACCTTGGGTCTCCCCTGTTCCAGGTGGGTGCCTCACCACTGGCCTACAGAGTCATTCTCAGTCTTGCTCGATGGCTCTCTCTAGCTCTCTTTGCCCAATGACAACTGAAGCCTCACAGTGGAACGGTCATGGGGCCAGAGACAGAGTAAGAATGAGAAGACCCGTCCCCCCAGGATGTGGGAGACCCATGGTCCAGTCTCCCTGCTCCAATGACACTTTCATTATTTAGCCACAGGGGAACAGCTTCAGCAGAAGAGCCTGAGGGAGCCTCACTCCGAAGAGCTCAGTGGTTCGGGCACCCCCTGGGAAGTAGGAGAGCCCTGTTCAAATCCTTTCTTCCCTGCTGGCAGAGAAGGGGGAACTCCCAGGTCCCAGGGGAGTGCTCTAACCAGCAGGTTGAGCATTACAAGATGGGCACCACCTCCTTCTCTGGCCATTTTTGTGGGGAGTGAGGCAGGTGCCTAATTCGTTCCCACTGGAGATAGCTTAGGCATCTGAGCTGCCTGATTCAGGCATGGGGCTCCTGGCTGTGACTCACCAGCATAAGTAGGTGCCTCCCTGCAGCAGGGACTTAGGTGTCTGTCTCTGTATAGGTTCACCCACTTGTTGGTATCTCTCATTGGCTGGCTTAGGCAGCTCCCCGCCTGGTGTGCTGTCTGTGTGGATCACAGTCAAAGGGGCCTCTCTCCCTGTTTGTTGTATAGGAGCCAGGAGTGGCAGAAGCTCTCTAAAAGTGAGGGGCCCATGAGTGCCCGAACTGTGGCCCCACCCCCTGCACTGCCCCTTCCCTCTGAGACTCCCCCGCACTGCCCCTTGTCCCCGAGGGCCTGCCCCTGCACCGCCCCTTCTACCCAAGGCCCTGGCCACTCGCCGCCCCTTCGCCCCAAGGCCCTGCCCCCCCCCCACCATTCCTTCTCCCTGAGGCCCTGGCTTTGCACCGCCCCTTCTCCCTGAGATAGGGGTTGCCAACTTTCTCATTGCAGAAAACTGAACACCCTATCCCTGACCCTTCCCCGAGGCCCCATTCCCCGCTCACTCCATCCCCCCTCCCTCTGTTGCTTGCTCTCCCCCAAACTTGCTCACTTGCTTATTTTCACCAAACTGGGGCACGGGATTGGGATGTGGGAGGGGGCTCTGGGTTGGGGCAGGGGGTTGGGGTGTGGGAGAGAGGGTGAGGGCTCCGGCTGGGGGTGCAGGATCTGGGTGGGGCTGGGAATGAGGGGCTTGGGGTACAGGAGGGGGCTCCGGGCTGGGGCCGAGGGGTTCAGAGTGTGGGAGGGGGCTCTGGGATGGGGCAGAGGGTTGCGGTGTGGGAGGAGGTTCGGGGTGCAGACTCCAGGCGGCGCTGACCTCAGGTGACTCCTGGGAAGTGGCAACATGTCCCTCCGGCTCCTAGGCAGAAGGATGGCCAGGCGGGTAGCTGTGGAGCTGGCGCTTGGGGTGGCGCCTGTGGCGGGGGCAGCGCAAGGAGATTCCTTGGCTGCTCCTTCACCTAGGAGTCGGAGGGCCATGTTGCCACTTCTGGGAGCTGGGCAGAGCCAGGCAGGGAGCGTGCCAGCCCCGCTGCACTGTCAATCGCACTTTTAACGGCCCGGTCAGCGGTGCTGACCAGAACCACCAGGGTCCCTTTTTGACCAGGTGTTCCAGTCGAAAACCGGACACCTGGCAACCCTACCCCGAAGCTCTGCCCCTGCATCGCCTCTTCTCCCTGAGGCCCTGCCTCTCGATCATTCCTCTCGTTGTTGCTCGCTCTTATGGCCGTTATAAAATGCGAGGGCCAAGGGCCCCTGCCCCGCCATTCTGGAGCCCCTGATAGGAGCCTAGGGCCAAATCCTGGATCGCAGGATGTTCCTGTGATGTTAGAGGTGCCGTGACGGTGAGCCTCGCAATGCCTATGTCCCTTTGTGGATCTGAGCCTCAGTGTTAATGAGAGCGGACTCCACAAGGTGCAGGACAGCGGCGAATCAGGGCCTAGGGATTTAAACCCTCCTGTTCAAGGCCATGAGCCAGCTTCTTGCCAAGGTGGTGGTGGGAAGGGACAGTAAGAAACCCCCCATGGGCAGATGATTGAATAAATGCCAGAATGGTGTTGGCCACTCTTAGAGACGGGTTACCCCATAGACAGGTACCCCGTACCCCATAGAATGATCCATTCCCATAGACGCCCATTCCAGCAGGGTGCAGTGACATGGCGATTGAACCAGTGTTGGCTGCCTGTGTCAATAGCGCCCAGGCAGCTGAAATGGGGCCAGGGGAGGGAGGTTTTGTGAAATGTCCCTGGTGTAGGCAAGGCTGTAGATGTGCGAGACTCCAGCTCCTGGTGCCTGCCTATCTGGGCCTTGCTACTACCCTGGGCTGTGACGTGGCAGCTGCCAGGCAGCCAGATCCTGCAGGGATCACTTAGAGTGAGAGAAAGGGAGGGAGGCAGGTTTTGTCCTTCACCACTGGCCCTAATTATCATAACACGCCTCCTGTATAGCAGGCACAGAGCCGGCCCCAGAGGCGCAGGGTCACGACAGGGTGACTTACCCTTCTCTGCAACTGGAAAAGATTAGTCTGGGTAAAAATAGACAAGGAAAGTGGTCCCCCTGCTGAGGGGCTTTGCCATAGCTTGGTAGCTGGCCCCTTGGAGCTGGCTGTGTGGAGGAGGCGGAGGAAGGTGTGGGCATAGGCTTTTTGTATCAGGGGGTAGCCGTGTTAGTCTGTATCTACAAAACCAACAAGGAGTCTGGTGGCACCTTAAAGACTAACGGATTTATTTGGGCATAAGCTTTCGTGGGTAAAAACCTCACTTCTTCGGATGCATCTGAAGAAGTGAGGTTTTTACCCATGAAAGCTTATGCCCAAATAAATCCGTTAGTCTTTAAGGTGCCACCAGACTCCTTGCTGTTTTTGTAGGCTTTTTGTGTTACCCAGGCGTTGAAGCGCTGAAGGTGCCACCAGACTCCTTGTTGTTTTTGTAGGCTTTTTGTGTTACCCAGGCGTTGAAGCGCTGCTGTCTTGCTTGGCTCTCTCCAGTGTATTGCAAAGGAGACATTGCTTCTCTGTGGGGCATGGCCATTGCACACAGTCAGCTGCGTAGGGCTGCAAACACTTACATAGTTGCTGCAGAACTGCTAATAGCCATGGGTCTCAGTGACTCACATACGTGAGACATCCGAAAAACCTTTCATGCCAATACCCTGCCCTCTGCCCCAGGCAATGCAGGTTTGGTCCCTACCTGCCATGCAGCAATGCCAGAAGCCAGGCCTGCAGGGAGAACCTAGGATTTCTGATGCTCCCTACCCCGGAGCTGCCTGGAAGTGTCAGCCATCAGGACTGGTTTGGGGTTGCAGTCTGAGTTTTGCTTCCAGGTACAAACAAAGGCTGAATGGGGCAGATCCAGGGAGCCAGAACATGGCAAATAACCCCTCACTGTATTGAGGTGGGGAGATGGCCCCATCCCACTCCCTCCCACAGAGGCTTTGAGTTCCCTTCAGTGCAGATGGTCCAGCCCAGTGGTCCCCTGTCCGTGGGCCAGTATGGGGGAGGAGTCTTCCTTGCTTCTTCTGAGGTGCTCCCAAGGATGCAGAGTGGGCAGTCCAGAAGAGTGAGTGCAGAGGAGGCAAAAGGCTCTTGAACTAATCCCCTTTGCACAGCCAGAGGACTAGCTGGCCTCTTCTTCCTTTCAGCCCCTGGTCTGTGTACTGGTTAGTTCCCCACAGGCCCTGTGACAGCTTGGTCATGGTTTGCATTAACTAAGCATTGGCATTTCCAGTCCTTGTTTATGTACTTTCCCATTTTAACAAATAGTTCTGGAGATAATTACAGACAGGGCTATTTATAGCAGCCTGGCCCTCCCTGAATAGGGATGTTTGCTGCTATCTCAGTGCATGTGGCTTTGATATAAATAGCGATACTGGGTAATTATTCCAAGGCTGGAAGTTACAGTATAAGAGTAGATAAATACAGGAGAAGGAAAGTAAGAAATGCTCCCCATTATCCTGGGGGTTCCTCTGCATTCACAGCAGCAGCCCACGTGGCAGTGTTTCCTGCTAAACAGGGCACTGGAAATGTCTTTCAATCCTCAGGAGCCCTGTGTGCTCAGAGGGCTCCCGAATGCTGCACTGTGCAGGGGTCACAGCCCACGTGCAATTGAGCATGGAGAGGCAGTACTGATGCTAGGAGTTCTATGCCACGGGGACATTTCCGCCTGCACTGGGCATTGTAACTAGCACCCACATCACTCTGAGGGGACCCCACCTATAGAAACAGCAAACATCCTTGGGTCACAAACCAGTGGCTGCACATGATACAGAGATGGTGCTCGCAGATGTGGTGATGATATATCCTGCCATTACCTACCACAGCAGCCACCAAGCCAAACCCTAAGCACAGAGCCCATGCTCAGGAGTCCCCATTATCCCAAACCCAATGGGTTGGTGGAAAATGGTGTCAAAAGGAATAAAGCATCTACTGAAAGAGGCTACAGAGTCAGACCCTGCTCTGTATTTAACACTGTTAAACTAGAGAATGGCACCAATGAAACACGGCTGCATTTTGTTTGAGAGAAAACCAGAATGCCTGCATTGTTTGGAACTGAGGTCAGAGTCACTGGGGACTTGCAGACATATAAAGAGACAGAGAAAGCTGGACAAAAACTCAGTATGATTTGGGGTCCGAGGAGCTGCCAGGCTGTCTCTCTCTGATGGGGAACAATGGCCACAAACAGCAGTGGGGTCAAGAGGTCATTCTGCAGTCCTGTGAGTCTGTCACCCCAGATGGACACATACCACAGAGGACCAAATCCCAGGTGGGAGGGAGACAAGGGGCGTGGAACTGGCTGCTTTGCCTTACAGGGTCTCAGACGGGAACAGCCACAGCAGGGTGAAACAACAGAAAGCCAAGATGTGGCACAACCAGAGCAAGGGGCCCTGCCATCTCCTGACAGCAGTGGTGCGGATATTCCAGGGGAGCCCCCGGGTCCAGGCAGCAGCGCAGGGCACCTCACAGACTCAATGGACGTTGTTAGTCAATTTAGTTGTCAGGCGGGTTATCGGTATTAGTGAGTGTGTGTTGTTTTAGTTGGTTTTGTTTTTAAGAGTTATCATTATAAAGATTTGGCTGGGTGGGAAAGGTGTGAATTGGGGCCTGTGCCTTTAAGGGCTGAGCTTCCCAGACACGGCAGAGTGCTGGGAAGCCAGTTGGAAGTGGACCCAGAATAAAGCAGAGCTCTCTCAAGCCGCAGGAGCACTGAGTGATCCCCCAGCTCATCCACAAAGGCTCATTTTTTGTAATTACGATGTCCGTGTCAGAGTCTGCAAAGGTGGGGCTACTGGGTGCTAGGGCAGAGCCTGCTCTCCCCCCACTGCTGGGATGGGGGGGCTGTGGCAGGACCCGCTCTGACACAGACATGCCCAGGCAGGCTATAGCAACCCTTGCCCATCCCAAAAGAGGACGGGGTGTGCATGCCCCACGACAGGAGGCTATAGGGGGCTATGACTGAGTCTGCTCTCACCCTAGTGCCGGGATGGGGGGGCTATAGGGGGCTATGACTGAGTCTGCTCTCACCCTAGTGCCGGGATGGGGGGGGCTATAGGGGGCTAGGGGGGCTATGACTGAGCCTGCTCTCACCCCAGTGCTGGGATGGGGGGGCTATAGGGGGCTATGGAAGAGCCTGCTCAAACCCCAGTGCTGGGATGGGGGGTGGCTATAGGGGGCTATGGAAGAGCCTGCTCAAACCCCAGTGCTGGGATGGGGGGTGGCTATAGGGGGCTATGACTGAGCCTGCTCTCACCCGAGTGCTGGGATGGGGGGGATATAGGGGGCTATGGAAGAGCCTGCTCAAACCCCAGTGCTGGGATGGGGGGTAGCTATAGGGGGCTATGACTGAGCCTGCTCTCACCCCAGTGCTGGGATGGGGGGACTATAGGGGGCTATGACTGAGTCTGCTGTCACCCCAGGGCCCGGAGAGGGGTTGTCACAGTCTCCACCAGTTCATGTTTATTGTGACTGCTAACAAAGGCGGGGTCAGGAAATGTCAGATGGGGGAAAACACTTTGAGCAGCACCTTGTGGAAGAGGGGAGCATCACAGGTGTCAGGGGACACATCTGTCTTAGCAGGACCTCCCACCCTTCTGAAGTGGTGGGGGATTGTGCGGGTCCCACACCACCGAATCCAGCGCTGATGCCACATTCATGCCCAAAACCCGAACCAATGTGTGAGCAGAGGCTGGGAGGCGGGGGTGGCTAACACCTCCGATGTCCCCTAGCCAGGGAGTGCTGCCCTCCAAGGCCACTCTGCTCCCCGGCTGACGAGCTGTGACAGGCTTGGTGCCCAGGACTGTCCCAGATCTGGCAGTGCCAGGGCAATAGGCATGACAGCCCCATTCCCCGGGCCCCAGCACCTGTGGTGAGCTGAGACCCAGATGAGGTTACCCCACCCCCAGTGCCCCTGGACATAAATCTGTCATGGGGAGCCCTCCTCCCAAGGGGCACCTGAGCCCCTACAGCTCTACCCCCAGCCACTGGAGCTGAGGAAAGGAGAAGTTCCTGGGAACGGCAGCTCAGAAGCAGACCCAGCAGGAGCTGAGGCCAGTGGCTGAAGCAGAGCCCTGGGGATGTAAGATGTGGAGCTTTACCTGCGCTGACTGACTGTTCACTCCAACCCCTCCCTTGCAGTCTCTGCACCTCAGTTTACTAACCCCCAGCCCCCTGTTCTCATTTTCCTCCCCTTCCTCTTTGTTTAGCTAATCCCCTCCCAGCCCAAAACACCCCCCAAGAAACACAAAGGAAGAAACAAACAAAAGAATTGTGGGTCGCCCATGCCCTCCCAAGCCACAGCTCTGCCTGCACATCACGCCCCGTCCCGTCCCGCCCCACCCCACCCGCCTGGGTCTCTTCAGGTGTGAGCTCCCCTGCCTTTTGGCGCATGCCCATGGTATGTACCACGCTTTAAACTTGGACGCTGGTCTCTGGAGGCTCAGGATTCTTTATTGTCTTGGAAAGCGCAAACACTCAGGGCCCTTTGTGTAACAGCGCTCTGCCTACAATGTGCCTCTGTACCACGACAACCCTCACTAGCAACAGGGAATGCAATGGGGGGTGTCCAAAAAGTTCAACCACTGTGAAACTTCAGTTATCGCTGTAAGAGCTTCACACGCCCTTTTGTGTATCCCTTCCATCTACCTAGTGCAGATGGACAGATATGAGCGAGCTGTGCTCCAGCTAGTGCACTAAAGAGAGCAGAATGGCCACAGTGGCATAGGCAGAGGTTTGGGCTAACCACTCGAGTACAACTCCACCCGACCCTCTGGGTACCTCCTTGGGCAGTGACGAGCCACCACAACCACACTGCTAGCATGTGCCTGTCTACCCACTCTCGTTAGCACTACAAAAAGTAATTTTCCCTCTGTTGATATTCACCCCTTCTTGTCAACTGTTGGGAATGGGTCACATCTACCCTAATTGAACTGGCCTTGTTAGCCCTGACCCCCTACTTGGTAAGGCAACTCCCATAATAATAAAAAAATAAATAATTTTAACTAAATTTAAATTTATTTATTTAAATAAATAATTTTAACTCCCATCTTTTCATGTGCTGTATATTTATACCTGCTTACTGTATTTTCCACTCCATGCATCTGATGAAGTGGGCTATAGCCCATGAAAGCTTATGCCCAAATAAATTTGTTAGTCTAAGGTGCCACAAGGACTCCTCGTTGTTTCTACCCACTCTGAGACTCACACCTCCCAGGTGCTGTGTACACATGCACTTACTGTGCGTCTGTTCAGTGCCCAGCCCAGTGGGGCTCCAGTCTCAGTGGGGTTCTCTAGGTACCATCATAAAATACTAACAATAATAATTAATAAATGGCCCCCAGAGACCTGTGTTTACATCACAATTTCAGCTTTCATTTCTTTCAAAAAGTAGGTTTCTAGCCCTCATGATTGCAGAGGAAAGATTGAAAAGATGGCCCGAGTGTAATCAACACAGTGACATCTTCCTGAGTCTGCAGAGAGCCTGAGATATTCACTCTCTGAAGGGGACCTACTCCAGTCATCTCAATGGAGTGTTAACTTCCAGCCCCACTGCTCTAAGCCTTCCACTCCAACCCCAGGATTGTGCATGTGGCAGAAGGGGAAGGGTGAAGTGATCCCTTCCCCTAGCAGATATATCCCAGCTTCTGGGGTAAGTACTGGGGGGTACAAGGGAGCCTGGCTGGTGGTGCTGCAGGGAGTGGGGCCCCTGCCTGAGAGAGTAGGGGACCCCAAAGAAAGGGGCCTCTGCCTAAGAGAGTAGTAGGGCCCCAAACACTGCTACTGTAAGTGGAGGGGCTTGGGCCATGGTGGAGATTCTATTCTATTCTATTCTAGTTCTTCCCCCACCCTGCTTGCCCTGCCAGAGTACCTTAATCCAGCCCTGATAGCTCTTGCACAAATAGGCCCCTCATTAGCAACAGAAGAATCTTGCTTGGAACTGTCACTGGAGAGAGAGAGAGAGAGAGAGAGAGAGAGAGAGAGAGAGGAACTTGCTTGGACTCCCTCCCTCTCCTAATGGACATTAGGAGCTGCATTGCATCACTGCCAGACAGCCAGCTCCAGTGCCAAGGAATAGGAAATCTTACATAATGAAGCTGAGTTTAGTGCTGTTCTTATCTGAAAACAGGCCAGTGTCTCTGCTGGGCTTCACTACAGAGACAGAGCTAAATAAATGGCACTGTCTTAGGCCCTTGCAAAAGGTGAATTCGTTTTTTAAAGTTCACACAAAATCCATTGGTTTATGCCAAGCAGGGAAAGCAGACTTTCTCCATTAAAAAGAAAACAGTCGAGTCTTATCGTCTGCTCATATAATTTGATTACAGTGCAGTGTGAGCCATCAGCATTATCAGGGCCGGCTCTGGCTTTTTTGCCGCCCGCAGGGCGGCGAGAGGGCGGCGAGCCCCGGCTGGGGCTCGGCTCTCCCCCCGGCGGCCAGAGCGCAGGGGGCAGGGCGGCGAAAGGGCGGCGAGCCCCGGCTGGGGCTCGGCTCTCCCCCCGGTGGCCAGAGCGCAGGGCGGCGAGAGGGCGGCGAGCCCCGGCTGGGGCTCGGCTCTCCCCCCGGCGGCCAGAGCGCAGGGGGCAGGGCGGCGAAAGGGCGGCGAGCCCCGGCTGGGGCTCGGCTCTCCCCCCGGTGGCCAGAGCGCAGGGCGGCGAGAGGGCGGCGAGCCCCGGCTGGGGCTCGGCTCTCCCCCCGGCGGCCAGAGCGCAGGGGGCAGGGCGGCGAGCCCCGGCTGGGGCTCGGCTCTCCCCCCGGCGGCCAGAGCGCAGGGCAGCGAGAGGGCGGCGAGCCCCGGCTGGGGCTCGGCTCTCCCCCCGGCGGCCAGAGCGCAGGGGGCAGGGCAGCGAGAGGGCGGCGAGCCCCGGCTGGGGCTCGGCTCTCCCCCCGGCGGCCAGAGCGCAGGGCGGCGAGAGGGCGGCGAGCCCCGGCTGGGGCTCGGCTCTCCCCCCGGCGGCCAGAGCGCAGGGCGGCGAGAGGGCGGCGAGCCCCGGCTGGGGCTCGGCTCTCCCCCCGGCGGCCAGAGCGCAGGGCGGCGAGAGGGCGGCGAGCCCCGGCTGGGGCTCGGCTCTCCCCCCGGCGGCCAGAGCGCAGGGCCGCCCCCCTCCAGGGGCCGCCCCAAGCACAAGCTTGGTGGGCTGGTGCCTGGAGCCGGCCCTGAGCATTATCATGTGATCAGTCCCCAGGAAAGCCTCACTCGGGGCAAAGAGCTGGGGGCGCAGTTGCAAAGGGCAGGGTTTAGATGCATGCTCAGTGCAAAGCCCTGCCTTGTTCTGATGAGGTAAGTGGCAGCCCCGGGGGAGAACAGATGTGCATTTACTGTGAAGGCTGCTGGCCTTCCCTTGCAGAAAGTCTTGTCACTGATCTTCCCAGATCCTACGCCACCAGAGGTGCTTACAGAGAAAAGCTGAGCTGAATTCTGCAGCCCAGCCTGTGGGGCAGTCTCACGCCAAATCATCTCGGCCAGGGAGGAGCTCTGTTCTTTTTCAGACGTTCTAGGTCCTCAGCACCAGTAACTTAGCCACTCTGCCCGGACTGGAGATGCCGAGTTGCACCGTCCAGGGCACAAACGATCTGAGAAAGTCATTGCAATGAGGTCCAGGACTGAAGTCTGTACTCAGTGAAAACTCCCACTGCGCCTCAGGCCCAGAATGGAAGTTTTCACTGAGTAAAGACTAAAAATCTCAGCACTGGGACCAGTAATTTGTGCCGTTCTCACCTTAACTGAGCGTTCCAATGGTCTGTTTGGGCAGTGTGGGGAAAGCCATGATGCTCAAGGGCTCCACCCTGGGGAAGCCCCAGTCTCTCCCTAAACTAAGGTTTTAACAAGATTTCCAGTACAAGCCTGATTTGCTCCCGTTTCACTTAGTTTTCTCAAAAGCCCTTAGCGCTTCCAATGTTGCTTATGTCCTCAGTAGCCAGAGGAAAATTTGTCTGAAATTTTTGAACTGAATGAAAGGTGTTTGGGGGGAAAACAGTCGACTTTGACTAACTGGTCTGGGCTGATCTGGGCCTTTCAACAGTGGCCTCTGATTTGGGGAGGCCAACCTCAGGCACCTTGGGCCTGTCTCTCAGAGAATCTGAGCAGCCCAGCTCTTGTTGACTTTGCCTTGTGGGTGGCATTTGTGTGTGCTCAACCCTTCTGCAAATCTGGCCCAAGAGGTGTCCAGTTAGGCATCCAAAATGACTGGCCACTTTTGAACATGGAGCCCTTTTATCTGAAAGGTGCCTTGAGTGGTGTTTTTTAGAGAGTTCTACAGTGCCAGTCTCTGTAGTGTCTAAGTGCTAATTTGCTTCATTCTTGTGCATGGGAGAATTTCTGTGGACACTTGTTTTTGTAGTTATTCACCTTGGACATAGAAGCAGATGATGCTCTGCCAGGGATTGGCAAACATAATGAAGCCTTTTAGATTAAATTACAAAATTAGGGGTGATTTGCAGGAGTAAGATTACTCGCTTGAGTAAAGGTTGCAGATCTAGGCCCATAGTGGCTGAAGAGAATGCAGGGGATGTGGTATATGTGGATGTCATTCAAGCATTTCATTCTCTGTTTCATTGAAATCTCACTCAACATTCAGATCAGCTTGGAAATGACACTAGCGCGTGGGCTGAGAACTGGCTGCAGGCCTGAAAACTTGTGAGCCATGTAACATGCTGGGGAGCTAGGTCCAGTGGTGCTGCAGGGGTCTGTGACAGCATCATCTGGTTTCATAGATTCCTAGATTCCATGGCCAGAAGGGACCATTGTGATCATCTAGTATAACACAGGCCAGAGAACTGTTAGAAAAATATCCGTTTAGTCTCTTCATTAACGCCACAGAAGGGGGTGTAATGGCAAGTCACAGAGAGACCGAGAGCTCCTGGCTAAAGGGAAACAATGCATCTGAGACAATAGAGAGTGCCTGAGAATCTTTTCCTGTGCACCTAACTGATCCCTGCCTTCGGCGAGGGTAGGGATGAGTGGGAGTCATGCTACTAGTCTCCTTCCTTATGTTTGCTTTGCGTTCGCTTTGGATCTAATGAAGAAAAGGCCCATGAGCTCTGCCAGAAACTCCATTGGGACTCATTAACACCACTGCAGGCTAAACAGCCATGCAGAGCGTCCACACACATTGTGGCACCAGTTTAACCAGAATGTCCACACTGCTATGTTTAGTGTACTTGCTCGAGCCCTGCTAGCGTAAGTCTATCTAGCTGGGCTAGGAGGCTTGCAGCCCGCTGCAGTGTGGCCATGCCCTTGGAGGGGGTGTATTCATGGCAGGAACTGAACGAGGGGGTGATTGGAGCTGTGCAGATAGCAGGGGCAGAAGGATGTGGAGAATTTGTGGAGAAATTTTTGAGCAGGGGGTTGGACTAGAGGACCTTCTGAGGTCCCTTCCAACCCTGATATTTTATGATTCTAGGATTCTATGAATGCCGTGGGCACATTCCCTGGTGTTTCTCTTTAAGAAGCTGGTCTCAGCGGAGGCAGCTCTGAGCCCTCAGCCTTCCCATCCCCTGGCTCCTGCCCACTCACTGTTTTGCTGTCCTCTCTAATTCACTTGCCTGGCTGCAGGCAAGTTGCAGTATTTCTGCTGGCAGAGCGTGCAGGGCCAGTGGCTGGGCTTCTGCCAGTGGCTCCACCCTGCACAGAGCAGGTGGCTCCAAGGTTCTGCATTGCCATTTAAAGCAAGGCCTAACAAAAATGTGAATCACCTGGACAGTGTTGGCTCTACAGGCACCAGCAGAGCCATAAAGCCCCATGATGGCACATAACTTAGGGGAAAGGATGAGAATCTGCCAGCTCTGGGGAAGATCCAGGCTCTCCCAATCCTATGTGCAGCCTGCAATGGGCTGCACCTCCTCTCCCACCTATCCTCACCAGCCTGCTGAGGAGGCAGGCACATAGCACTGATAATCCAGGCTCCTTCTGGGCCAAAGACAGGCTGAGAATGATTTCCATCCTCGCCCGGACATTTGTGTCAGTCCCTGCTCCACACAGCTCAGATTGCCCTGGGGCGGGGGGTGATAATAGACCAGACTCTGGAGGAAGCAATTACCCCTAAGGTCCAGCAGGCTGGGAAAGATCCTCCATGTCTCCAGCCTTCTGCATGATTGGGTTGATGGGAATCATTCGTACACTGGAATCTGCTCCCCTCGTTCCAGCCTCCCCAGGGTGATGCCCCCTTCCTTCCTTCCCTCCCTCCCCCACACACTGGAGTCACACTTTGTTCTTTGGCCACTACGCGGTACATGGCACATGTCAGGCTGATTATCCTACACCACAAGAAGGCCCCTGATTTCAATTGAGCTGCGCCCACTTTGCCTGGCCAGAACCACTGCATTTGTATATTTCTTCCTTAAAATGGATCAAATGTGCTTTCCCCTAGGATGCCAGTGCATCATTCAAACCTATATCCCTCAGAACAGGCCCCCCCATGTGCGTGTGCGCACCCCCCCCCCAAGTCTATATCCCGCAGAACAGGCCCCCCCACATGCACGTGTGCACACACACAAACCTACATCCTGCACAACAGATCCTCCACATGCATGCACACACACACACACACACACACACATACACACACACACACACACTCCTATATCCCGCAGAACAGGCCCCCCGCATTCGCATGTGCACACACACGCATACAAACCTACATCCCTCACAACAGGCCCTCCATATGAATATACACGCACACACGCGCGCACACACACACACACACACACACACACACACACACACACATACACACACACAAACCTATATCCCTCAGAACAGGACCCCCACATGTGCAAGTGTGCATGTGCACACACACATATCCCTCAGAACAGGCCCCCCATGTGCACGCCCTCGCACACACACACACACACGAGCATGCACACACACAAAAACCTATGCTTGCAGACACGAATTTGTACACATACATATGCAAACCTGCATACAAAGATACATGCACACAGTCACACCAATGTGCTCACCCCATGAGCACGTGCTCCGGCCCCTACACACACACACGTAGGTACACACACATAATAAAACTGGGCCGTTTTCACAGCCTCCAGTACTCTGGGGCTGGCAAACTCTCAGACCTCCTGGCACCTGTACCATGTTTCAGTGTGGGGAGGTACAGACCTTGTGCATGGTTTTCTGGGGCATCCCCCCAATTTTGCTTAACAGGACACCTCCATCCACTGTTGCCCTAACCGATTCCAACCCCTCCACTCCCCACCTCTGGCTACCCAGCCACCTGGAGCAGGAAAGAGGAGTTTAAAGCAAGTTTAGGAGGGCAGGCTTCTCTTTTATACTGTTTGTGTATGTGTGTGTGTGTAGGGGGACACACTCAGCTTTTCAGGGGCAACCAAGGCTGTGTATGACTCCAAGGGCAGCTTGGTGAGCTCAGCTCCCAGCCAGGCTCCCAGCAGAGAGCAGCTGCCTCAGACGGGAAATGGCATGGTTTGCATGATGAACATAACCACATTATCAATTCCTCCGATTCTAAAATTAGCCCCTAATGCAGGGGGAGGGGAGAGGCAGCTTTGCAATCTGGAGATGAAGTAACATCAGAATCGATAACGGCTCTTCTCTGTCTCTCCAGGCCTCCGTGGCCATCCCGGGCGGGGAGGGAAGGATGCTTGGAGCCTGCTCGTATCTTAGTTTAAGCACTGTTAGTAGTTAGCAGATGGCTTTAAAGATCAGATCGATACCTGTCAGGTTTTATGGTCTTACATGTGCCAAGGAAAACAACAATGCTGCTTCTGTCCCAGACAGGGGCTTGGGGACTTGCTTGGAGTGGAGGACTCCTCTTGGCTTCTGGTGGCCCAGGTACATTTCCCCCACCAAAATCTCCTCCCATGGCTCAGCATGATTGGCAGCCTCTCCTCAGGAGATGCCCAGGAATATGAAAGCAGGGGGCTGTGTATCAGGATGGGAGGGCATCAGCAGAGCTGTTGCGTGCGGGCAGAGAACTGCAATAGCAAGGGATGCTCGCGATCAGGGCTGAAGGTGGCTACAGTTTGGTGAGGATGGAGTGGCAGGGCTGGATTAGTGGCAGGGGGTGAGCAGAGCTGTTGGGGATGGGACAGCAATACCAGAGGGCTGCAGATCCTAATTGTGGGGATTGAGCAGAGCCGTGTGGGGTGGATAAGGAATGTCACAGCTGGCACATGGGTAAAATCAACCTCTCCCCACGTTCCTCCCATTATACCTGCTTTTGTCTGAGCCCCAAGACCTGAGGTGATCTGTTGCTGCATGTGCTGCTGGGATGTGGACCCCCGAAAGTCACATGTGCTCTGGGTCTGCACGTACAGGGCCCAGTCCTGCAGCAAAGGCCTCTCTCTGAATGGAGATGGTTCAGGCTGGGATGCATCCAGGGCTGGGAAACAGGCTGCACTTCGGGCCTAGACTTGGCCCTGTTGTGCCTAGATACTGTAATACACACCCTGCCCTGGCCTTGTCAGAAAGAAACTCACCTTCTCCATGAGCACACGGCACGGTTTGTATTGCTGCACACCTGTCTCACACACACACACACACACACACACACACAGAACAGGCCCATACTGTTGCACACCTGTCACACACATACACACACACACACAAAACAGGCCCATACTGTTGCACACCTGTCACACACACATTTGGCCAAAGCCCCAGCCCCGGATGCAATCCCAGATGGAACCAAGTGGAGCTTGTGCATAAATACAGATTACCTCACTTCTGCCCTTGCTTCTGCACATAGTAAGCTCCATTATTTGACAGGGTTACTGGCCTAGTAGATAGTGGGGAAAGCAGTACTCATGATATATTTTGATTTTAGTAAGGCTTTTGACACAGTCCTATGTGACATTCTCATAAGCAAACTAGGGAAATGTGGTCTAGATGAAATTACTATACGGTGGGTGCACAACTAGCTGAAAGACCATATTCAAAGAGTAGTTATCAATGGTCTTCTGTCAAACTGGGAAGGTGTCTCTTGTGGGCTCCTGCAGGGGTCAGTTCTGGGTCTGGTACTATTCAATATTTTCATTAATGACTTGGACAATGGAGAGGAGGGTGTGCTTTTAAATTTGCAGATGACACAATGCTGGGAGGAGTTGCAAGCACTTTGGAAAGCAGGAGTAAAATTCAAAAGGACCTTGACAAATCTGAGAATTGGTCTGAAATCAACAAGATGAAATTCAAAAAAAAACAGTGCAAAGCACTTCACTTAGGAAGGAAAAATCAAATGCACAACTACAAAATGGGGAATAACTGGCTAGTGGTAGTACTGTGGGAAAAGATCTGGGGTTTATACTGGATCACAAACTGAATATGAGTCAATAATGTGATGCAGTTGCAAAAAAGGCTAATATCATTCTGGGGCATATTAACAGGAGTGTTGTATGTAAGACGCGAGAGGTAATTGTCTCGCTCTACTTGGCATTGGAGAGGCCACAGCAGGAGTATTGTGTCCAATTCTGGGTGCCACAATTTAGGCAAAATATGGACAAATTGCAAAGTCTAGAGGAGAGCTACAAGAATGATAAAAGTTTCAGAAAATCTGACCTGTGAGGAAAGGTTTAAAGAACTGGACATGTTTAGTCTTGAGAAACGAAGACTGGGGAGGGACCTGATGGCAGTTTTCAAATATCTTAAAGGCTGTTACGAAGAGGATGGTGATCGATTGTTCCTCCTGTCCACTGAAGATAAAATAAGAAGTTATGGGCTCAATCTGCAGTGAGGGAGATTTAGGTTAGATATTAGGAAAAACTTTCTAATGTTAAGGATACTTATGCTGGGGCTTTGAGTGTTTACTCCCTCACTCAGCCCCTCCTGTGTCAGCCTAAATCCGGAGAAACTGAGGGGGAAACAGCCTGGCCCTTTGCTTTTCTTTCCTGTGCAGTTGCTGTTTCCTGAGCCCTGTTTCCCTGCGTCCTGCCCACCTGGCCCTATTTTCCTGGGACTCTGCCTTAATGAGCAGTGGTTGGCTGACACAGTAATCTCCCTGCAGCCAGTGCTGCCCGTTCAATTCACACCCAGTTCAGTTTAACTCAGAGCATTAATGAATCCTCATCAAAGATTTATGACCCTCTTAGAAGCGCTTTCCTTAAGCAGCCTTATTCACATGGGAGGTGGAACCCTCAGAGAGCTGGTGCTCGGCTCCACCTCTCTCTGCTGTACTGGGTCTATTGTGCTGGTGACCTGAGAGCAGGCTGTAAAGAGGGAGGCCAGCAGAGCACAGGGCAGTTCTCTCCTCCCCTCTTGCTTCACTATTTATCCTCCCTGCCTTGCCACCTAAGAGATCTCAAGGCTCGCTCCAGCTGCTCTCCCTCCAGCCCCAGCAGTAATTGCACATCCCTGGGGATAATTTTGCACACTGAAATATTACTGAATGTGTGACTCTCAATGGCCAGGAATAAGCAAAACCCCAGGGCAAGGACAAGGGTGATCTTACCTTGAACAAATCAGAAGGAACAGCTCAGCAACAGCTCAGCTAACAAAATGTCTCACTGAGCCCAAGAGGAAAATCTCTCACTAGATACAACCGCGTGACAGACCTTCCCCAGGCCTCAAACATCACTACATCCGCGGCAAGGCAGCCACACAGACTGGGGAGGGAGTGCAGGCTAATGGTTACAGCAGGGAGTGACTGGGTGCTAGGTACCCTCTACTGCCCTGCAGCCACTTTACAATGGGTGTATTGGGCCAAAGCAGCTGGGAGGCCCCCTCTGGATTGCCCCTGGCAGAGTGTTCCTAGCTAGCTAGTGCAGCACTGGCTTTACACCCACCCTCCACGTGAGTCCTGGGCAGGGGGACTGGAGCTCAGACAGGGCACATAATGCAGCCAGCCCATAAGCATCTGCACATCCTCATTCCTTTCTTACACAGATGGGGCTGCTGGGCATGACAGGAGAGAGGTGGCTAACCAGGCAGGGCACTGGTTTCAGTGTGATTGGCTGGGAAACTTGGGCAGCCTCACCAAACCAGAATGTCTGTACCTCTAGCCACAAAGCAAGGTGCATTCTGGGAATATCCTTGGAACACTGTGTCCTCCCTCAAGCACATGCCCTATGCAGCCAGATCTGATTTATTCTGTTTCAATTAATTCATATACAGGAAGCTCCTCTCTTTAAACGTTGAGAAGGAAGAAATACTATTAGAGTATTTACATATGTGACTGTGAAATTTAACCAACAATATTAATAAGTAAAGAAACCTTGTTGAGATTCCCAATAAATAAAACAGGCTGTGACAGAGGAGAGGAGGGGAGGGGAGGGGAATGGTCCAGCTGAGGCTGAACGGGAACCCAGAGTGAAACTTAGTGCTCTAAAAATAGCCCAGCCTGAGCCTAGACCAAAGCTCAGCCTAGAATGACTTAGGGCCTGGTGTGTATTCTACCAAAGTTCCTGGTGGCTCCATAGGTGGATTTTCTCTTTTGCATTTGTGCTCCTCTGCAGCCTGTGGTTCTGGTCTGGTTGGGGGCAGAAGGGCCCTGGAAACAGCCTGACACACGATCTTAGGACTTAGTGTGAGGAATGACTTGGTAAGTCCCATTCAGCCCCTTTCCTGGGGTCAGTGCTGCCCTGCTCCCTATAATACATTTGCTACAGGTTTGTTCAGCCTAGTTTTAAATATCCCATGCAATGGGGCTTCCACCCCTCCCCTTAGCATCTGTCAGCAGGAGGCTGGAAGCCTCTGAAATCTCATTGCATCTGATTCTCAGGGCACTCCCAGTATTACCTTCTGGAAGAAGAACCTAGGTTTTGTTCAAACTGAGCCAGACCTCCAAACCACTGAAGTTGGTGAAGCACAGGGCAAGAGTGGCTACAGGTGGAGGCTCATTCTTTGCCCTGCTCTGCCCCCTTTGTATTACTGAGGCATGCAAAGAAAGCAGAAACTGCCTGTATACCCCTAGCTGAGAGGATTCCTCTATTGTTGGGTGCTAGCATCTTCCTCTGTACAACCTGCAGAGCAGGTAGTGTCAAGGCAGGGAGAGGAGAGGAGAGGAGGTGTGACTAGAATGCACTGCAGCTATCTTCAGCTGATACATTGTCCCTTGGGGTCTGTTGCAAATGGCACACCTTGGAGTAGCCCTTGGACTGGGGCTTGGCAGAGACTCAAGGAGCCCCGATACCTCCACCTGGGCTCAGCAGACAATCTGGGCCAGGAGCTTGCGGGTTAATAAAAGTGAAGATCTGGGAATTGCCTTAATTACTTCCTGAGATTGGGGGGAAATTCTGGCAAATCAGCATTTGCTCTGAGCCCATCTGAAGCGACGCCTCCACTTTTATCCACAGTGGGAAGAGCACTGTTTTCTAGCCAAGGCTCAACCTTAGAGATCTATTGTTTCAGAATAAATCTCCTGCTGGAGGTCCTCGAATTCTGTAAAGATCTGTGAGTAAATCACAGTGCATTGTGCCTCGCAAGCCGGCTCACTCCCTACGGAGCTTTGTGGTAGTGTAACTGCACTCAGGGCTTAATGTGGTCTAAAATAGTGTGTGGGGGGGGTGTCTGATCACCCTCACATCTGTCCAGCAATTAATTCTGCCCCCAACCCCCAAATTAATCTTGTCCCCCCAGTCTCCACATCAATTCTGCCTCCATATCTGGTCTGCCTTCTCCAGCCCCGCATCAATTCTCCACCACCCCCAGCATCACCTCTGCTCTCCAACAGCTCCTGGGCACTTGTCTTCAACCCCTCTCCCAAACTGGGGGGCTGCAGTGGGGCCCCTCCACCCCTTCCAAGGCAGGTGTTGCAGGGAGGGAAGGGGAGGAGAGGAGAGGAACCATCCAATTGCTCACAAGAGAAGAAGGGGGGAAAGGAGGCAGAGCTGCCCAGCTCTTTCTGCGCCCTCTTACCCTTCCCCTCCTGTAAGAATGGTGTCAGGTTGCTGAGCAGAGGGGGAGTGAGGGATAGTGCTTCCTGCAGCAGCTCTCATTGGTTGCTCTACCCTAGGAAGTGGGAAAGTGGGTAAAGCAGCCAATCAGAGGGGGCTGGCTTTCCCCCAGATGGTACTAAACATGTGCACCACTCAGCCACCTGGCTCTCTTAGAAATTTTGGGTTTGCAGCCCCTTGTGACGGGTGCACTTTAAGCACTGCTTGCACTGACACGACCCTGCCATCTAAATCTATCGATATCAGCTTGTTAAAAAAGGTTGAGTCAAAAATAAAAAAAATTCAGAGACAGTTTTATCCCCTTGATTTGGGAAATGAACAGATTTTCACTTTTCAAAATTTTCAGTGAATTTTTTAAGAGATTTTCATTTTAAAAATCATATTTTTCAAACCCCATTTTTTTCAATTTTAAAATTGAATATGTTCAGAAAATATGTCTTGAAAAATCCCATTTTATCACTAATTAAAAGAGTCAAAACTGGGAATCCAAAACACACACACAAAGCCCCCACACCCCAAAACACTGACGAATTCACCCCACCCCCCAAAAAGAGTTTTGAAAAATAGAAAATGTTGTGAAAATCAAAATATTTTCATGAAAACAGCCATATTTTGTTGGGAACAAAAAATTCAACCACATCTGCTATCTGGCTGGCTCCAGGTTTCCGATGTGGCCTATCACTGCATTACCTGTGCATTGCACAGGAGAGTTAGATCTGCAAGGTGAGGCTCCTGGTGGCTTTCAGCGAGCCTTCTGGTCTCCTCCCTTCCCTAGCACAAGACCCATGATATATTTGGATTCTTTAACTACGCCCTCAGGCACTGTAATACCCACGCAAAACACTCTGTTAACTTACAGTGACTGCTGCTCACAGTTCCTCAGCGCAATGCAAGCAGCAAGGAGTGCATAAGGCCATGTTCACACAGAAGGCAGGGCCAGTCTCCAGGCATTAGCCCAGCACCATCGTGACTCCCAAGCACACTGGCACTAATGCCATCTCCAACACACTCAGCTCATCACAACTTCCCCCCCCTTCATGCACACCCCACCACTCTCTCCAGACTCAGGTAGGTTCATTGCACCACTTACACACCCAGGTAACACTTTCAAGATTTTCTTCACAATCACGAGGGCTAGGAATGATGTTTAATGAAAATGGAGCTTCTGACGTCCCCACACGGTTCTGGGAGCCAGGGCCCTGGGCATGTGCTGAATGTGCCTTTATCCAGCACATCTCTTGAAGCTCCAGCAATCTTATTTTGAGATTTACACACTGCTAGTAGTCTGGCACTCCAAGTGGGTGGAGCTTGGTTTGTGGGCAGAGCCTCAGAGAGTTCCGCCTTTCCCCCCAATTTAAGCAGTGGGTGAGAGGAAACAAGTCACCTGTAAGCAGAGGAGGTTGCTGGTTGTCTTCAGGAGTAGACAAGGCCTCAGGAGAGGAGTGGGAGAAGGAGGGACCTACTGTCTGTTTGGGAGGGGGCTTCAAAGCTCTAGAGAAGTTTCTGAGCTTGGGTATCACTGGGTGTGGAGCCCAATCCTCTAGCCAGAGCTCCCCCATCACTGGCTGGGACTAGAAAGCATTGGGACAGAAAACACAGAACAGATTATTTTAACCCACAGAGAGGGAGCAGACTTTAACTGAGGGTTAAATCTGAGCTTGGGGCCAAGGGTTGTATCAGTTATTGATTCCCCGGAGCCAAAGGGCAGAGCACTGCTGGCCAGAATTGCAGCAGCAGCAAGTGCACTAACTCAACCCACAGCCAGAGCAGCACCGGAGCTGGGTCATCTGCTTTCCATCCTGGGCCAGAACTTGTGTAGGAAGAGGGGAGCCAGACAGGGCCGGTGCAAGGATATTTTGTGCCCTAGGCAAAACTTCTACCTTGCGCTCTCCCCACCGCCCCCCCGAGCATCGCTTATTATAAACTTTCAAAAATGAATACTGCACAATGTGGCATTGTTCATTAGAATTAATACACATTCGGCTTGAAAATTTATTAATTTCATTATTTAGTCTACATATTTAATGAAAATAAATGGCCTTGGGTCTCCTACATGAGGCTAGAGTCCCTCCAGCCCTCCCCCCCCCAAATGGATCTGGAAAGGGCTGTTTTGGGGATCAGAGCACAGAGCTGGGAGTAGGGATCAGGCTTCTATTCTCCACCCTGACACCAACTCACTGGATGACTTCAGGCAAGTTACTTCCCCGTTCTGGGCTTCAGCTCCCCACAGTGCTAAGGAGTGAAGTGGTTCCTTGCTCCTGGGCTGGAAAGTGCAATGCAGGTCGAAGGGGGTGTCTGAAGGCCTGTCTTCCCCACAGGTGTGAGGCGAGGACAGAGTTCCAGCCTCCATCATGACCATCTTGGTTGCTTTACTCTGCCCCACGCCAATCGCTGCTGAAGCCCCTTAATCAGAGAGCTCTGGCCGAGGGCAGAGACGTCAGTGGCATTCTGGGCCTGATTTTCAGAGATGCTGAGCACCTGTGGTTCCCCCGATGTCTGTGGGAACTCCAGCGTTCTCAGTACCGCCTAGTTCACCTAGTGCTTACACCGGCCCTGCGTGGGAGGCAGCGCCCAGCTGGTCCTATCTATGGTGTAATGGCCAGAGGGGCCATGGGTGGGAGGAGGGGGAGCCACTAGGAAACCGATCACAGCTGCCCAATAAAAATCTCCATGTGCTGCGCCCGCACAGCTGCCAGCCCCGGAGTTGCTGAACTTTAGAGCTCATGGGTTGGCGAGGGAGCCCCGCTCGCTATCATCACTCACTATCATCCTAGCGCGCTGCACCCCTGGGGCTTCCCAAGGCGGAGGAGCACGGAAGCCCCTGTGCACGCTGCTCTCTCTCTCCAGGTGCTAGCAATGTGGGGCCAATCTCCCTTCCCTAGCTAGGGCATCTCCTGCGCCCCACGCTTAGGCACTAATCTCTCCCTGCACCCACCTACTTCTCCTCCTTCTCTCCACCGGCACCTACCCTTTCCTGGAACTCCACAGAGCATCCCCAGCAGCCGCTGCTGTGGCAGGGGGTCCGGGACTGCCAGAGCCAGAGGGAGCGATGCGGCAGCCCGGGGGCTTGGGAAGGAGGCGGCTCCGGGCTGGCGGGGGGGGGGGGGCGCAGGAGGGCAGTGATGTGGGGAGCGGCGGAGGGAGGCGGCGGGGCCCGTGGTTGCAGAGGACGCCCGCAGAGGTAGGTGCTAACGCGGCTGCGAGCGGCCCATCCCCCGCCAGGAGCAATAGTGTAAAAAAAAATTGGGGGCACCGCTTTTTGGCGCCCCCAAATCTTGGCACCCTAGGCGGCCACCTAGTTTGCCTAGTGGTTACACCGGCCCTGGAGCCAGAGTGATGAGCCACAACATCACCTGCTCCTTCTGCCTCTCCCTCCCCAATCCTCCTGCCCCATTCACTACCCACCTTTGCTCCTCCCCCTCCAGCTGTGCCCTGCCCAGCCAGCCTCCTTCCCTCCCTCCTGCCTGCCCCTACCTATGCTGCACTAGGCTCGCTCGTTCTTTCTCCCTCCCTCCTTCCCTCCCTCCCTATGGCGACTGATTCAGTAGAGAAGCAGATTAATCCCACTGTTCTGCCGGAGCAGATCTGACTCAATTAGCCGGAGCTCGGAGGCTCCAGTGACAGCTCTGGGAAGGTTTCCAAAGCTCATTCATCACCGAGAAAATTCTCGAAGAGGGAGAGGATGGGGAGACTCTGCTGAGCACGGATCCAGGGAGGAAGGGCACCTAGGGTTACCATATTTAAAAAATAAAAAAAGAGGACACTCCACTGGCCCTGGCCCCGCCCCTTTCCCACCCCCGGCCCCGCCCCAACTCCGCCCTTTCCCCGCCCCTTCCCCAAAGTCCCCGCCCTAACTCCCCCCTCCCTCCCAGCCACGCGAAAAGGGCTGCCCGAGCGCTACCGGCTTTACGGTTTGCCGGGCAGCCTCCAGACCCTGCGCCCCCGGCCGGCGCTTCCCCAGCGCAGCTGGAGCCCGGGAGGGGAAGCGCCCAGCCGGGGGCGCAGGGTCTGGAGGCTGCCCAGCAAACCATGAAGCTGGTAGCGGTCGGGCTTCGGGCAGCCCCTATGCCTCCGGACCCTGCGCCCCCGGCCGGGCACTTCTCCTCCCCGGCTCCAGCTGCTCTGCTCCTCCCCTGACTCAGACTTCGGCTCCATTTAAGAGCCAAGCTGCCCGAGCCAGCGCTACCGGCTTCGGGCAGCCCCCGTGCCTGCGGACCCCAGCCGCCGGCCGGGCACTTCTCCTCCCCAGCTCCAGCTGCTCTGCTCCGGCGGCGCAGGGTCCGGAGGCAAGGGGGCTGCCCGAAGCCGGTAGCGCTGGCTCGGGCAGCTTGGCTCTTAAACAGAGCCGAAGTCTGAATCCGGGGAGGAGCAGAGCAGCTGGAGCCGGGGAGGAGAAGTGCCCGGCCGGCGGCTGGGGTCCGGAGGCAAGGGGGCTGCCCGAAGCCGGTAGCGCTGGCTCGGGCAGCTTGGCTCTTAAACAGAGCCGAAGTCTGAGTCCGGGGAGGAGCAGAGCAGCTGGAGCCGGGGAGGAGAAGTGCCCGGCCGGCGGCTGGGGTCCGGAGGCACGGGGCCTGCCCGAAGCCGCTAGCGCTGGCTCGGGCAGCTTGGCTCTTAAACGGAGCCGAAGTCTGAGTCCGGGGAGGAGCAGAGCAGCTGGAGCCGGGGAGGAGCAGAGCAGCTGCGGGAGAGGAAGTGCCCGGCCGGTATTTTTCCCGGACATGTTCGGCTTTTTGGCAATTCCCCGCGGACGGGGGTTTGATTGCCGAAAAGCCAGACATGTCCGGGAAAAACCGGACATATGGTAACCCTAAGGGCACCCACAGCCCCGTGAGCATGGAGAGAGCCCTGCCTGTGCCCCGAGCTGTGTGTGCACAGACTGTGCAAGAGGGACTCTGCCTGCGCAGGGAGATGGGACAAGAAAGGGCTGGCCAGGGGGAGAGACCCTGAGAGAGCAGGAGTGAGTGCAAGGAGCTGGCGGAGAATGAGACTAGCCAATGCAGTTGGAGGCCCAAGGCAGGAGAGCCAAAGGCAGATCTAAGGAATGTGAGTAAGGTCTCCGTCCTGCAGCTGTCGCCTGTGTGCGTGCCACGTGTGTCTAGCTGAGTGTGTGCACATCTGTGCGTAAGAGTCTGCATGGAAATCCTGTGGCCCAGACAATGTATGAAACAAGCTGCAGCACTGAGTGTCCCCAGACAGTCCTACTGAAACCTCTCCTCCAATCCAGGCACTCCCTGAGACACGGCCCAGCGGGCTAATCGCTCCATTATACACAAACGACGCTACTGTATCAACCCAAACTGCGGAAGCGTCTGGGCGAGCAGCAGCATTTCCACACCATCCTCAGTGAAAGGATAGCATGGTACCTGACTGGTCATGGCACAATCCATGAAAGCCAAATTCATTTTCTCTCCAAGAAGTGAACTACTGATCATACCGTAAGAGCTGCCAGACTGGGTCAGACCATGGTCCATCTTGCCCAGTATCCTGTCAACAACAGTGACCGGTGCCAGAACTTCAGGGGGAGTGTACAGAACAGGGTACTTATGGAGTGATCCACCCCTGTCTTCCACTCCTGACTTCTGGCAGTCAAAGGTTTAGGGTCGCCCGGAGTATGGGGTTGCATCCCTGACCATCTTGGCTAAGAGCCACTGATGGACCAATGACTGATGGACCTACCCTTCATGAATTTATCCAGAGCGAAGGACCTCCCGCCAAATTGCGATCTGCGGCTTTTTTTTTTTTTTTTTGCGCTGCTTGGGGCGGCAAAAACCCTGGAGCCGGCCCTGCAGATACTGAAGTTAGGCTTACCAGCCTGTAAGTGCCAGCATCTCTTCTGGAGGCCTTTTTAAAAATTGGCATCACATTAGCTACCTTCCAGTCATCTAATACAGAGGTTGATTTCAGTGATAAGTTATTTAATGCAGTTAGTAGTTCTGCAATTTCATTTTTGAGTTCCTTCAGAACTCTTGTGTGAATATCATCTGGTCCTGGTGACTGATTACTGTTTAGTTTATCAGTTTGTTCTAAAACCTCTTCAACTGACAGATAAGTTTGGGAAGGTACTTCAGATTTATCACCCAAAAGACTAGCTGTGATGTGGGAATCTCCCCACATCCTCTGCAGTGAAGACCAATGCAAAGAATTAATGTATCTTCTTTGCAATGGCCTTGTCTTTCTTGAGTGATCCTTTAACACCTTTATTGTCTAGTGGCCCCACTGCCTGTTTGACAGGCTTCTGGTATACTTAAAAAAATTGACTGTTAGTTTTTGAGTCTTTAGCAAGTTGTTTCTCAATTCTTTTCTTGGCCTGCCTTCTTAGACTTTTACATTTTACCTGCCAGAATTTTTGCTCCTCCCTATTTTCCTCATTAGGATTTGACTTCCAAATTTTAGGAAGATGCCTTTTTGCCATGAATGGTCTCCATTATTCTGCTGTTTAGCTATGGTGGCATTCTTTTGGTCCTCCTACTGTCTTTTTTGATGTGGGGTATACATTTAATCCACGGCTCTATTATGGTGTTTTTGAGTAGTCTCCATGCTGCTGGCAGGCAGTTTGTAACACACCAGGGTGCAGGCCAAGGGATCAGAACAGGAGTCTAGCCTAGTGGTTGAAGCAGAATCAGAGGTCAGAACTTGGAGAGTGGTAAGGGACAAGCCAGTGGCTGCAGCCAAGAGTCAGGAGCCAGAACAGAACCAAAGGGCAGCACCAGAGATGTGGTGAGGGGACAAGGCAATGGTTGGAGTCAGGAGTTCTGATGAAGGTAGGGACTAGGGCTGGAGGGGGAGCAGGCACAAGTTGGAGAAGGGCTGGGGCAGGAAGCAGGGCTGGGGCAGCTGTGTGTGTGGAACACATTGAGTAGCCATTGTGCTGCTTTTGCTACCAGGCTTAAATGGTGATCTCTTGGCACTGCTCTCCAATCAAGGAGCACAGTCACTTAGTGAGGGTTTACTGGGCCCAGCCGAGCTCATTGAGTTGTAAGGCAGCCACACCAGTGCCTGACACAGTTTACGCTTCAAGTATCATGGGGTAGCCGTGTTAGTCTGTATCCACAAAAACAACAAGGAGTCCGGTGGCACCTTAAAGACAAACAGATTTATTTGGGCATAAGTTTACGCTTGTGACTGCTCTTTTTAATTTCCATCTAACTAGCATCCTCATTCTCGTGTAGTGCAACTTTTTAAAGTTAAATGCTACTGTGGTGGGTTCTTTGCTATTTCCCCCCCTACAAGGATGCTAAATTCAATTACATTATAGTCACTATTACCGAGCGATTCAGCTACAGTTACCTCTTGGACCAGATCGTGTGCTCCACTTAGAAATAAATGGAGAATTGTCTCTCCTCTTGTGGGTTCCAGGACTAGTTGCTCCAGGAAACAGTCTTTTATGGTGTCTAGAAATTTTATCTCTCCATCACCTGCTGCTCACAAACAGGGAAGAATTGGTAGGGGAAGTAGAAGTGGGTGGCAACCTCGGGAGCAGTGACCATGAGATGACCATGAGATGATCAAGTTCAGGATCCTGACAAAAGAAAGAAAGGAGAGCAGCAGAATATGGACCCTGAACTTCAGAAAAGCAGACTGATTTTGTAGCCTCTCTAACTACCCTGAGCATTTCACAGTCACTGTCACCATCCTGGTCAGGTGGTCACTGATTCATTCCTACTCCTATATTCTTATTATTCTATCATGGAATTTCTATCCACAGAGATTTTACGGTACAGTTTGATTCATTTAAGATTTTTTTTAACATACAATGCCATTCCCCCAGCAGCACAACCTACTCTGCCATTCCTATATATTTTGTACCTTGGTATTACCGTGGCCCACTGGTAACCCTCATTCCACCAAGTTTTCAATATCCTCATTTAATGCCAGGCACTCTAGTTGACCCATCCTATCATTTAGACTTCTAGCATTTGTATATAAGCACATGTACATTTTGTCAATATTTAGTTGCTTGCCTTCATGTGTTATTTTTAAATGGGACTCTTTAGCGTTTGACTGTTCCTCAGTAGCTCCAATCTGTACTTTGCCAACTTCCTTCCTATCCTCTATATTAGGATATAGAGTTCCCTTTTTAATAAATTCACCCTAAGGGATGTCTCCACCCAAACCAAGAACTCCCCTGCACTTGTCAGCTTTTCCCCAGTCCTTAGTTTTAAAAATCCTCTACAAGGTTTTTAGTTTTACATGCCAGCGATCTGGTTCTATTTTGTTTAAGGTGGAGCCCATCCCTCCTGCATAGCCTACTCCTTCCCCAAAAGATTTCTCAGTTCCTAAATTCTTCCTCCCTACACCATCGTCTTATCCATACATTGAGACCCTGAAGTTCTGCCTGTCTACCTGGCCCTGTGCGTGGAACTGGAAGCATTTTAGAGAATGCTACCATGGAGTCCTGTACTTTAATCTCTTGCCTAGTAGCCTAAGTTTGGCCTCCAGGACCTCTCTCCTAGCTTTTCCTCTGTCACTGGTACCTACATATACCATAACCTCTGGCTCCTCCCCAGCACTACCTGTAAGTCTATCTAAATGTTTCGTAAGATATGCAACCTTCACACCTGTCAGGCAATTCACCATGCAGTTTTCCCAGTCATCACAAACCCAGCAATCTATATTTCTAATAATTGAGTCTCCCATTACTATTTCCTGTCTCTTCCTAACAACTGGGGTCCCCTCCCCCAGAGGGGTAGTCTCAGTGTGAGAGATACCATGACATCATCTGGAAGGTGGGTCCCAACTATGGGATCATTTCTCTCTGCTCCTGCTTGATGCTGTCCTGGCCCAAGACTTTCATCCTCTTTAACAGCACAGGGGCTGTTGGACAGCAGGTGGGACCACTCTACTAGGTCTCTAAAAGTCTCCTCATTGTACCTCTCTGTTTCCCTTTGCTCCTTCAGTTCAGCTACTCTGGCCACAAGAACCCATACACCACGAGTTGCTTGCATCACATGCACAGTCCACAAGGCATGTAATCCTATATGTTGCACTCAGTGCAGTAAACTGGGTAGCTCCCACCCGGCTGCTGGTCTTCAATCTCTTGGGCTTTTTTATGTACTCCAAGCTTAGGGTGTGTTTGTTAGGTGAAATGGTGGGTTGTTTTGTTCTTTTTTCAGACGGTTACTTTCTTGGGGACTTGGTGCCTTTCTAATTGTTATAATCCCTCGGCCTCCTCCCCCTGCAGTCAGATTCTCCTTGCCTTTGCAGCTTACTCAGTTTCTGTGCTCCCTCATTCTGTCGCGAGCTCTCTCTGCCTTGGAGATGTTCATTAACAAATATGTAAAAAACAAAACTCAGGGCAAACGGCTCATCAGCTTCATAGGCTTTTAAATCTATCTAGCACCCTGAGCTGACCATTAAATCACCACAAAATTGAACTGGGGGGAAAACATGACCCCATTAAAACCATGCACTATCCATCCCATTCTGGGTAAAAGTAAACAACATGCAAACAGGATTTCCAACAAGAAAGGGAAATAACACACAAATGGTATCTCAGCCTGACCCAGTTCACCACACATGGTACATAAATGATTTCCCCAAAGATATAATGCTGCGTGCTGTGTGCTGATGACCCGGTCAGACTATCTCCTATCCAAGAGAGTGTCTAGGGAAACTTACATCTTCTAGAACCAACTATAACACATGGAAAAAACAAAATCATGGTATTTCTGGAAAAAAATCCAAAACAACCAAACCAGAATGACATTTTTATTACAGAGACAAGGAGATTGAACAAACCCTAAATTATACATACATGGGACTCATTATAAATGCATCAGGGAGCTTCAGGCTGGCTATAAAAGCATTACAAGGAAACGCTCTGCAAGCCTCTATATCATAAAGAAACCACTAGGTAGATAAAAACATCCAATAAAGCTGCTGCTAAAGCTATTCAGTGATATAATCCATCCCATTCTACTGGCTGGGAGTGAAGTCTGAGGCCAGGCTGTCACAATAATCACAGTGATTGGACTAAAACACCACTAGAAACCCTGCAGTTCTGCAAGCAAATCTTCTGTGTGCCCAGGAGTGCCAGCACCAATGGCGGGCAAGGATTGGGCTCTGCTAACAGCTTACAGGGAAGAATATTGAATGTCTTCTGGAATCTCAGCCAAAGCAGCAAATGCTCCCTTCACTGCAGAGTATTAGAGAGTCAACAGTGAAATCCGAATCAAAATATAATCCACTCCTAACAGCATTCACTCTCATCATTTCCCAGGCTAAACAACTCCAATCCCGCACCATCCAACAAAGCAAACAGCCCTGCACAACCTGACAAATGCTCAACATGCCAATCCAGGACATAAAACTACAATGTACCCGGGCATTGGAAGAACAAGCTCAAGCCAGCAGCACGCTGGACTGCTCCAGATCCCTGCGTGGAATGATTGCACAAGCAAAGACCTCACGGCAGTGACATGTGCAAAACTAAGGGCTTGTCTACACTGGGAACTTACCTCAGCATAATCACACCCCTGAGCAACGTAGCTACACTGACCTAACCCCCCGTATAGACAGCACTCTGTCGATGGAAGAATTCCGTCAACCTAGCAGCCACCTCTTAGGGAGGTAGATTTCCTATGCCAATGGGAGAACCCCTTCCATTGGCATAGGTAGTATCTACACTGAAGCATTGCAGCTGCACTACTGCAGTGGTTTAAGTGTAGACATAGCCTAAGGCAGGTACTCATCCAATGCAGAATTAGGTCTGGCCTATGCAAACAGTTTAACTAAAAATGGGATTTTATACTGATTTAGTTAATCCAGTTCAGTTTTGTGTGTGGACACACTTATATCGGTTTAAATCTGGTTTATACAGATGCAAGCTAAGCTGCTATAACCAGGTTTATACTGATATATCCAGCACAATATGTGCAGTTTCTGTGTAGATAAGTCCACAGCGACCAAGACTAGAGGTGAAACTAGGAGACACAAGCAGTATAATCCCAGACAGGAGCAATAGTCCAGGCAGTGGGACAGAGGAGAGACTGCCAGCGAGATGTTCCAGAGAGAGATTTCCTCAAATGATCAGGAACCATAACAGATGTTTCATCACAAAGCAATGAGGAAAAACCATGCCTGCCCTTGGGGGACAGAGAGAGAGGTCAGAGATGGCATCATGCGCAGAGCAGTCTACCGCAAGAACAGTGATGGACACTGCCGACAAACAGGCCTAGGGGACCAAACCCCAAACACACTGCATAGGCCTCTGCTGGGGTGGAACAAACCTATTTCTGACAAAGCCCTGCATGGTCTGTCACTTACATCTTAGCAATACTTACACAGATTGTCATGCCAAGAAGTCTCATTGAATTGCATGTTTGGGAGTCCCTGTTTGTCTTTGTGGTCCTTTGTGCAGGTCTCGTTTCCTCAGGAGGGATGTTCTGCTGTCTCTCTCACATTTTATTCTTCTGCCTCTGAGGCCCATTGTGGCCAAAAAATAAAGAATATGCATTCAGAGATCTCAAGTCTCTTGCATTTTCTCCTGGTCCCCTGGCACAGGGCAGTTGGCTCCCCCTCCATCCCTGTTACTGCTGCTCTTTTGGGCTGCATGCTCAGTGAGTTCAGAGGGGAGGACATTACGTTAATATTTTTGTGAATAGCCCCAATCAAAGTTGCACCTTGACCTGGAATGTTAACAATTGGAAAACAGTTAGCAGAACTTCCAGGACACAAAGGGATAAGATGAGTTCAGGCTGTGAATGCAGAGAGAGTCTCACGTGCGAAAATCTGCAAATCCAACAAATGTTTGAGTTTGTGAATTCCCCAGAGAGAAAGAGACTCCCCTGACCCTTTCCGACCTGCAGAACAGGTGACACACGCAGAAGCAGAAAAACATTTAGCCCCAGCACGGCCTGCTTCACTGCCACCTGCTAACTAGAAAGAGCTCTGCCTCTCACACAGGAAAGGCCCTTGGTAAAGAAACGTGGTACTTGGCTGTCACTGCACGCATCATGTGAGGGTCTGAACCACTTGGGGTAACTGTCTGGACAAAGAGCAGACACTTTGATCTTTTAAACTGGTAAGGGGGGGTCTGCTGTGATGATCGCTGTCACTGCCAGGGTCATGACTCAGGGCCCTCCTATGGCACCGGCTGTCCCTGTCCCATGTGCTGACCCAGGGCCCTCCTATGGCACTGGTTGCCACAGCCCCGTGTGCTAACTCAGGGGCCTCCTATGGCACCGTTTGTCACTGCCCCGTGTGCTGA
Organism: Emys orbicularis; assembly: GCF_028017835.1. Lineage (NCBI taxonomy): Eukaryota > Metazoa > Chordata > Testudines > Emydidae > Emys > Emys orbicularis. The sequence goes on from NC_088702.1 coordinate 12,710,847, forward strand.
CTCAGGGGCCTCCTATGGCACCGTTTGTCACTGCCCCATGAGCTGAGTCAGGGCCCTGCTATGGCACCGGTTGTCACTGCCCCGTTTGCTAACTCAGGGGCCTCCTATGGCACTGTTTGTCACTGCCCCATGTGCTGACTCAGGCCCTGCTGCGGCACTGGCTGTCACTGCCAAGTGTGGTGTCTCAGGCCCTGCTGCGGCACTGGCTGTCACTGCCAAGTGTGGTGTCTCAGGGCGCTGCTATGGCACTGGTGTCACTGCCCCGTGTGCTGACTCAGGGCGCTGCTATGGTACCGGTGTCATTGTCCCGTGTGCTGACTCAGAGCCTTGCTATGGCACCGGTGTCACTGCCAAGTGTGGTGTCTCAGGGCGCTGCTATGGCACCGGTGTCACTGCCCCGTGTGCTGACTGAGGCCCTCTATGGCACCAGTGTCGCTGCCAAGTGTGGTATCTCAGGGTGCTGCTATGGCAATGACTGTCACTGCCCCTTGTGCTGACTCAGGACCCTGCTATGATGCCAGCTGATTTGGCACTGTCGGAATTTGGGAACTTTCTGGCAGCCACTTTTTTGTTAATCGAGTTTTTATAGTAGATGTGTTGTTAGCTCCTCACTGATTGATTCATTTCTCCAACTCCTTCCTTCTCTCCACACAGTTTCTTTGTTAAAATGTACTCTGTCCTCCCCCTCCCTCTCTCTCGGTACTGCCCATTCATTTCCCACTCCCCCGCTCTTGTGAACTCATCCCCGCTCCTTTTCCGCTCCTCACACCTTTCAGAACCTTGAACCACTATCATCATCATCATCATCATCACTGCTTATATTCTACCTCCTTTACCTGCCACTGTGTAAATTAATGGTGTGACCTCACCTAGAGTGCTCTGTACAGGGCTGACTACCCCATCCCAGAGAGGACATTGCAGAATTATGGACAATGAGCAGCAGTCTGGAAAACCTTCCCTATGAAGAGAGAGTGAACAGACTGAGATTGTTCCCTTAGAGAGTAGATAAATGAGAAGGGTCCCAGTATTACTATTACTAATACTTAGCTGTTATCTAGGATATAAAATGCTGAAGGGTCTAGAGAAGGTGCCTATTTCCCTGCTGCACTAGGTGATGGGCGGATGTGGGCCTGGGTGGGACACAGATTGATTAACTAGACTTTGTGGGTTTGCAGAGAAGCTGTAAGCTGCACTCCATCATTCGGCAATTTATACAAAACTGTGTGATTCGATCTCAGCAGTGTCCCAGCAAGGGCTCCTGAAGCAGGCGCCAACTCTACCTCACTACATTCGGGGGAGTTGGCAACACTGCGGTTGTCTCACACACACCGTGGGGAGGGGAAAGGGCAAGGAGAGTTCAAAAATCAAAAGACAGACAAAATATATATATATATATTTTTTTTAATCTCATGATTTGGGAGCCAGTCACGTGATTTTTGAATGTTTCAATGTGACAATAGTGCAGCAACAATTAGTCAGAATTTTTCCAAACCAAAATGTTTTTATTTCAAAATCAAAAATACAACTTGCCCTGTCTTCACTAGGGTTTGGAACATGTTAGCAACACCTTTTATCCTAGTGTGGACAGGCCTCTGGTGGGTTTCTCTGTGCTTGAAACAACCCGTGGGGTTGACACTGCTGCAAGCAAAGCAGTGCAGGGGAAGACACAGTGGGAGATAGGCAGTAGGTGGATGAGTGTGAAGGAACAGGGAGGGAAAGAATGAACAGATGAGAGATTATGAAGAGGACTGCATTTCTCACTGCTGTCCCTGTCCCCATCTCCCTCTGTGGGAGTCTTGGTCAGTGATAATACAAAAGGAAGTCTGAATGCTACTGGGTCAGAGCAATGCTCTTTTTGTTGCTGTCTGCTTCCTCCAGGGTGTGAATCCTTCAGCACACCCCTTCAGGGAGCTTTGCAGGGGTACATTTCCTTTGGGAAACATTCTGTGGTTTCTCCCTGCCCTTAGAAAGATGCTGGATAGGCAGAGGAGCGGTGGGCTACCATGCTCTGCAAGGCTAGTGCAGTGAAGTCCCGACTGAACCTTAGAGCAAACGAGGGGCTAATTCTCTTCACGTGAGTCACTTTTTGGATCCTGTTTCTTTTCTCTTTTCTGAGGCCGCATTTCTAAGGACTTGGCTGAGCACAGAGAATGCACAGCCCTAGCGCCTGACCCCATTCAGATCACACACTGAAGCAGACATTACGCTGGCTTGGGAATACATTAGCCCGTGAGAGGTCTCATTACAGTGTCCTCCAATGCACTGATCGGGGTCCCCAATTTCATTTTGGTAGCAATCCAGGTCATTTGTAAGGAGGATGCCGATTCTGCTGCCCCTATAAAACATTTGACTCTCTTCTGTGTGCTGGGCAGTGACCTCATTGTACAAAATGTTCCTCTCTCTTCCTCCCAACCTGGCTCTCTCCAAGGACAAGTGTGATGTATTCTTCCTCTCTCTGTCTGGAGCCAGAGGGACACACACTCCACACGCTTGCCTTTCTCTCTTTTCTTTGCTGCATTCCAGCGAGCATCACACGCAGATGGCTTGAAGGCTATTAATAGGGAAATGTGGAGGGGAGAGTCTGGACACACATTTCTGGTTATTTATGATTTGATTCTTCCACTGAGACAGTGCTACACTCTTTCTTCCTTTCCAGGAGCACTTGCACACTGTGCAGTCCCACAGACAACACGCTCCTCACACGCTCCCCCATAGCCCACCCCCTCAGGGAAAGCATGAGGGCCACACTGTGACACATGGCTACTGACCTGTGCTGTGGTCAGCAGGGAACTGCATTCACCAAGCCCAAGGAGTGGAAGGGGATACAATCCCTCCTTAAACTCCTTTGCCTAGATGGGGAGAGCACGGGATGGACTATCCCTTGGGATAGTGCAACCTGTCTCCCGCTCTGTATTTCACCAGCTCCATGGGCTGCAATACTGAAAATCAAATCAAATGGTTAAGAATAAATGCAGATTAGTAATGGATGAATGAGAAATTCAAAGAAATTGAACAATTGGATAACGAGAACAAAGGCAGATTTATCAAAAGATAAGTGTAGTAGAGAGAGAGAGCCTGGAGCACTGGGTCTGGTGTAAGATCTGAGGCCTGAATCAGAGGCTGTGAACCAAAGTCAGGCCATGTATTAAAGCTCACTTCCGGTACATGGACTTGGCAAAGTTGCTGCTAGTGTAGTAGGCACAGATATTTATGTCAATATATTCTAGCTGGTACGGTTATATCCCAATCTGGTACAAGATAAGGTTTGACAAAATAATGAATAAGGATGTTTTGTTCATGATATCAGGAACAAGGGGAGGTAACAAACAGATGTCGTGACATACCTAAGTTGTTTGTAAGTTGTGTATTGTAATTGTCTGTCTCAGTCTATACATGTTAGGGTATCTTGCCTTAACCCTTTGTGCAGCCTAGGGAACAGCAGAAATTCCCGCTGCTGACTGAGCTGCTCCTTGCTACTAAGCACTCATGTGTTAGTGAACCTGTAACCATGGAGCCAGGGCACTAATACTGTGCTTAGGGGGCAATAAACCTGGCCTAGTGCCTTTGTCAGTGAACCGTGGCTGTGGTCTTTCTTGATAAATAACATTGAGGCCTGCTGAATGAGCAGGCTGCCTTATCTGCTCCAAGGACAGAAGCACTGGGCATCCTGAATAGCGTCACTAAGTCAATGACATGCCAGGCTTCGGCACTTACCAACACTGGTTAGTACTATCGAGGTCTGCTAAACCAGCTATCTGTGCAGAGCTGAACAGCACACTGAAAGAACACCCACTCACAAGCCAACTGACAACAATAAGAACCTTCAATTACAGAAGAAAGGTGATCAATGTGATTCTTATGGACCAAAATGGACAATATTGAACAGACCCTAAAGACAAGAACAAGAGATAGTGAGAATATATCATGGAACTATATGGTGTGACAGACCCAGACCAGTGGGGTACAGGAGTCTGGTAGAGGGCAAATATACTGGTCACTGGATGAGTAGTTTTCTGTTCCCTGAGTGACCAGAGCAGGGGCTGCACTAGAGTAATCAGGAACCTGCTAGAACCAGTTGAGGCAGGCAGACTAATTAGGACACCTGGAGCCAATTAAGAAGAAGCTGCTAGAATCAATTAAGGCAGGCTAATCAGGGCACCTGGGTTTTAAAAAGGAGCTCACTTCAGTTTGTGGTGCAAGTGTGAGGAGCTGGGAGCAAGAGGCGCAAGGAGCTGAGAGTGAGAGGGTGTGCTGCTGGAGGACTGAGGAGCACAAGCGTTATCAGACACCAGGAGGAAGGTCCTGTGGTGAGAATAAGGAAGGTGTTTGGAGGAGGCCATGGGGAAGTAGCCCAGGGAGTTGTAGCTGTCATGCAGCTGTTACAGGAGGCACTATAGACAGCTGCAGTCCACAGGGCCCTGGACTGGAACCCAGAGTAGAGGACGGGCCCGGGTTCCCCCCAAACCTCCCAATTGACCTGGACTGTGGGTTCTTCCAGAGGGGAAGGTCTCTGGGCTGTTCCCCAACCCACATGGTGAATCTCTGAGGCAAGAAAATCCGCCAATAAGTGCAGGACCCACCAAGATAGAGGAGGAACTTTGTCACAATGGTCATGATAGGCCTGAAAACTTCAGCTAGAGGGTAATCAATTAAGACTGCCAATAATAGATGAAGAAATCATGGCAGCAATAAGAATACTTCTGAAAGGAAAAGCACTAGATTGTGATGGAATACTGGCTGAATTGTTAAAAAGCATCAGGGATGAAGGCATGAAAGCCCTGTCAGACGTAATGAAGAATATGTTTGAGACAGTATAATTACCAGAAGACTTTACAATCACACTGTGTAACCAAACCCCATAAAAGAACTACACTATGGATTGCAGAGACTACAGAACATTTAGCCTAGTATTGCATGCCTCTCAGTTACTTTTGCAAGTTGTTCAGTGCCAAATACAAGGAAAGACTGTTAAGGAAATAAGTAAAGAACAATATGGCTTCAAACCTGGGAAGGCCATGATAAACACCATTGTGAACTTGAAGCTCATATTAGAAAGATCAGTTGAAATGGGGGAAACAATATATTTGTGTTTCATTGAATTCCAAAAAACATTTGACAGAATCTACCATTACAAATTGCTCAACATATAAAGATCTGTAGGGATGTATAGATACAAACTCCCAGTAATAAAACGTTTAGACTGGTGATTATAATGGGAGATGAAAATGAAAATCTAATTGAGACCAAGATAACAGTGAGACATGTTTGTTATAATGTGACTATTCACCGTTTATAGCAAGTGTTTAATTAAATTAATTGAAGAAACAGAAGATGGTATTAAGATGAATGGGAAAATGGGTGAATAACATTAGTTATGGAGATGACACAATGCTACTGGCTGATACAACAGAAGGTCTGATGAAGTTAATGGAGATTACATATGAATATGGCAAATACCATGGTCTAGAGTTGAATGTGAATGAAACTAAAACTACGGTGACATGCAAGGATCCTGGGAAAAGATGCAAGATTCCAGTGAATGACACAGCCATACAGCAAGTGAGAAATTATTGCTACTTAGGAAGCATCATTACAGAAGATGGAAGATCAGATACTGAAATCAGCACCAGAATAGCAAGAGTGAAAGAGATATTCTGGAAAAATAAATATCTGATGAGAAGGGTCATGAATGTGAAGACTAAATTCTGACTCTTAAAAACTTATATTTGGTGTGTGCTAAATTATGGCTGTGAAATATGGACATTCAAAGTATCGATAATAAAAAAATTACTGTGCTTCAAATTATGGTGTTATAGAAAAATTCTGAAAATATTATGGATAGACTGAGTAACCAATTAAAAGTATTGGAGATAATTGGAGTTCAGCAACTGCTAGTTAGAGGAGCCATAGATATGGGAAGGAAAATATCTCAGGATATCCAGAAACAATACCCACCCAGAGTAGTACAAGTACAAAGGGATCCAGAAAGGGCTGTACTTACATGGAATAAAGAAAAGGAGTACAACAAGAGCATGGAAGAATGTCCATCGTGTGGCAAGCCATCTCACAGCAAATGGCTTGATCCAGCAAGGGACACCACATGCAGAAAATGTCTAACAAGGGAGCATTATGAGCTGAATGCTGGACTAAACGCATGAATCATAGAATATCAGGGTTGGAAGGGACCTCAGGAGGACATCTAGTCCAACCCTCTGCTCAAAGCAGGACCAATCCCCAACTAAATCATCCCAGCCAGGGCTTTGTCAAGCCGGGCCTTAAAAACCTCTAAGGAAGGAGATTCTACCACCTCCCTAGGTAACCCATTCCAGTGCTTCACCACCCTCCTAGTGAAAACGTTTTTCCTAATATCCAAACTAAACCTTCCCCACTGCAACTTGAGACCATTACTCCTTGTTCTGTCATCTGGTACCACTGAGAACAGTCTAAATCCATCCTCTTTGGAACCCCCTTTTAGGTAGTTGAAAGCAGCTATCAAATCCCCCCTCATTCTTCTCTTCTGCAGACTAAACAATCCCAGTTCCCTCAGCCTCTCCTGATAAGTCATGTGCTCCAGCCCCCTAATCGTTTTTGTTGCCCTCTGCTGGACTTTTTCCAATTTTTCCACATCCTTCTTGTAGTGCGGGGCCCAAAACTGAACACAGTACTCTAGATGAGGCCTCACCAATGCTGAATAGAGGGGAATGATCACATCCCTCAATCTGCTGGCAATGCCCCAACTTATACAGCCCAAAATGCCGTTAGCCTTCTTGGCAACAAGGGCACACTGTTGACTCATATCCAGCTTCTCATCCACTGTAACCCCTAGGTCCTTTTCTGCAGAACTGCTGCCTAGCCACTCGGTCCCTAGTCTGTAGCAATGCATGGGATTCTTCCATCCTAAGCGCAGGACTCTGCACTTGTCCTTGTTGAACCTCATCAGATTTCTTTTGGCCCAATCCTCTAATTTGTCTAGGTCCCTCTGTATCCTAGCCCTACCCTCCAGCCTATCTACCACTCCTCCCAGGTTAGTGGCATCTGCAAACTTGCTGATGGTGCAATTCATGCCATCCTCCAGATCATTAATGAAGATATTGAATAAAAGTCCCCATGGAGTGCCCCAGGACCGACCCTTGGGGCACTCCACTTGATACCGGCTGCCAACTAGACATGGAGTCATTGATCATGACCTGTTGAGCCCGATGATCTAGCCAGCTTTATATCCACCTTATAGTCCATTCATCCAGCCCATACTTCTTTAACTTGCTGGCAAGAATATGTTTCTTCCATGTCATTGATAAAAATCTTAAATAGCATAGGGCCAAGAAGTGATCTCTGTGGGACCCCACTGGAAACACTCCCTATTGATTAGGATTCCCTGTTTACAGTTACATTTTGACACCTATCACTTAGTCATCTTTTGATCCATTTAATGTGTGCCATCTTAATTTTATATCATTCTAGCTTTTTAATCAAAGTGTCAACCAAGTCAAATGCCTTAACATATGTCTATTATGTCAGCACAATTATTTATATCAACCAAAATTGTAACAACATTATAAAAAAAATGGTGTCGGATATTAGACCTAAATGATAGACAAAATAATGAGGGGATGGGCTATTCTATCCATCACTCCCTTGTTGGGTTCTTAAGAAAAGGGACTTTGGGGGGGAAATTTAAATTGACAGGATCTATTTTCCATAGACCCATGTTGATTTGCATTAATTATGTTACTCTCCTTAAAATCTTTATTAATCGAGTCCCGTTTCACCTACTCCATTACCTTGCCCAAGATCAATGTCAGGCTGACAGGCCTATAAATACCCAGGTCATCTTGCTTACCCTTTTTAAAAATTAGCACAAATTCACTTTCGTTTAGTCTTCTGTAACTTCCCCAGTGCGCTAAGACTTCTTGAAAATCAACATTAAAGTTCCAGCGAGCTCCTCAGCCAGCTCTTTTAAAACTCTTGGTTGCAAGTTATCTGGGTCTGCTGATTTAAAAATGTCTAACCTTAGTAGCTGCTGTTTAATACCGTTCAGAGACACTAGTGGAATAGAAAGAGTGTTATCATCACCATATGATGATTCTATATCATCTGTTTTTCCCCAAGTACAGAACAGAAATATTTATTGAATACTTCTGCATTTTCTGCATTATTATTGATAATTCTACCATTTCCATCTACTAATGGACTAATGCCATTGTCAGGATTCTTTTTGTTCCTAATATATTTAAAGACTCCTTTTTATTGTCTTTAACTCTGTTGGCCATAGATTTCTCCTTGTGATCCTTTGCTTTCCTTATCCATTTTCTACAGTTCCTGACTTCTGATTTATATGCCTTACTATCAACTTCCCCTTTCTTCCATTTGTTAGATACATATTTTTATTGCTATTTTTTACAGCTACCTTCACTTCCCCTAAAAAAAGGGGGCGGGGGGGCTCTTTTTAACCAGCACAATCTTCTTCCTCAGTTATGGGATTGTGGCTTTTTGGGTATCTAGTAAGGAGTTCTTAAATGATTCCCAAATATTATTCATATTATTTTGATTAAATTCTTCCTCGTAATTGTTTTCAGCTTTATGAAACTGGCCCTATTAAAGCATCAGCTCTTCTTTATCTGTTAGGACAAGGTCTAATGAAGAATTATCCCCTATTGGCTGCAACACTTTCTAAGTTAGAAAATTGTCATAAGAACGGCCATACTGGGTCAGACCAATGGTCCATCTATCCAGTATTCTGTCTTCCAACAGTGGCCAATGCCAGGGGCTTCAGAGGGGATGAACGGAATGAGAAATCATCAAGTGATCCACCCCCTGTCAACCATTCCCAGCTTCTGGCAAACAGAAGCTAGGGACACTTCACAGTATGGCTTTGCATCCCTGCCCATCCTGGTTAATAGCCATTGGTGGACCTATCCTCCATGAATTTATCTAGTTCTTTTTTGTGCCCTGTTATATTCTTGGCCTTCAAAACATCCTCTGGCAAAGAGTTCCACAGGTTGACTGTGCATTGTGTGAAGAAATACTTTCTTTTGTTTGTTTTAAACTTGTTGCCTATTAATTTCATTTGGTGACCCCTAGTTCTTGCGTTATGAGAAGGAGTAAATAACACTTCCTTATTTATTTTCTCCATACCAATCATGATTTTATAGACATCTTATCTCCCCTTAATCATCTCTTTTCCAAGCTGAAAAGTCCCAGTTTTATTAATCTCTCCTAATCTGGAAGATGTTCCATACCCTAATCATATTTGTTGTCCTTTTCTGTACCTTTTCCAATTTTAATATAACTTTTTTGAGATGGGGCAACCAGAACTGCATGCAGAATTCAAGGTGTGGGCGTACCATGAATTTATATAATGTCATTACGATATTTACTGTCTTATTATCTATCCCTTTCCTTATGGTTCTTAACATTCTGTTCGCTTTTTTGGCTGCCATTGCACATTGAGTGGAAGTTTTCAGAGAACTATCCACAATGAAACCAAAATCTCTTTCTTGTGTGGTAACAGCTAATTTAGACACCATCCTTATGTATGTATAGTTGGGTTTATGTTTTCCAATGTGCATTACTTTGCACTTATCAACATTGAATTTCATCTGCCATTTTGTTGCCCAGTCACTCAGTTTAGTGAGATCCCTTTGTAACTCTTCGCAGTCAGCTTTGGACTTAACTGTCTTGAGTAAATTTGTATCATATGCAAACTTTGCCACCTCACTGTTTACTTCTTTTTCCAGATAATTTATGAATATGTTGAACAGCACTGGTCCCAGTACTGATCCTTTTGAGGGTCCCTGCTATTTATTTTTCTCCATTCTGAAAACTGACCATTTTTTCCTACCTGTTGTTTCCTGGCTTTTAAGCAGTTACTGATCCATGAGAAGACCTTCTGACTTATCCCTTGACTGCTTACTTTGCATAAGAGCCTTTGGTGAGGGACGTTGTCAAAGGCTTGCTGAACGTCTAAGTACACTGTATCCACTGGAACACCCTTGTCCACATTTGTTGAGCCCCGCAGAGAATTCTAAGAGATTGGTGAGGCATTTAGAAAAGCCATGTTGGTCTTCCACAACAAATCATGCTGATCTATATGTCTGATCATTCTGTTCTTTACTATAGTTTCAACCAATTTGCCTGCTACTGAAGTTAAGCGTACTGGCCTGTAATTGACAGGATCACATCTGGAGCCTTTAAAAAATGGGTGTTACATTAGCTATGCTCCAGTCATTTGGTACAGAGGCTGATGTAAGCAATAAGTTACATGCCACAGTTAGTAGCTCTGCAATTTCATATTTGTGTTCCTTCAGAACTCTGGAGTGGCTACCATGTGGTCCTAGTAACTTAATACTGTTTAATTTATCAATTTGTTCCAAAACCTCCTCTATTGACATCTCAATCTGCAACAGGTGTGGGAATCTCCCTCACATCCTCTGCAGTAAAGACCAGTACAAAGAATTCATTTAGATTCTCCACAACAGCCTTGTCTTCATTGGGTCCTCCTCTAGCACCTTGATCATCCAGTGGCCCCACTGATTGTTTGGCAGGCTTCTGTTATACTTAAAATATTTGCTTTTAGTTTTTGCATCTTTTGCTGGTTGCTCTTTTTTGGCCTGCCTAATTATACTTTTTCACTTGACAGAGTTTATGCTCCTTTCTATTTTCCTCGGTAGGATTTGACTTCCAATTTTTAAAGGATGCCTTTTTGTCTCTAACCACCTCTTTTACTCTGTTGTTTAGCCAAGGTATCATTTTTTAGTCCTCTTACTGATTTTTTTTATTTGGAGTATACATTTAATTTGATCCTCTATTATGGAGTTTTAAAATCTTTCCATGCAGCTTGCAGGCATTTCACTCTTGTGACTGTTCTTTTTAATTTTCATTTAACTAGAGTCCTCATTTTTATGTAGTTCCCCTTTTTGAAGTTAAAAGCTACTGTGATGACCTTCTTTGGTATTTTCCCTCCCACAAGGATGTTAACTTTAATTACTTTATGGTCACTATTACCGAGCAGTTCAGCTGTATTCACCTCTTGGACCACATCCTGTGCACCCCTTAGGACTAAATCAAGAATTGCCTCTCTCCTTTTGAGTTCCAGTACAAGCTGGTGTCTAGAAATTTTATCTCTGCATTCCGTCCTGAGATGACATGTACTTAGTGAATATGGGGATAGTTGAAATCCCACATTATTATTGGGTTTTCTGGTATTGTAGCCACTCTAATCTCCCTGAGAATTTCACAAACGCCATTACCATCCTGATCAAGTGATCGACAGTATATTCCTACTGCTATACTCTCAGCACTCAAGTATGGAATTTCTATCCATAGGGATTATGTGGAACAGTTTGATTAATTTAAGATTTTTACTTCATTTGACTCTACGCTTGCTTTCACATATAGCACCTCTCCCCGACCAGCATGTCTTGCTCTGTCATTCCTATATATTTTTTCCCCTGGTATTACCATGTCCCATTGATTATCTGCATTCCACCAAGTTTCTGAGAGACTTATTATATCAATATCCTCATTTACTACCTAGCAGTCATCTATAATGTTTCAAATTTCAAATGATGTTTTAGTACTGGCAGCATGAGACCACCAGCATACATCACTCAAATTGAAGTCCCTGATGATCACACAGTTCCCCCCCCCAACCCCCCCCCCCACACACACATTATAGGTAGATGAATAAGGAGGCAGTCATTCTGTTCTCTGTTGTGATTTGGTGGTCTGTAGCACCAATACCACATCTTGTGCTTCATTTCTTAGGACATTGATCCATAAGCATTCAATATCATTTTTTCTGAGTTATCCATCACTCAGAATCAGGTAATGCCAATTTTGATATAGATTATGACTTCCTCTCCCCTTTTGTCCACTCATTCCTTCCTAAATAGGTTATAACCATTGATTTTAATATTCCAGGCATGTGAATCATTCCGCCAAGTTTCAGTAATACCAACCAGATTGAATTTATGTTCATAAATGAGCAATTTGAGTTCTTCTTGTTTGTTACTCAGGCTCCTTGCTTTGGTGTTTCGGAAATTCAAAAATTTCTTCTCTTCATGTCCTTTGGTTCCTTGATGTAATTTTAAGAAGACTTTGCTTCATTAGGTTGGCCAAGGCTGCGTACAGCACATGGGGGCACATTTCACTCTCTGCAGATGTTCTCATCAAGCTCAGTAAGGTGTATACAGATCTGAACCTTGTCATTTGGTTTTGGGACCACTACCATACCTGCACACTATCCAGCTGGTGTGTCTATTCTGGAAATGACACCATCTGCTCCACGTTACTGAGCTCTGCTTTCACCCTGGGCAGTAAAGGGAGGAAGACAGAACAAATGGCTTTACATCTGGTATCAGTTTAATTTGCCCAGTCTTTGGAATAATTTTGGGAACCTCTGTCTGGTCTCAGATTCCAGGTCTATGGTTATTCTTCTATCCTTATAACCAGGCCTAGGACTGTGCTTGCTGGGTGGCCAAGTAGAACAATAGATAGGCCATCTACAATGTAGACTTCTTGGAATGTAGTCTTCTCTCCATGTTTTAGAGTGGCCAAAATTTTTCCTTTCACATTTAATGGGGACTGTCCTGGGCCTTTCAAGTTTTGATGCATTTATCCTTCTGTAAAGTGATTCTGAACTCACAATTCCATCAGTACCTGTGTATGTTTTGAAGTCTCTTTTATACTTTCCTAAGGTGATCATGATGATCCAGGTTGGTCCCTTTTTGGTCAACTTCTATGGCACCAAGGTGTGCGATCTCAGTGCCTTTTAGATCTTATTCTTGAGAGGCAGCTGCTACCATGCAGTTTGTCAGTTAGTTTGTCAGTTTGACCATGTGCTTGATTGTTTGTTTGAAAAGTGTGAACTGGGAGTGCTTTGTTGCAGGTGGCCTTGAGTGGGCCTGACTGTTATAAAAAGGCAGTCAGCAGCGAACCAGTTAAGCGGCGAACAGCGGAGACCAAAGCCCTGAGGTAAGTGGGGAAATGGGATATTGGGAGTGTTGGGGTCTACTAGGCATAGCTACCAGGTAACTCGGGAGAGTGGAAGACCAAAGTGTCGATGAAGCTCTTTTGCTCTGGGCCTATCTGAACCCCCAGACTCCATCTTGTGAACTCTCACCTACTTCTGTGCTCACTGCTTACAGGCTTTGTAGCAAGCTGAAGCAGAAATGTAAGGGTCAGCTTTTCTAGCAGGCAGACTGCTGTAAACAGGCCTTGCAAGGCCACAAGATAAGCAGGCGTATGGGAACGTTCCTAATTGTAACTGCTAGAGAAGGGAGGGGTGGGAGGTGTAAGAGGGAGTAACAGGACAAAGGCTTACACAGAGACTGCTTGAAGTATAAAAGGTAAAAGTTATTTGTATTTGTTGCACTGGATTTGAGACATGCTGGTCTCCTAGTGCCATTTCAGAGCTCTGAAATAAACTTGGCTTGCTTTCTCCCCTCGGTGTCTTTATTGGTGCCAAGCACACCGGGCGACGGACCATTTGAAGTCCGCCTCGAGCACCTGGGCGGTAACAGTTTTGGCGTCCCTGGGTGGGCTCGAGGCTGAAATTTAGCCTTGCCCGGATCCCTCCTGGTGGCCGACGGATTACGACGACGACCGACGCCCAGAGCGCTCACCGGTGACTTCATCGGGGAGCCTCGGCAGAGACGTGGTTTGCTCGACCCCAGAGGGCACAACGGTGCAACGCACACAGACAGTGGAGAAGCAGCTGCGGGCGACGGTGAGGAACCGGTCCCGTGGATAGGGCGACGGTGCAGAACCGGACCCTTGGATAAGGTAGGAACAGTCCAGTGGGGACTTTATCTGTCTTGACCTGGGGACGCCCAGAGGTCTACCTGTTGTGACTTGGGGACGCCCAGAGTCTCCCTCAGTATGGGGCAGGGACAGAGTACAGCCGGCAGGGTACAGTGTACACCTTTAGAATGCATTCTGGTGAACTGGAAGGTGTTTGGATCTGATCAGTTGATTAAAAGTAAATGGAAAAGGTTCTGTACAGTTGATTGGCCTCAGTATCAGCTGGAGTGCCAAGAAAGGTGGCCACCGGAAGGATCACTTAATTATAATATGATCCTTCAATTGCTTTTGTTTTGTCAGAGAACAGGTAAAGGGAATGAACATCTCTGTGTGTATACGTTTATGGTGTTAAGAAATAGGACTGGTATTTTGTTCAAGTGTCATTTGACTCCGACAGGCTCGGTAGTATTGGCTGCTAAACCCCAGAACCCTCCCACTGTTGTAATGCCAGAATCGGTGTCCCCTTCGGCTCCTCCACCCCCACAGGCTTTAGAGAGTACCCCCCCCCGTGGGATTGTATCCGTTGATTACTGAGAGTGTGGTAGCCCGTCCAGGAACACAAGAAAGGCCAGCACAGATAGTGTCTGTATATTCGTCCATCTGGCTGCTTTTAAGGCAGAGGCTGGAGAATTCTCAACGAATCCAAGCAAGTTCATTTCTATCTTTGAAGGTTGTCTAGCTAGTCATAAGTCTGACTGGGATGACTGTAATATACTTATGAGAACCCTGTTGTCTGAAGTGGAGCGGAATCAGGTTATAGCCAAGGCTAAGAAGAAGGCACAGAGAAGGCATTTAAGGTTTAAAAGGGAAAGCTATTGGATACCAGAGGTTGTACAGAGGGATTCCTCAGAAGTGAGTGTGCTCGTCCTGGTTTGTTGCTTCAAAGCTCTGTACAGAAGTTATGTTACTGGAAAGGTGTATGAGTGAAGAGTGGAAGGTTCCTTTGGAAGTTAGAAGAAGCCGAGAAAGGGAGAAGAGGAAAAAGCACAGAATGAGTTAACTGAGAGGAAAATACAGCTAGCAGGCTCATCCAAGGACAGCAAAAACTTGGCTGACCGCCAAGAGAAAGGGGGGGGCGGGCTGAATGTGCCCAAGCAATGTGAGATCAGCAAAATACTGCAAGGCATAATGAGGACAACAGAAGGGTTAAAAAGCAGCTTTGTTGGACCGTATTGGCTCAAGGATTTAAAAATTCCCCCACTCTGTTTGGCCAGGCTTTGGCCAGAGACCAGGAGGAGTGGGATAATTCAGACAGAGCCCTCTTGCTGCAATATGTAGATGATTTATTAATTGATGCTGTGGGTCTAATCCCTTGTTTCAGAGCTACTGTGAGTCTCCTAAACTTTATTGGATTGCGAGGATACAGGGTATCTCAAAACAAAGCCCAAATTGCTCTTACAGAGGTTCAATATCTGGGATTTCACATCAGGCAGGGAGAGAGACAGCTCTCAAACGAAAGAAAGGAGGCTATCTGCCAAGTTCCCATCCCCAGCAACCGTAAACGGCTTAGAGCATTCCTGGGCATGGCAGGTTTTTGCAGAATATGGATTCCAGAGTTTGGACTGTGGGCTAAACCTTTGTATGAATGTGTTAAGGGAGCGAATCAAGACCCCTTTCACTGGTCCCCAGAAGCAGACAGGGCATTTAAGATCTTGAAAAGGAAGCTAATGGAAGCTCCAGCCCTGGGCTTGCCCGATATATCTAAGCCGTTCCAACTGTATGTGCATGAACGAAAAGGGGTAGCTTTGGGAATGCTTACCCAGCTATTAGGTGCCTGGAAGCGTCCTGTAGCATACTTTTCTAAAAAACTGGATCAAGTTTCAAAGGGATGGCCAGCCTGTTTGAGGGCGGTCGCAGCTACTGCTCTAGTGCTTGGGGAAGCTGAGAAACTGACACTGGGAGGAAGTGTGCAAGTGTATGTTCCTCATATGGTCCGAGCCTTGCTGGACACTAAGGGTGGTCTTTGGCTCACACAGGCTCGGGTTGCTCGGTACCAGGCGAAGCTGTTAGAGAATCCTGAAGTCACCCTGCAGATCTGTCCCTCCCTTAATCCAGCTACACTGCTACCAGAGACAGAAAAGCAGGAACATGACTGTTTAGAAATCATAGATGTTCAGTATTCTAGCCGCCCAGATCTAAAAGATCAGCCACTCCCAAATGCTGACTTGGAATCGTATACAGATGGAAGTAGTACTGTTGTGGATGGGCAAAGGAGGGCTGGTTATGCTATTGTGTCTCTTCATGATACCGTGGAAGCTGAGAGTTTACCGGCAGGAACGTCTGCCCAGCTTGCTGAACTAGTGGCCCTGACCCGTGCCCTCGAGCTGGCAAAAGACAAACGGGTTAATATTTTTACTGATTCAAAGTATGCTTTTGGGGTATTGCATGCCCACGCTGGTTTATGGAAGCAAAGGGGAAAGTTAACAGCTCAAGGCTCTCCGGTCAA
Organism: Emys orbicularis; assembly: GCF_028017835.1. NCBI lineage: Eukaryota > Metazoa > Chordata > Testudines > Emydidae > Emys > Emys orbicularis. The sequence continues at coordinate 12,727,096 of NC_088702.1, forward strand.
GCATGGGTCTCAAATTCTCCGGCTGTTAGAAGCAGTACAACTCCCCTCAGCAGTAGCAGTGGTGCATTGCAAAGCCCATCAAAGGGAAGATCAAGATGTAACCAGGGGCAATGCCAGAGCAGACAGGGAAGCTAAGCGAGCTGCTACCCTGAAATCACCAACTGAGGAGAATGCCCAAATGCATGCCCTCATCCCATCAGTGGGTAAGCTTGCAGCCCCTCAGTACTCCCAAGAGGACAGAAACCTAGCTGACAGTCTCGGTCTCCAGGAAAAAGAGGGATGGTTTTATTCCACAGAGGGAAAAATCCTCCTGCCCAAGGGCCTGATTCGACCGGTGTTGCAGAAACTGCATCAAACCACACACGCAGGCAGAGAGGCTCTCACCCAGCTCATGACTAAATATTTTCTAACCTCTGTACTTAAACCCCTAGCATCACAGGTACAAGCTGAATGTTTAATTTGCCAAAAGAATAACCCACGACCAGGAGTAGCAGTGCCACCAGCCACCCTGGAACCTACCCCAGGCCCAGGATTGGTGTGGCAAATAGACTTTACTGAGTTTCCCAGGACCCAAGGGTACAGGTACCTCCTCGTCTTAGTGGATCGATTCAGCGGATGGCCTGAAGCCTTCCCATGTCGCAACAACACTGCCAAGACAGTGGTTCTTAAGTTTGTCAAGGAGATCATTCCTCGCTTCGGCCTTCCCCAATGGATGGAATCTGATAATGGAACACACTTCACATCTCAAGTGGTTCAAAAGATATCAAGTGCTCTGCATTCGTGCTCTCCCTAAGGGTAGGATAGGGCTTAGTCCCTTCGAGATTATGTTTGGAAGAGCATGGCCTATGAATGGTACCCCAGTTCTGGCAGGGGAATGGGAAGTGGGGTGTGGTTTCTTGTCTCAGTACATGTGCCCTCTGTCTGCTGTTCTTTCTTCTCTTCACAGGTACACCAAAGATTCACAGCCTCTTCTGCTGGATGTCCGGGTCCACTCCCTGCAGCCTGGTGACTCCGTTCTCGTGCGGACCTGGAAGGACGAGCCTCTCCAAGAGAAGTGGAAGGGACCCCACACCGTCCTGCTTGTCTCCCATACAGCAGCAAAGGTCGAAGGACACAAGAACTGGATTCATCACTCTCGACTGAAAGCAGTGCCCATTCCTAAACAGTGGACTGTCCAGCCTGTGGAGAAGACGGCTAACGACGATTTGGGACTTAAGCTGTTATTCAAAAGACAGTAAGGATCGCTGGGAATGCGTTGTGATCTTTCTGAACAGTCACAGCATACTCCCCGCGAGAACCCTGAGCATTGGTTTTATCTATTCACAGAAGGCGGACCTGGCCTATGTATTTGGTCTTGTTATTTTTTGACTTGTTTAGTGTCAATAATTCTTATTGTCCTCTGGGTATTTGGGTTTGTGATAACCCTTTCCCCACAAGCCTCCCTACAGGACTCACAAGGTAACAATGGAAGGGCTAGTTATGGTGAAGTCTTTTGGGTTTGTGGTACTAGTGCCTACAAATGGCTTCCTAATGGTTGGCATGGTAGCTGTTACAAAGGCTATCTTGCTCCTCCCCTCCGCATTCTACCCAAGGCTCCTTCAGGTCGTCCCAGGTACTATCGGTCCTTGAGAGCTACCTTAGAACCCATCAGTGAAGGAGACAGGTTTGGGATGATAGCCCTCCCTTCCTATGGGGTGGGACGACTAGCCCAACTTTACAGAAGACTATCTAAATTTCTCACCCAGTTTGCCAATGATACCCTAGCCATAGAGAAAAGCATAAGTTCTGAGCTGTACCAGCTTCGACTGCTGGCTTTGCAGAACCGACAGGCCCTAGATTATGTGTTAGCCTCACGAGGCGGGGTCTGTGCCCTTATTGGAGAAGAGTGTTGTACCTATGTCCCAGAGTTTTCACAGGACATTAACAAGCACATCTTGTCAGCAGAACGGGCCTTTAACCAGTGGAAGGCCCAGGAAGGGGAACCCACTATTTTGGATTCCCTTTGGGGTTGGATACCTGGTTTAGGGGAACTAGGGGATATAGGGGGAAACATTGTTCGCATCTTGCTCACAGGTGTGGTGATATGTTTTGTTCTTGTTCTTTTGCTCATTTGCTGTAAAGTGCTCATATGTAAGATTTGTACCTCTCCCTCCCCAGAGGTTCCTTTATACCCTCTCATTGATAATCCTGATTGTATGGAGCTTAATCGCATTTTGTCTTTAGAGTATGAGAAAACTCTGACAAAGGTTTGTTGAGTGTTCTCAAAGGAGGGATTGTTGGGGTCTACTAGGCATAGCTACCAGGTAACTCGGGAGAGTGGAAGACCAAAGTGTCGATGAAGCTCTTTTGCTCTGGGCCTATCTGAACCCCCAGACTCCATCTTGTGAACTCTCACCTACTTCTGTGCTCACTGCTTACAGGCTTTGTAGCAAGCTGAAGCAGAAATGTAAGGGTCAGCTTTTCTAGCAGGCAGACTGCTGTAAACAGGCCTTGCAAGGCCACAAGATAAGCAGGCGTATGGGAACGTTCCTAATTGTAACTGCTAGAGAAGGGAGGGGTGGGAGGTGTAAGAGGGAGTAACAGGACAAAGGCTTACACAGAGACTGCTTGAAGTATAAAAGGTAAAAGTTATTTGTATTTGTTGCACTGGATTTGAGACATGCTGGTCTCCTAGTGCCATTTCAGAGCTCTGAAATAAACTTGGCTTGCTTTCTCCCCTCGGTGTCTTTATTGGTGCCAAGCACACCGGGCGACGGACCATTTGAAGTCCGCCTCGAGCACCTGGGCGGTAACAGGAGGATGCACGAGCAGGAGAGTGCAAGAGGGGAGCACTCCTGTCTCAGACTGAGAAAGCGGGACAATCAGAAGTTATCTTAAGTGCCTATACACAAATGCAAGAAGCCTGGGAAACAAGCAGGGAGAACTGGAAGTCCTGGCACAGTCAAGGAACTATGATGTGATTGGAATAACAGAGACTTGGTGGGATAACTCACATGACTGGAGTACTGTCATGGATGGATATAAACTGTTCAGGAAGGACAGGCAGGGCAGAAAAGGTGGGGGAGTTGCGTTGTATGTAAGAGAGGAGTATGACTGCTCAGAGCTCCGGTATGAAACTGCAGAAAAACCTGAGAGTCTCTGGATTAAGTTTAGAAGTGTGAGCAACAAGGGTAATGTCGTGGTGGGAGTCTGCTATAGACCACCAGACCAGGGGGATGAGGTGGACGAGGCTTTTTTCCGGCAACTAGCAGAAGTTATTAGATCGCAGGCCCTGGTTGTCATGGGAGACTTTAAGTGGTGCACAGACAATCCAGGAAGTTTTTGGAAAGTGTAGGGGACAATTTCCTGGTGCAAGTGCTGGAGGAACCAACTAGGGGCAGAGCTCTTCTAGACCTGCTGCTCACAAACCGGGAAGAATTAGTAGGGGAAGCAAAAGTGGATGGGAACCTGGGAGGCAGTGACCATGAGATGGTTGAGTTCAGGATCCTGACACAAGGAAGAAAGGAGAGCAGCAGAATACGGACCCTGGACTTCAGAAAAGCAGACTTTGACTCCCTCAGGGAACTGATGGGCAGGATCCCCTGGGAGTATAACATGAGGGGGAAAGGAGTCCTGGAGAGCTGGCTGTAAAGAATCCTTATTGAGGTTGCAGGAAAAAAACATCCCGATGTGTAGAAAGCATAGTAAATATGGCAGGCGACCAGCTTGGCTTGACAGTGAAATCCTTGCTGATCTTAAACACAAAAAAGAAGCTTACAAGAAGTGGAAGATTGGACAGATGACCAGCGAGGAGTATAAAAATATTGCTCAGGCATGCAGGAGTGAAATCAGGAAGGCCAAATCACACTTGGAGTTGCAGCTAGCAAGAGATGTTAAGAGTAACAAGAAGGGTTTCTTCAGGTATGTTAGCAACAAGAAGAAAGTCAAGGAAAGTGTGGGCCCCTTACTGAATGAGGGAGGCAACCTAGTGACAGAGGATGTGGAAAAAGCTAATGTACTCAATACTTTTTTTGCCTCTGTCTTCAGAAACAAGGTCAGCTCCCAGACTGCTGCACTGGGCAGCACAGTATGGGGAGGAGGTGACCAGCCCTCTGTGGAGAAAGAAGTGGTTCGGGACTATTTAGAAAAACTGGACGAGCACAAGTCCATGGGACCGGATGCGCTGCATCCGAGGGTGCTAAATGAGGATGTGATTGCAGAGCCATTGGCCATTATCTTTGAAAACTCACGGCGATCGGGGGAGGTCCCAGATGAGTGGGAAAAGGCTAATGTAGTCCCCATCTTTAAAAAAGGGAAGAAGGAGGATCCAGGGAACTACAGGCCAGTCAGCCTCACCTCAGTCCCTGGAAAAATCATGGAGCAGGTCCTCAAGGAATCAATTCTGAAGCACTTAGAGGAGAGGAAAGTGATCAGGAACAGTCAGCATGGATTCACCAAGGGCAAGTCATGCCTGACTAACCTAATTGCCTTCTATGAGGAGATAACTGGGTCTGTGGATGAGGGGAAAGCAGTGGATGTGTTATTCCTTGATTTTAGCAAAGCAATTGATACGGTCTCCCACAGTATTCTTGCCAGCAAATTAAAGAAGTATGGGCTGGATGAATGGACTATAAGGTGGATAGACAGCTGGCTAGATCATCGGGCTCAGTGGGTAGTGATCAATGGCTCCATGTCTACTTGGCTGCCAGTATCAAGTGGAGTGCTCCAAGGGTCGGTCCTGGGGCTGGTTTTGTTCAATATCTTCATTAATGATCTGGAGGATGGCGTGGACTGCACCCTCAGCAAGTTTGCAGATGACACTAAACTGGGAGGAGTGGTAGATACGCTGGAGGGTAGGGATAGGATACAGAGGGACCTAGACAAATTAGAGGATTGGTCCAAAAGAAATCTGATGAGGTTCAACAAGGACAAGTGCAGAGTCCTGCACTTAGGACGGAAGAATCCCATGCACTGCTACAGACTAGGTACCGAGTGTCTAGGCAGCAGTTCTGCAGAAAAGGACCTAGAGGTTACAGTGGACGAGAAGCTGGATATGAGTCAACAGTGTGCCCTTGTTACTGAGAAGGCTAACGGCATTTTGGGCTGTATAAGTAGGGGCATTGCCAGCAGATCGAGGGACGTGATCGTTCCCCTCTATTCAACATTGGTGAGGCCTCATCTGGAGTACTGTGTCCAGCTTAAAAATACGGTAGGTGCAGTCATCAGAGAGCTATGTATCAGTGTAAATCTGAAGAGATCTAGAGGAACACATTTTAGCACAGAAATGTTTGTAGCAGTTTTAGGAGATTGAGAACACTGGGAGAGCTTTTCTCAGATCCTTAATGGATTAAAGACAAGTCCCTCCTAAAATATCTTTTCCCTTCACGACAAACTCTTCTCAGAGCTCAGCTGGCTTTGCTCTCCTCTGCAATTGTCTCTGTCTTCCCAGGCTGGGATTTTGGTGTTTCTTGTGCAAAGTATTTTTCTGAATCAGATTGTAAACTCATCAGAAACTGGACTTTGTGTTCTTATGTGTGTTGAAAAGTGCCATGTACATTTACTGTGCTGTAGAAATAAACAATAATACTAAGACTCAAGGACTCTCCTGTCCAGTCCTTCAGGGGAAAGACAGCAGCTCCTGTGAATGACTCATTTGGAAATGGTTGAGAGAAATGAAATAGATTTTTTTTAAATAGAAAAGTATGAGAGAGTGAATCCTTCCTGAGACTGAACTGAGAAGTCAGAGAGAGAAGCTCTGAGCTGGGTGCAAGGGGCTAAGCCCCTGAGCAACACCTCTGTGGATAGCAGCTCCCAAGGCAAGACCATGGGGAGAGGTAACTAATATTAATCCTGTTTGTCTATTTATGATTTTACTTGGCTCCTATCATGGTGTATGTTTGTGATGCACAACATTACAGACAGGCGTTCTTTTCTTTTTGCACCTCAAAAGGCTGAGAAGGAGACTCATGGTTTGTGGGATTTGTATATTCCATGTTTTTGTAAGAGGTTCGATTCAGGGTTGGGTGGAGGTTTTCACTGATAAGGAGCAATTTACACCATGATCTGAACACTCCGAGGTTTGGTTTCATGTGGTTTCTTCTGGCAGGAGTTCCAGAGCTGGGGTCCTGCACTGAGAGGCGCTGTTGCCAATGCCTGGCAGAGGATCCCTGAAGAGCATACTTGTCCTGGGGACATGGAGGGAGCCTGGCCGCAATCCATGACTACCTAGTAGAATCAGGACTCTAAACTCAGCTCTGATATGAATGGAGAGCTGGCAGAGTTTGAGAGTATATCTACACTTTGGGCTGACATGTGATTCCCAGTTCAAAGAGATGTCCCCACACAGTGCTGATTGAACTAGAGGGATAAAAATAGAGTGTAAACATGATGGAGCAAGCGGCAGGAGGGGCTGGCCACCCCAAGTATGTGCCTAGCATCTTGGACAGATATGTACTCGGGGTGGCTAGCTAGCCACTCACGCCACTATGGCTACCCTCTATTTTTAACTTATTAACCCAATCAGACCAATTGTAGGTATGTCTCCTCAAGTTAGGAATGTTGCCCCCAGGTCATAGTGTAGACATACCCTCTGAAGCACGTGTGTGAGGGTTTCACATTGGCATCTGTTGCTAATTTGGGTCTTGTCTATACTAGAAAGAGGTTGCTGGTATCTATACCGGTAGAGCCATATTGGCAAACCCTCCTCATGGAGATACAATTTATACTGGCAGAAGAGTGCTGTTACTGGTACAGCATATACCAGTTCCCTGAATGGAGTAAGATAGATCAGCAAAAAACATTTTTGTTGGAATAGTTGTGTCTACACCAGGGCTGTAGCCAGCACAACTATGTCAGTTGTGTGTCGGTTCACACTCCAACCAACATAGCTGTGCCAACAAAAATGTTAAGTGCAGACCAGGCCTTGATGTGCTGCTTCACGATGTGCCACCTTCAAGCAGTTTATAGTGGTTAGAGTGAATTCCAATAGTCCAGACTAGAGGTGCCAGAAGCATGGCTCATCAGATCTAAGTCCACATCAGAGAGCTCTGCCCCAGTCAGTCACAGCCAGCTGCAGCAGGAAGAAGACAAGATATGGTCAGGGACTGTTCTAGGGGCTTCAAGCAGCATTAGGCTGGGAATGGCTGGTGCTCTGTGACTGGACATTACAATCAGCTACTTTCAACCTTGTGACTATACATACAATATGATGGGGGCTAATTTAGCTACCACAAGTCAGGAAAAAGATCTTGGAGTCATCGTGGATAGTTCTCTGAAGATGTCCGCGCAGTGTGCAGAGGCGGTCAAAAAAGCAAACAGGATGTTAGGGATCATTAAAAAGCGGATAGAGAATAAGACTGAGAATATATTATTGCCCTTATATAAATCGATGGTACGCCCACATCTCGAATACTGCGTACAGATGTGGTCTCCTCATCTAAAAAAAGATATACTGGCACTAGAAAAGGTTCAGAAAAGGGCAACTAAAATGATTAGGGCTTTGGAACGGGTCCCATATGAGGAGAGATTAAAGAGGCTAGGACTCTTCAGCTTGGAAAAGAGGAGACTAAGGGGGGATATGATAGAGGTATATAAAATCATGAGTGATGTGGAGAAATTGGATAAGGAAAAGTTATTTACTTATTCCCATAATACAAGAACTAGGGGTCACCAAATGAAATTAATAGGCAGCAGGTTTAAAACAAATACAAGGAAGTTCTTCTTCACGCAGCACACAGTCAACTTGTGGAACTCCTTACCTGAGGAGGTTGTGAAGGCTAGGACTATAACAGCGTTTAAAAGAGAACTGGATAAATTCATGGTGGTGAAGTCCATTAATGGCTATTAGCCAGGATGGGTAAGGAATGGTGTCCCTAGCCTCTGTTTGTCAGAGGATGGAGATGGATGGCAGGAGAGAGATCACTTGATCATTGCCTGTTGGTCCACTCCCTCTGGGGCACCTGGCATTGGCCACTGTCGGTAGACAGGATGCTGGGCTAGATGGACCTTTGATCTGACCCGGTATGGCCGTTCTTATGTTCTTATGACTGTGTGATATTGATAAAGCTGCTGTGACTTCAGGAGAGAAAAAGGCATTGGCAGTAAAGCAACTTTCCTTGTTCCCCTCTTCCTCTGTCAAAGCAAAGGGATGTTTCTGTCACCATCTCAGGGTAACTGCACCTGTATTCCCACTCTGTGGTCCTTACCCACTTAATGTTTCCAGGTCCCAGCCTCCCAGCTTCCACCTGTCTTGGGAGAGATCCAAGTCTTTCTCACTTCTGACTGGGGGTTTTAAGGCTACACAGCTCCCTGGATTACACTGTGATAACCTCAGCAAGCTAGTTTTCGTAAAGGCCAAGACCTGTGCTTTGCTTTCTCCTCCAAGAGCTATGAACAGTGTATTGCCAGAAATTATAAGTTACCACACAGCTCTTTTTAAGCAAGCACATTTATTCTTATGGTAAAAGCATTACATGGAAAACATATTTAAAGCAATAAAAGCCCCTATACATATGCTGAAAGCTTACCAAAGGTCACCCATCAGTCTTATGGGGCCCTAGTAGGCCAAAGTCTTTCCAATCCTTCTATAAGGGTTGGGGCCCTTGGACGGACTGGGATAAAATATAACATGGTTTTACAAAAGATAGAGCATGCCAGATCTGATCTCTTTCTTTGAGACGCTACCTGATAACTTTAGACAAAGGAAATACAGTAGATCTAATCATGCCTGGATTTCAGTATGTCATTTGATAGTTCGACATGGGAAATTATTAGTTAAATGGGAGAAGATGGGGATTAATATGAGAATTGAAAAGTGGATACGGAACTAGTTATAGGGAAGTCTGCAACAGGTCATACTGAAAGGTGAACTGTCAGGCTGGAGGGAGGTTGCTAGTGGAGTTCCTCAGGGATCAGTTTTGGGACCAATCTTATTTAACATTTTCACTAATGACCTTGGCACAAAAAGCATGCTAATAAAATTTGCAGATGACACAAAGTTGGGAGGTATTGCCAATATGGAGGAGGACTGGAATATTGTATAAGAAGATCTGGATGACCTTGAAAACTGGAGTAATAGAAATGGGATTAAACTTAATAGTGCAAAGTGCAAGGTCATGAATTTAGGGACTAACAACAATATTTTTTTCTATAAACTGGGGATGTATTAGTTGGAAGTGACCGAAGAGGAGAAAGACCTGGGTGTATTGGTTGATCACAGGGTGACTATGAGCTGCCAGTGTGATGTGGCCATGAAAAAGGCTAACAAAGTCATTGGATGCATCAGGCAAGGTATTTCCAGTAGAGATAGGGAAATGTTATTGCCTTTATACAAAGCACTGGTGAGACTTCACCTGGAATACTGTGTGCAATTCTGGTATCCCATGTTTAAAAAAGATTAATTCAAACTGGAACAGGTGCAGAGAAGGGCTCCGAGGATGATGAGAGGAATGGAGAACCTACTTTATAAGAGGAGTGTCAAGGAGCCTGGCTTGTTTAGCCTAACCAAACGAAGGCCAAGGGGAGCTAGGATTGCTCTCTATAAATGCATCAGAAGGATAAATACCAGGGAGGGAGAGGAGTTATTTAAGTTAAGCACCAATATTGACACAAGAAAAAAGGGATCAACTGGCTATCAACAAGTTTAGGCTCAAAATTTGGCGAAGGTTTCTAACCATGGGAGGAGTGAAGTTCTGGAACAGCCTTCCAAGGGGAACAGTGGGGGCAAAAAACCTAACTGGCTTCAAGACTGAGGTTGATAAAGTTACGGAGAGGATGGTGTTGAGATTGCCTACAATGACATATGGCTCATCTGCAACTGCTAGTAGTAAATATCCTCAACGCCATAGATGGGGCACTAGATGGGGAGGACTCTGAGTTACTACAGGAAATTGTTTCCCAGGTGTCTGGCTGCTGGGTCATGCCCACATGCTCAGGGTCAGGAAGGAATGTTCCCCTGGGTCAGATTGGCAGAGACCCTGGTTTTTTTCCATATTTCTCTGCAGCTTGGGGCACGGGTCACTTGCAGGTTTAAACGAGTGTAAATGGTGAATTCTCTGTAACGTGAAGTCTTTAAACGATGATTCGAGGATGTCAGTAACTCAGCCAGAGCTTAGGGCTCTATTACAGGGGAGGGTGGGTGAGGTTCTGTGTCCTGTTATATGCAGGGGGGGTCAGACTAGATGATCTGAATGATCCCTTCTAGCCTTAAAGTCTATGAGAAGCTCCTGTCCGTTTGCTAGATCAGCAAGAAGGCTCTGAGTTAGTGTAAACCCAGCCTTTTTAATATCAAAAGCATTTTTGTTATTTCTGGAAAATCCAGTTTGACCCAGTATATGGAAGCCTCTCCAAAAGGTGTTTACAAACTGAGTGATTCACCTTCATAACCCCCTACTGTTTTTAGTTTCTGGTGGAGCTGAGGTAACCATCCCCCCCTGGAGTTGGAACAACCCCTGGTCCACAGTGATATATAAACCATTCATAAACTTCATACAATATGTTCCCCAAAGATGCAGTTGCAGTATCTGACACAGCATCCAGCTCCTAAGAACTTCAGGACACCATTGTTTCTAAGAACATAAATGAACAATGCCTATAGCTATAAATTTCTGTACAGAGAGAGAGAGAAGGAAAAGGCAGCTGGGACACCGGAACTCATATCCAGACAGTGCACACTAAAAAGCCTTGGGTATGATCCACATCCAATGGATGCAGCTCTTGTGCACTAAATGAGCTGTCACATGACATGTGGTCAACCAGGGTAAAAGTTCACAGGTGTGTGGACCATTGCCCAAAGGTCCCTGCTACTGCAGGGCCATCTCTATCAGACAGGTCTCCAAGGGCAGATGTTTCAGAAGGGCTCAGCACATTCTGGGTCCATGTTGACCATGTTTTGAAAATCTGGCCCCAGTGGTTGGTGCTGGGGCCTTAAAGATCCAGCCTTGAGCTCTTTTCAAACTCTGGCATCTTGAGGTGAGCCTCCCTCAGGCTCTGGCGGAGCCCTTTTCTCATACATAGATGGTATAAGTCAGTAAGATCAGTCCTGGGGGGAATGTTAATACAGAAATTCCCCTTCTCTTTTCACCTTTTCCTGGAGCAAATCCAAAGCTGCCGTGAGCACAAAGGGATTCATCACTCTCCAGCTGTCTGCAGACAGCAACCAAGTGCAAAGTTTGACAGGCAGGGATAATTACCTTGCCAGCATTGCTTTATACACATTTCAGATTCAAAGGGAACATGGAGCTTGCATGACCCAGGGCTCAGGCAAGGCAGTTTACCTGGAAGAGTGTCTGGAGATGCAGGCAATTCCCTCCTCAGGATGGAATGGGATCCGTGACACCTGAATGGAGGAGTAGCATGGGGGACTTCATCTCTGGTCGCTTCCTCTGTTTGCAAACCTCCTTTCCTCATTCCTTTCTTCCTGCCCAGTGCTGCCCTTCCCTTCAGAGTGATAGTCTGGTGCTGTTGGATTACTGAGCCAAGCTATAGCACTGCAAACCCCTCGAGATAAGCACAACACCACCCACAGAAGGAGCGGGCACCAATTTCATTACATTGTTTTTTCTACCAATTTAGTTAAATTAGTGCAAAAACTAGGGGTAGACCAACCTTTACTGGGGTAAATGAACTAGTCTCCTTCATAATCTGCTTCTCTGAAGGCCACCACTACATCCCTCCATTTTCCTCACTTCTGATCCCTGTTCTTACATAATTTTTAAAGGGACAAAGTTATAGGAACTCCTGGGCTGGGCTGCTACTTAGAGCTTTCTATTAAAGATCCTAATACAGCTGAGGATTGGGGCCATAATTAGAGCTGTACGCAATTTTTCATATCATAGAATCATAGAATATCAGGGTTGGAAGAGACCTCAGGAGGTCATCTAGTCCGACCCCCTGCTCAAAGCAGGACCAATCAGCCCTCTGAGGGGGGGGGGCTTTGGAGGGGGGCTTCACATTCGGGCTGGGCTTTGAGGGTCCCAGGTAAGCAGTCACCCGCAGGCTGCCAGATGGTGGGTTGGGACATGGCTGCTCCCGTGAACTTGTGGACCTGTGAGTCATGACATGGTTTCAGTTGATCTGAAACTGTACATGAATTTGACACAAGTAGTTTTGACCATTTATAAAGCAGACAGCAGAAGAAGAGATGGTGGTGGTGGTGTTGTCCCTGTTGTAACCTTTGGCTCAGTGTTTGGAACACTCACCTGGAAGGTGCATTGGAACAGACCTGAAATGGACTTTTTCAATTCATTGAAAATTCTGAAAAAGTTCAGATTCAGTTTGACCCAATGTGACTCTCAGAACCCCTCAATGCCAACTGGCAAAAGTTTCAATGTTCTATAATAGCAACTCCTACCAGGCCTGACAAACTCACTACCCCAGCACACTGTTTTCATAGTATATACCTATAAAAATGTGATGTGAGATCTTAAATAAAAGTCAGGATCACACTGGTCATTAATATCATTGTGAAAGGCATGTACTGACTCTGCATAAGGAGTCATGTATATATAGTGGAAAATATGTTTTAAAATCTGAATCAAGGCAGAGTTGACAAGCAGGTTTCTGTCAGACAAAAGATGTATATTCACCTGTCTGCCTCAGTTCACATGTAAATGAAGCATTGTTACTACTGGGGGAATTCTCCACCAAAAATTAAAAATTCTGTGCACAATATTTTAAAATTCTGAATATTTTATTTATCTGACAGCAAGTACATCTGTAACTGACAGCAAGTACATCTGTAACTACACAGACAACAAAAAATATTCAGGAAATGTTTTTTTTACAGATTCCTTACTAGGCATATTAATACAGAAATTTGAGTAATAATTCATTTAAACTACAATACAGAAACATATTTTCCGCCCCCCTCAGAAGCAGTGAAAAGGCTTGGGAGAGTCAGGGATAAAGGAAGAGTGAGGGAGAGGGAAGTAGTTGCTGGGAAGAAGCCTGGGAATGATACTGGTGGGTTGTTGGGTGTGGGTGGGAGAAGTATGGAACAGGTTTTTTGGGGATGGGGAGGGATTATTAGGGAGTTGGGGAGCCTCCACCATGGAAACCCTGGCTGATCCCTAGCCTCTCCCAATCAGTCAGGCACATCTTCCCCCTTCCCCATGTGTCCCTGCACCCCAACTCAGTCACCCCTCCCCCTGTGCATATGTGTCTCTGCACCCACACTGAGCCACCCCTCCTCCCCCATTCCTATGTGTCCTTGCACCCACTCCCCATGTCCCCATGTGGCAGTGCTTCCCCACTCCCATTCAGCTCCTGCCCCTGTCTGTACTCCACTAGAGCTTCTGAACCTCAGTCTGTGATCCCCCCAGCAGCCCCAGGTGCCCCATGCTGTTCATCCCCCGCATATCCCGTGCCTCCTCACCTGACCCCACGGGCTGAGCACTGTGAGGATGCAGCCTCTTCTCCCTCTCCCATCTCTGCAGCTGGCTGCTCCCAATCAGGAGTGGCTGCCCTCTGTTCTGGCACCACAGCAGCCCCTGGTGGGCATAAAGGGTAACTGCAGCACCTCTCTGGCAGAATGTATTTTCTGCAGGAAAAAAAATTCTGCAGGGGACATGAATTCTGCACTTTCGCAGTGACACAGAATTCCCCCAGGAGTATATTGTGAACCAGCACAATGAAGGCCCCATTTCCATACAAGGTCAACATGAGGTTGTGAAATAATAGGAAGTCAGCACATCAGGGAAAGGACTTGGGTGTTATACTGACTCTGGGGATAAAGAATGGATTTGAAGGACTATAAGTAGAAGGTCAAAGGACCATCTTTGTCCTGGACCAATGCAGCATAAGGACAGTGCTGTCTGCATTCATGAAAGAGGGATCCCAGTCCCATTGGCTGGAGAGGGTGGGAGGTTGCTGTAGGTGAGTTAACTACTTTAGACAAGTGTTTAACTGGTAAAAGATAAGTTTAGACTCTAGGAAATGGATTATACTTTTTATTTTATATGTAACCATTTCTGCCACCATTGTTATCCCTACTCACTATCTCTGAAATCTTAGCCTTTGATAATAAACATGATTGTTTCACTATAAATATATATCAGTGCTGTGATGTTACAGAGGACCTGATCCTGGGTTGTAACACTCAAGTTGTGTGTATACCATTCCCTTGTGCACAGCAAACCTGGTAATTCTGTGAGTATCTAGTGGTTAAGAGCTGGGCACTGCAGGGAACTCTCTGAGGACTCAGGGGTTGTGTGTGCCTATCACTTGCCTACACAGAGAGAGTGAGGCCTGCAAGAGGTTGGTGGTTTCAGGGAGCTGAGCTACAGCAGGCACAGACTAGATGGCTTCATGCTACGGGCAGGTGGTGGTGAGGTGCCTCACACCCAGGTTACTCCTCAGGAGCATCACCCCCAAACCAATTTTTTAAAAATAAAAATTTGAACTGCCACCAACCTAGAAATCTGTTGCTTGCCCAGCTCCAGCCATAATGTTTTTCTAGCACAAAGTAAGCCTGTTTTACATATTGAAGACTGGCAGCCCCACTCCTACTTTGAAATCCTGGCTGGTAGGAGTGGGTGCTCTGTGTAACTAGCAGGGACAGCAGTGCCTGATTTAGTTAATGATTTCCATTCAAGCCCATTTTCAGTGGCTCAGAGCTTCCTGAAACTTTTACCATTTGGTTATTTTCCAGGCTCAGACTACTGAAAGGTAAATTCTTTTTAGAAATATTGAGCAGAAATGGTTCAGCCATTTCTGAGTGCCAGGAATGTTAACAATAGATACATCCCCTTAGAAAATAAATCCTGGAACCTTCCTTTGAATCAAAATGGTTGCAATTTGAAAGCTTAAATGTGCCAAGGAAGCGTCCTCATGGAGCAGCCAGGAATCCCCTGTCCTGGAGGGAATCAGGTTCAATCTGTCAAGTTCTGAGAACTGAAAATCACACACAGTAGATTTGTTTTCATTCATCTCATTTAGAGCCTGAGCGAAAGCTCTCTCAAACGAATGGGAGTCTTTCCATGGATTTCAATGTGCTTTGGATCAGGCCCTGAGTGTGCAGCTATGAGAGGCTGCATGTGTCTGTGTTTGGGACAAACTCAGGTCTAACTAAATATAGCGCTGCAGATCAGTGGGAAGAGCTGGAGCTGAGTGAAGCACTCCTGAAGATTTGTCTAGTGGGAAGGGATGAGGAAGGGTTGTTGCCAGCCCTGTGAGGGTGCAGAAGTTAGTGCAAGGGGTTCTATGACACTCTTAAGATGCACAGAAGAGGGCTCCCTGCATACTTTCAGGGAGACATCAGATTTATGAGTATGGATTGGGATGCATGTCGAGAGAGGATAAGTACACTCTAAAGCAGGGCCGCCCAGAGGATTCAGGGGGCCTGGGGCAAAGCCATTTCGGGGGCCCCTTCCATAAAAAAAAATTGCAATACTATACAATACTGTATTCTCGTGGGGGCCCCTGTGGGGCCCGGGGCAAATTGCACTTTCTCCCCCCCTCCTCCCCCCCAGGCAGCCCTGGGAAAAATAAACCTTCCGCATCTCGGGGCACAAACCCAGTTTTGAGAAAACTTCTTTACAAGGTATCACTGGTTCTCAGCATCAGCTAGTGCTAAAAGGCACTAAAGCTCATTAAAAGGGTTTGACAAATATTTTCTGTCAAAACTTTTTTTGGATCGAAAACGAGGGGTTTTTTAAAAGCAGAAAAAATCACGGACAATGTCTGCTTTCCTTCCAAATTTGTTGTGGTTTCTTTAATTGAAAAGCTGAAATTAGTCTGCCAAAACCTGAATATGGTTTGGGGTTTCAGAAGTGTGTGGCCAAATATTTGCTGCTTGCTGTGTTTGATTGTTTAAAGAAACAATAAAAAAATTCTGCTTAAAAAAAATCCAAAACTTTTGAACCACCTCAGTTGTGACCAAACGCCTGAGCCCATCCACTCAGAGATTTGTCCAGGTTTCTGATACTCTACTGGCTTCCTTGACTCATATCTGTCTCCATAACTTTGGGTTCATTTAGGTTAGAACATAAGAACGGCCGCACTGGGTCAGACCAAAGGTCCATCCAGCCCAGTATCCTGTCTACCGACAATGGCCAATGCCAAGTGCCCCAGAGGGAGTGAACCTAACAGGTAATGATCAAGTGATCTCTCTCCTGCCGTCCATCTCCACCCTCTGACAGACAGAGGCTAGGGATACCATTCCTTACCCATCCTGGCTAATAGCCATTAATGGACTTAACCTCCATGCATTTATCTGTTTCCTAGAGACTGGCTCCATGGGGTCCCTCACAAACTGGAGACAGTTACTGTGGGTTTGTCTTTAGTATAGACTATGTACATACGCCACGAACTGAGCATTTGAGCTTGTTCCAGAATCTGGGATGAGCCTATGTTGTGAAAACTGAAATGCTCAAAATAGCACATGCATGTGAATGGACACAGGGTGCTAAAATTAAATTAACCCAGGAGTTCTCAAACTGGGGGTCGGGACCCCTCAGGGGGTCACGAGGTTATTACTGGGGGTCGCGAGCTGCCAGCCTCCACCTCAAACCCCGCTTTGCCTCCAGCATTTATAATAGTGTTAAATATATAAAAAAGTGTTTTTAATTTATAAGGGGGGGGTCGCACTCAGAGGTTTGCTATGTGAAAGGGGTCACCAGTACAAAAGTTTGAGAACCACTGAATTAACCCCTCTGGAGCCTCGGGGAATGCAGGGGATGGGGGGGGTCTCCCTTGGTAGGGTTGGGAAGGAGGTAGGTGGTGTAGGATATTCCTCTTCTCATGTGATCCCTCCCCCAGTGGCTAATTTTAAATGAAGCTACCCTCCCCTGACATGAATCTCCCTATGGCACTGAAATTAAACAGACTATAATTTGGCATTAGAGAAGTGAAAGGGACGGCAGCGCTAATGGAAAAGCTAACAGCTTGGCTCTTCTGCAAGCCTCAAACTGCTGAATGAGCTTTAGGGTAAGGAAGGCTGTGCCTCCCAAACAGCCTGGCCCTGCCCCCTATCCGCCCCCGCCCACTTCCTGCCCCCCGACTGCCCGCCCCCCTCAGAATCCCTGACCCATCCTGTTCCTTGTCCCCTCACCGTCCCCCAGAGACGCCCCCAACCACCACCCCTGCTCCCTGTCCCCTGACTGCCCCGACCCCTATGCACAGGGCCGGCTCCAGGGTTTTTGCCACCCCAAGCGGCGCAAAAAAAAAAAAAAAAAAAGCTGCGATCGCGATCTGCGGCGGCAATTCGGCGGGAGGTCCTTCACTCCAAGCGGGAGTGAGGTACCATCCGCCGAACTGCCGCCGAATAGCTGGATATGCCGCCCCTCTCCGGAGTGGCTGCCCCAAGCACCTGCTTGGCAAGCTGGTGCCTGGAGCCGGCCCTGCCTATGCACCCCTCCCCCGCTAAGCCCTGACAGACCCCCCGGAACACCCACGATCCAACCCCCCGTTCCCTGTCCCCTGACCGCCCCCCCCAACCTCTGCCCCCTCCCTGCCCCTTATCCAACCCCCCCCCGGCTCCTTACCCCCGGCTCCCCCCTCACCCGGAGCCTCAGCGCGCCGCTTCCAGGAGCGTCCCTGGACAGTGCTACAGTGTGGCTCCGGTGGGGCCTGAGCTCCTCCCCGCTCAGAGCCGCGTAGTAAGGGGGCGGGGCTGCGAGCTCCAGCGGGGCCTGAGCTCCCACCACTCGGCCCAGAGCTCACAGCCCCACCCCCTTACCACGTGGCTCTGAGCGGGGAAGAGCTCAGGCCCCGCCGGAGCCAGGGACACTCCTGGATGCGCTGAGGCTCCAGGAGAGGGGCGGAGGCGGGGTCGGGCCGGGGGCTCAGCCATTCTCGTGGGGGCCCCTGCGGAGCCCGGGGCCTGGGGCAAATTGCCCCACTTGCCCCCCCCCTCTGGGCGGCCCTGCTCTAAAGACCCTACATTTCTTTAATCTGGAGAAGAGAAGACTAAGGGGTGGGACACATGATAACAGTTTTCAAGTACATAAAAGGTTGTAACAAGGAGGAGGGAGAAAATTGTTCTCCTTAACTTCTGAGGATAAGACAAGAAGCAATGGGCTTAAATTGCAGCAAGCGAGATTAAGGTTGGACATTAAGAAAAATTTCAGGGTGGTTAAGCACTGGAATAAATTACCTAGGGAGGTTGTGGAATATCCATCATTGGAGATTTTTAAAAGCAGGTTAGACAAACACCTGTCAGGGATGGTCTAGATAATATTTAGTCCTGCCTTGAGAGTAGAGGACTGGACTAGAAGACCTCTCGAGGTCGCTTCCAGTCCTACGATTCTATCATATATTTTTTCAGACTGATGCAGATTGAATCGCATCAGGGCATCTCATGGGAGATGTGGACAAACCCTCTTTAAATGGAAAATGAGGCAAACACCTGCATGTGACTGTGGTCACCAGGCACAAATGATAGAGCACATCATATCTGAATGTCCCCTTTGTTCTTTCACCAGGGGCCTGAAGGACATTCACCAGCTCACTGCTGTGACAATGTGCTGGCTCTCAAACACAGATATAAATTTGTAGTTGTTGCTACCTACCCAAGCCATACGAAAGAAGAAGAAGAAGAAGAAGAAGAAGAAGTGTTATGGCCAGATCTGATGGGGACACTCCACTAGAGAAGTAGATTGCATCATGGAACAGGCCTCCCAAATATCCCCAGAGAACTTGTTTCAATACAGGAGAAAAATACTCGGACAGTAAACCCCTAGTTGTCACCTACTACCTCACACTGGAAGCCATACGGGATATCATTAAACAATTACAACCCATTATCAATGGGGAATCACATCCTGAAAGATTTTTCTCTCCAAACCCCTCTTCTGGCCTTTAAACAACCACCCAACTCATCATCAGAAGCAAGCTCCCCACAGACCAGGACACACCAACTCAAAGTGGCACCAGACCCTGCCAGAACAACAGATGGAAAACCTGAAGACATAGCTCCACTGCTACAATCATCAACACCCCCACAACACACTTTTCAAGATCCATGGGTCCTACATATGCCTATCACCAGTTGTGGTGCACCTTATCCAGTGCACTCAATACCCTAATATCAACTATGTGGATGAAATTAGACAGTCATTATGCTCTTGAATGAACTCACACAGAAAAACACCCTAAAAGACAAAAACACCCTATCACAGCTGGGTGAACACTTTTCACAAAATGATCACTCTATATCTTGCTTTTCAGTCTTGGTCCTCAAAGGAAACCTGCACAATACTTTCAAAAGATGAGCCTGGGACTTAAATTCATAACTTTGCTAGACACCAAAAATCATGGACTTAATAAAGGCACTGGATTTATTGCTCATCACAACAATCTATAACCCACTACCTCCCCTTTGTCCTACAAATATAGAGGTGTTAACTGCCTATTTCACCTTGAATGTTCTCTTGCAACATGTGTTAACTTCTTACCAGTTCCACCTTGTGCTTATCTGTGACACTCTCAGTACTTTTCCCAGACCTGAAGAAGAGCTTTGTGTAAGCTCAAAAGCTTGTCTCTTTCACCAACAGAAGTTGGCCCAGTAAAAGATATTACCTCACCCACCTTGTCGCTCTCATATCCTGGGACCAACATAGCTACAACAACCCTGCAAACAACATTTTGTGTGAATGCAGTTTTAAGCTTGGGGTTGCATATAGATGATGGGCCTGATTCTCCCTTGCCCTGCACCTTGGGTAGCCTTGTATGGTTATTTCCACCAGTGTTTTCCAACCAGTGCAAAGATTTTGGGCATGTCTACATAAAGATTTAGTTTGCGGAAAGCTGCGAATCTATCCTGTACTAGCCTGCCATGTACTAAATGTCATGGACCCTGCAAGGTGCACTAACAATTAATTAACTACTCTGCTCTGGTTAGGCCTCAGCTGGAGTATTGTGTCCAGTTTTGGGCACCACATTTCAAGAAAGATGTGGAGAAATTGGAAAGGGTCCAGAGAAGAGTAACAAGAATGATTAAAGGTCTTGAGAACATGACCTATGAAGGAAGACTGAAAGAATTGGGTTTGTTTAGTTTGGAAAAGAGAAGACTGAGAGGGGACATGATAGCAGTTTTCAGGTATCTAAAAGGGTGTCATAAGGAGGAGGGAGAAAACTTGTTCACCTTAGCCTCTAAGGATAGAACAAGAAGCAATGGGCTTAAACTGCAGCAAGGGAGGTCTAGGTTGGACATTAGGAAAAAGTTCCTAACTGTCAGGGTGGTTAAACACTGGAATAAATTGCCTAGGGAGGTTGTGGAATCTCCATCTCTGGAGATATTTAAGAGTAGGTTAGATAAATGTCTATCAGGGATGGTCTAGACAGTATTTGGTCCTGCCATGCGGGCAGGGGACTGGACTCGATGACCTCTCGAGGTCCCTTCCAGTCCTAGAATCTATGAATCTATGAATCTATGAGTTCACTTTAATTTACTCCTGTTTCATAGATTAATAGGTTCATAGTTTCCAAAGCCAGAAGGAACCACTGTGATCATTTACTTTGACCTTCTGTATAATACAGGCCCAAGGACTTCCCCAAAATAATTCCTAAAGCAGACCTTTAACAAAAACAACTAATCTTGATTTTAAAATTGCCAGTGATGGAGAATCCACCCTCGGTAAATTGTTCCAATAGTTAATTACTCTCACCCTTAAACATGTACACCTTATTTCCAGTCTGAATTTATCTAGCTTCAACTTCCAGCCACTGGATACCTTTTTCTGCTACACTGAAAAGCCCATTATTAAATATTTCTCCTCATTGTAGGCACTTACAGACTGTAATCAAGTCACTGATTAACCTTCTGTTTGTTAAGCTAAATAGATTGAGCTCTTTCAGTTTATCACTATAAGGCAGGTTTTCTAATCCTTTAATCATTCTCATGGCTCTTCTCTGAACCCTTTCCAATTTATCAATATACTACTTTGTTGCCCCCAGCTCTCCCATTGACTTATTTAATCCACTCCCAAAGTGCTGCTTTCCCACTGACATAGCTCTACCTACACTGGCACTTAGGTTGGTGTTATTTATATCACTTGGGGCAGTGGTCCCCAATGCGATGCCCGCGGGCGCCATGGCGCCCGCCGGGGCATTTATGTGCACCTGCCTAGTGCCCAGCAGGGGGGAGAAGCTGCGGCCCCACACCTGCCCGGGACAGAGAACTCTGGGGCTGCAGGCTGCGGGCGCTGGTATTCTCGGTCCCTGGCAGGCGCGAGGCCGCAGCTTAAGCCGGAGAGAAGCTGCGGCCCTGCACCTGCCAGGGACAGAGAACTCCGGGGCTGCAGGCGCTGGTGTTCTCGGTCCGAGGCAGGCGCGGGGCCGCAGCTTAAGCCGGAGAGAAGCCGTGGCCCCGCGCCTGCCAGGGACAGAGAACTCCGGGGCTGCAGGCTGCAGGCTCCGGTGTTCTCTGTCCCCGGCAGGCGCAGGGCCCGCCTAGTGCCCGGCAGGGGAGAGAAGCCGGGGCCCCGCATCTGCTGGGGACAGAGTACTCTGGGGCTGCGGGTGCCGGTGTTCTCTGTCCTCGCAGCTTCTCTATGGCTTCTCTCTTCTCTCTGGATTCATATATTATGTAATATTAAATATGATGTTTTTCCAATGTACAAATACAAAATAAACCTTGAAAAATTGTTGGCGCCCGCCACACTCTTCTGAAAACATGAATGTGCTACTGGACACAAAAAGGTTGGGGGCCACGGACTTGGGGGGTGGCTTATTCACACCCCTGAGCAACATAAGTTGCCCATTCAGGGCTGGGGGGCCCAGGGCAAGCCAGCTGTGTTCAGCGGCAGAGCCCCTTTAAGAACAGGTGTCAGATCTGGTAGAGGGGATTATCAGCAGCAGCTGGGAAGGAGTCAGTGATTCCTATAAAAGCTGAAAGAGCTCTGAGGGTTTTGGAAGTAAGCTCGCTCCTATGGCGAACCCTGGAGCTGCAGGGAGAGGATGCAATAGGAAAGGCCTCTGGGCCCTGCAGTTGGCTTTGGTTGGGGGAGTAGCCTGGTTTTGTGTTTCTTTGTGAGTTTTGTGTTTGAATAATAAACTGTGCCCTGAAGGCAGGCCTTGACCAGACTCTGTGCATGGCATTTAACCCTTTCTAGGCTGGGGAGACAGGCCAGAAGCCTGCACTGTCACTACTGTTCAGCTTGTTCTCACCTTTCCCACTTCTGCTGGCTTAAAAAAAGTTCCCATTAAAACACCTATATAATTGTGGACACTGAGCCACTTTGAAAATGTGACCCACAGCACATCTGGGCTCTAGAGCCTGCAATGGCTGCTTATGGGTGATGCTTTGGGCTTGGGTATCTAAGGGTACCTCTGCACAGCAGCTGGAAGGTGTAATTCCCAATTCAGGCCAACACATGCACTAGCTGTGCTTGAGCTAGCACGCTAAAAATAGCAGCGTGGCTATGGGTGGCCTCCAGGGCTAGCTGCCAAGTCCAATCCCACTTGACCCCCTGGGTACAAACTTGGGGATTTGGGACACTCAGACTAGCAGCTCCCAGGCTGGTACTCAGAGCATGCTGAGTGAAAGCTCTGAAATCAGCTTCCTGTCTTGGTTTCAAAGAACTCAAGTTTGCTGACTGAGTCAGAGCCCAGGGTGCCATTCAGAGCAGTTGGCTGAGGAAAGGGAGGCCCACTTCTGTGCGGGCTGGGCTGGGGAGGGTTGTGAGCTGATTGTATAATTGTGTTAATGTGCCTCAAGAGCTGTGATGGGGCATTCAAAATCAGATCAATAAACAAAGGAATCCATTCAGTAATAAGTGTAATATGCAGCTTCAAGGGGAGGTTCCGGCTGTGCCAGCAGCCCAGTCTGTGCATCTGTCCAGGAAACCTCTCCCTGCTGCCAGGAGGAGCTTTCCCCTTCTGGGAGCTGGATAGCTGAGCTGTGAACTTGACACACGTTGAATTTCCACCAGAGCCTGCTGGCCCTCAGATCTCTCTAATGCGTTGAAGTCTGGGCTTAATTTCTTGTGACTGGGGGGTGATTGAGTGTGATGTCTGTGCTCCGGTAGGGATCTGGAGGGAGAGGTTTTATTTAGAAGTCAGGGAGCCAGAGACTTTCAGCCGGAAACTGTCAGAATCTGTTGGGTTTCGTTCTCTCATTTCATAACTAATCAGATCAGCTCCATCTGTCACTCAGTCTGCATGCATCTCACTGTCATTCTTTCTCTCCTCTCCCTTAAGACAGGCACCACCCTGTCAGTGTTTCCTGCTACCCACTTGTGCATCCATCTCTCCACTTATCTAAATGCATCTATCTCCTGAAGGAAGCCCAGGCAGCAAAGTGGATTAAGCTAGTGGAGCCTGGGATAAAAGCTGGAAATTACACATCGTCCCCTCTCAGCACAAATGGCCTCTCCTCATTATTAATTCATAGTGTGAAAGAGCTCTGAGGTTAAGTAGGAGGGGCTGAAGAACTTTGTCATCACTGGCCTGGAGACAACACCCTGAGCTGCATGGTGGCTATTACACCACAGTGTGCTGGGCATGCACAGGGAAGGAGAGAGCAGAGTCCTAAGCCATCCCTGTTACACTGGGTGTTTGGGGGCTACTCACCCTGCTTCTCCCGCTCCAGGCTGAGAGAACTGCTACCTCCTTCCTTAGGAAGGACTGTGTGTTCTTGCTGCACTTGCAGCACATGGGAGTTGAGGGCAGCAGCAAGACGGAGGCAGAGAGAACCAGGCTGCCAACCTTCTCTGCCAACAGAGCCGGGAAACAGCACTGTGCATAGTGCCGCATGGGTGTGAGCCCCAGCCCAGTCTATCAGACAGCTTAGACGCCACCCATCAGTGAATGCAGAGGTTCAGTGAAAGTGTCACAGTGGGATGAGCCCTGTACTATACAGCACGGAGACACAGATGCTAGAGGGGACCTTGGGCGAGTCACACCCCGCTCTCTAATATGCTCCCGGCGGTGGAGGGGGGAGTGTTCATGTATTAAAATGTGTATCATACAGGCGGGTGCTCTAGAGAGACAAACTGAGTGTTGCTTCATTCCATATTGCTATCCCTGTAACTAAGTTACACACGGGTGAACCTCGGAAACTTCTGTCCTTTGGGTCAGTGCCCCAAACATGTGGAGACTGAGCTGCAATTCTTAAATTGCAATTCTTAATCTGGCAATATTACTTCATCCCTGTCACCCCCATTGCCAAACTCTATGGGCCTGCTGGAGTTCAGGGGTCACTCCTGGTTTTCTTCTTCTAATACAGGAGCCAGGTTGCCTGTGGCTGTTCAGTGGCTAGTGCTGAGGTCTTCATCTGGATGGAATCCACACTGATGATCATTGTCATTTTATTAAAGTGGCACTCGTGAGGGGCTAGAACAGTGGGGTCCCAGAGGTGGCCGGGATCCCTTGCCACATTGTCATAGACTTGTAGATTCCAAAACCAGAAGGGACCATTGTGATTGTCTAGTCTGACCTCCTGTATAACACCAGCCAGAGAATTGCCCCAAAATAATTCCTAGAGCAGATCTTTTAGAAAAAACACCCAATCTTGATTTAAAAAATTGTTAGAGATTGAGAATCCAGCATAACCTTGGTAAATTGTTCCAGTGATTAATTACGCTCACTGTTAAAACTTGATGCCTTATTTGCAGTCTGGATTTGTCTAGCTTCAACTTCCAGTCATTGGATCATGTTATAACTTTGTCCACTAGACAGAAGAGCCTAAATATTTGTTCCCAATTTAGATACTTACAGATTATAATCTTTTTTGCCAGAAGCTGGGAACAGGCGACGGGATGGATCACTTGATGATTACCTGTTCTGTTCATTCCCTCTGGGGCACCTGGCATTGGTTACTGTCGGAAGACAGGATACTGGGCTAGATGGACCTTTGGTCTGACCCAGTGTGGCCGTCCTTATGTTATAATCAAGTCACTTCTTAACCTTCTCTTTGTTAAACTAACTAGATTGAGGTCCTTGAGTCTATCACTATAAGGAATGTTTTCTAATCCTTTAATCGTTCTTGTGATTCTTCTCTGAACTCTCTCCAACTGATTAACATCCTTCTTGAATTGTGGGCACTAGACAAGACACAGTATTCCAGCAGCGGACACAGCAGTGCCAAATACAGAGGTAAAATAACCGTCTCTACTACTCAAGATTCCCCTCTTTATGCATCTCAGGATCACATTAGTTCTTTTGGCCACAGTATGATGCTGGGAGCTCATGTGCAGCTGATTGTCTACCACAACCCCCAAATCTTTTTCAGAGTCACTAGTTCCTAGAATTGAGTCCCCCAGGTATACATGTAGGAACGCAGTATGACCTACATTCTTTGTTCCGACATGTATACATTTACATTTATATGTATTAAAACACAGATTGTTTGCTTGTGCCCAGTTTACCAAGTGATCCAGAACATTCTGAATTAGTGAGCTGTCCTCTTTCTTAATTACCACTCCAACAAACTTAAAAAAACTGCAGACTTTAAAAAACTGCAAACTTTATCAGTGATGATTTTGATTAAAAAACAAACAAACCAAAAAAGAACAATATAAAATTAACATAGCACACATTAAATGGATTAAAAACTGGCTAGCTAAGTCTCAAAGTGTAATTGTAAATGGTTGTGTATCCAGTGATGTCCAGCAGGGACTGGTTCTTGGCTCAATGCTATTTAACATTTTTAACAATGACCTGGAAGAAAACATAAAATGTCAGGTAAAGCATCTTACAGAAGTCTAAGCATATTACATCAACACTATTACATTTATCAACCAAACTTGTAATCTCATCAAAAAAAGATATCAGGTTAGTTTGACAGGATCTATTTTCCATAAGCCCATGTTGATTTACATTAATTACATTGCCCTCCTTAATTCTTTATTAATTGAATCCCATATCAGATGCTCCAGTATCTTGCCTGGGATCAATGTCAGGCTGAAGGGCTTTTGATTTCCGGGTCATCCTGTTTAGCCTTTTAAAAAATTGGCACAACATTAGGTTTCTTTCAGTCTTCTGGAACTTCCCCAGTGCTCCAAGACTTCTTGAAAATCAACATTAATAGTCCAATGAGCTCCTCAGCCAGCTCTTTTAAAACTCTTGGATGCAAGTGATCTGGACCTCCTGATTTAAAAATCTCTAACTTTAGTAGCTTCTATTTAAAATCTTCTAGTGATAATAGTGGAATGGAAACAGTGGTATCATCACCATATGATGAGACGATATCACCTGTTTTTTTCACATATAGAGAAGAGAAATATTTATTGACCACTCTGCCTTTTCTGCTTAATTATTCATAATTCTACCATTTCCATCTAGTAATGGAGTAATACCATTGTCGGGATTTTTTTTGTTCCTAACATATTTAAAAAATCCTTATTGTCCTTTGAGACTCTAAGTTGTGACTCCCATGGGTGACTGTGCCAAGAAAGATCTGATAGAAATGGTGACCCCAGAGCTGTGCCCTGCAGTTCTATACAGAAATGTTCAACCAGCACAGTGACTGCGGAGGCCAGTGGGGGGCACCATCTCCCCTGCAGCAGCTCTAGCTCTAGCTGTGTTCCCTGTGCCCCCCTCCTCTGGTCATCTGCTGTATTGCAGGGGTAGCTCTGGCTGCTCCATTATTGACTTCTCTGCCAGGAACCCCCATAGAACAGGACTGTGCCTAAGCCTGGCACAGGATAGCTCTCTCCCTGCCCCCACACATAGGCACCCTTTGCAGCCCAGAAGACGAGGAGAGAGGAGATGCTAAGAACCAATAACAAGCTCCCTGATTCTCTGCCCTGGATAAGGTTCTCTAAGTTCTCTCTCCTCTTCTCTATCAAAGATTGAAAAGTAGCTGAGAATGAGCAGTTTTGCCTCCCCAGTGATGCTCCTCCTGGCAAAGGTGGATCATCTGAAAAGTGAGGGAGGAACACAGTCCCCACCACCAGGAGCAGATTTAAATGTTCAAAGCTTTGTGAGGAATCGCCCCAGCTAGTGTCTTACCCAGAGCACCCTCTGCAGAGAACATCCTGGATGGGAGCAATTAGTGACCCAGGGTAACAATGGATTCTCTATAGATTGTCAAAAATAGAAAAACAGTTTTGCAAAGCATGTTGAAATGGGGTAGTTGGTTCCATTTTGAAGGTTTGGCAAGGAGCCAGTTTGGTTTTGTTTATTTTCAAAAATTTTCACAAAACATTGTGTTAATATTTCAAATTTTTGTTTTTCCTTCTCCATCCCCCTTTGATCTTCTTTACCATTGAAGGCAATCGAAGAGAGAATGGCCATGGTAGCTTTTTCTTCCCCACTACAGGACTTTGGTTGCAACCATGTTCTATATGGTCCCAGATTATATCAGTAATGTCACACTGCTCTATAACTTATCCAAAGTTGGCAACATTTTGAAAAGTGATAGAATGGAAAATGGAATAAAAGAGGGGAAATAGGGTGAACAAAGAGAAATTAACTTAAAATTTTTCATTTTGTTTTGCCATTTCCCATTAAAGA
Organism: Emys orbicularis; assembly: GCF_028017835.1. Classification (NCBI taxonomy): domain Eukaryota; kingdom Metazoa; phylum Chordata; order Testudines; family Emydidae; genus Emys; species Emys orbicularis. The sequence goes on from NC_088702.1 coordinate 12,754,468, forward strand.
CCCTCTGAATTTACTAGCGTCTGTGATTTCAGTAACATGCTGTTTACTCTGTACTTTCAGAGCATTAATGAAGATGCAAACGAAGAACAAACTTAATGCCACTCCCTGCAGTACCCACTAAACCTCTGCTCCTATTTGGCCAATTGTCACTACTCTTTCTGTATTGTCTTTAGCCAAGTCACCTGGCAGGGCCAACCCTGAGCTTTCGTTCTTCAGTCAGGAACCTAGGACGCTCCTTCTGCTCTGCCCTGAATCCCCGATCTCCTATCACCCTCTCCAAATCATAGAAGCCAGCAAAAGAAAACACTTATTAGATCATCCAATCAATCACCTGGCGACCAGTGCAGGACTCTTTCCCATAGCTTGTTTCCACTCAGTCATCTCTGAGCAGGGCAGGCTCTGGCTTTTTTGCCGCCCCAGGCAAAAAAGCCTCCCGCCGCCCCGCCCCCCGGAGCACGGCAGGGGAGGGCGCCGAGCCCGGCCACGGGCCGCTCTCCCCCACCGGCCGGAGCGCTGGGGGGAGGGCGGCGAGCCCGCCGCGGCTCCGCTGGCGGCCGGAGCCCCGGGAGGAGGGCAGAGAGCCCGGCCGGGGCTCCGCTCTCCCCGGCGGCCAGAGCGCCGGGGGGAGGGCGGCGAGCCGGCCGGGGGGAGGGTGGAGTGCCCGCCAGGGCTCCGCTCTCCCCGGCAGCCAGAGCGCCGGGAGGAGGGTGGAGAGCCCGGCCGGGGCTCCGCTCTCCCTGGCGGCCAGAGCACCGGGGGAGGGCGGCAAGCCCACTGCGGCTCCGCTCTCCCCGGTGGCCGGAGCCGGAGCGCCGCGCCGCCCCCCTCCAGGTGCCGCCCCAAGCACAAGCTTGGTGGGCTGGTGCCTGGAGCCGGCCCTGTCTCTGAGTTTTATCCATGCTGTGCCACACTCCCCCATTTGTCCTCATTCACTCTTCCCATATGCTTCTCTCCTTTGTCGTGGTCAAAGACCCCCACACAGTCATTTTAGTTCAAAGACTCATGCCTGAGGCCAGTTTATTGACATACAAACCAGTGCACTGGGGTGTAGTCCGGAGACCAACACACCTAGTAACAGCTCACAGGCTGCTTTTATTCCATTAAACCACAAGCAGGGTACAAACAATACGTCATGAATTAAGAAATTGGGGACCAATTATAAGCTGGGCATGGGGTGAACACGTGCTGGTCACGAGCTAGGAAGCAGGGGTTGGGGTCAGTCCTTTCACCCCCCCTCCCTTCCCTCTGACTTAATTTCCGAGGAGTGGGTGTTTGTTTGGGTAGAAGGGCGCTTGCTGGTTTCTGCAGGGGTGGTGCTCGGCCCTAGCTTGGGTACATTTCTTAAGACTTGGACCATGTCATTTTCCGGGGGATTTCAGCAAAGGCTTAAGGGGGGCGGCTAGTTTGCAGATAGCTGGGCTATGGAAAATTTTGCAAATAGTTATAGCAGCAAGGATGATTAACTGTCTGCAAAACAATTTCTTAATATCGAGCATCTTACGTTATTTCCGTAGCTTCTTACGTTATTTCCGTAGCTTGCGGTTATCATATTTCATCAGTTATGAACATATTTCATTAGTACTACTGCAGGGGGGGGGGGTTATTCTCCCATTCCCTCCTCTGTTGCTGCTTTTGACTGGGCATAGCCTCACAAACTGATTTGAGCAGTTTGGTTCAGGCTTTTAGGCCTACCCCATTACCCACGAAAGTCCTCAGTATGGCAGATTTCTAGGGGAGATGTTTCAGGGTCTTCAGGCCCAGGATCTTGGTTATCGGAAAGAAGGCCACCCTGCTCTATTTCCCCACAATCTCCCTCCTTTGATGCCATATAGGCATCACTATCCTTATTCAGAATGGAGGTCATTGGGCAATACTCAGACTCCGAGTTTATACTAAGGTGGTCAACAGTTGGGTCTGAAAGATTATTAACATTGGTGGAAAAGAACAGGGCCCTGAGGGGTGGTTGTGGCTGAGGCTGGGATATAGGACAAACTCTACATAAGCAGCACAAAAAGGCAATTAACAATCCACAACAAGCAGCTAAAATAATACCAAGCAAAATCTTTACAACTATAGAAGTGGAAAGGCTGGGTGCAAGCTGAGCCAATTCTTTAGAGACAAAACACGCAATATCATGAGAAGAACATAAGGCACCTAATCTATAAATGGCCTGAAAGGCTTTAACTGTTTTGTTATATTTTACTTCTATTACATGTATTTGGGCTTGAAAGCGAGATAGGTTGGAGAGGAGGTTAAATAGAGAGGTTAAATTTAAGAAATGGTTAGAGAGGAGAGGAGTCCAATTAAAAGTAAGAGGGATGGCTGGGTTGAGAGAAACATAGATTTGGGGCATACCAGGCCAGGTAATAAAGCGGCTGCCTTGTGCAGTGGTTAAGTTAAGATTGTATGGAATGGGGATTTGGGGCTGAGATGGCAGGACACACCCATCCTTTTTGCTAAACAATAATTTTTCCTCTGGGTCCTTTCCAATTGCTTCTCCTTCCCAACAGGCCATGTCCAATACATTGATCATTTCCCCAGGATGCAATTTGCGGAGGAAAAATAGCTGTGGGGGTTCCAAGGGCCATAATGACCACAAGGTTTCGATACCCACCCAGATATGTTGAGCAGCGAAATCATAGGGAGTGGTGATGAAATGGTTAGGTTCATGGGGTGGTTTAACTTCCCATACCTGCCGGTGGATAACCCAGTCCCATAGACAATTCGCCCAGGGTTTTGGCACAAGTAAGTGCACTGGAGCCCAGGTGCCATTTACCGGTTCCGAAGCTTGGAAGGTACATGCAACAGAGTCACAGCTTTATTTTGACAATGTTCACGTATTTCTCCACTTCCACAGCTTGGGTGGCACTCCCACAGTAGTGGTAAGGGTTTCAGGCCACCGCTGATTTAAAACATTGGTTTGCATTTTTTTTCTCTAAGGGACCGTTAAAGAAATCCTGCATTTGACTACAAGCTGAATCCCAGACAGTGTCCTTTCCTGCTAAGGCAAGGGTGTTTAGTTAACCCTGCCTCAGTAAGGAGGCCTGATGCTTTTTTCAAATTTTCTAGGCGTTTTTTATGGTTTTGGGCTTTGTCTATTGTTCAAATAGCGGCTACTCTAGTTAGGCCATGTAAGATTTCTTCTACTACGCCTCCCCTTCCCCAATAAAAACTTTCCCACTGCACAAGCTGGGCCAGTTGAATGGCCGCTCTCTGAAAACAATTATGGTACTAGGTAGTTATTTGGAAAGCAGAGAGGGAAATGAGAAAATGGTGGTTCTTATAGTAGCATTTAGCACAATTCACCATTGTAAACAACAATTCCATCGGTAGGATGTGCTATACCACATTTGTTGTTCCGAGACTTGAATTTCCCTGAGGCTACGGCCAGACAGATTTGTATGGGAATCGGAGAAGATACGAGGGGGAGTAGCTGGGGAGCGGGGACTACAACAATGGGCAACCATATAGAGCTGGAATACACTGCAATACGACACAGGCTAAACCGGAGGCTACTGATTGGCCAAGATTACTTTTTCCCTCCCCACCCCAAGTTCGTTAAGGAGGAGAGGCTGAGAAATATTAAAAGTTTCATCTTCAGGTAGTTTTGGCTAGCTTCCGCAAGCTATTCTTCAAGATTTCGTAGTCTTAGTTCACTTAGCTGTCCGGCAATGAGGCTGCAAGGGAGGGGTTACCAGCACAATCACCTTGCTTGGTTGGAGGCTTTATTATGGCCTCAGGTGGAGAAGTTGTTTTCTTAGCAAGGTCCGAAGGCTTAATGGATTTGTCAGCGGACAAGAGTCCCTCAGCATGGGGCCAGGGCAGTTCTTTGCTGATGGACCCTTATGCAGATCCAGTCTCTGGTTTCAGCGAGTGGCAGGACTGCTGTATATAAAAAGACCTAACACATTTCGTTAGTGCCTGACTATTGTGTAATTTATTAAATGACTGTTTATTTGAGCTAGGCCAGCAGGGCACTGTTGGTAGCTGCATTGGGTGCCCTGGTAAAAATTTTTATGAGGGCTGAATTTGGTCCCTTGATTGGGAGTGGCCTTTAAAGGGCATTTGGCCATACTGGATCTGTGAAGCTGCACACATACTGGTTCTGTGAAGCTGCACATAGCTCTTTTATAATTAGCTCAGATATGCCAGATTGTAATACAAAATTCCTAAGCAAAAGCCCCACAACAGCCCCCGCATGACATATTTCACCAATGCAAAACTGTTGCAAAACCTCCGTCCAAGATCCTGCATTTGCCCTTCTTCACAAGAAAACACACCACCAAAACTAACACATAGTAATGTATTTTCCCGTAAAAAGCGAATGCCTGCAACACTTAAACACCTGAATAAATTAATTTAACTATTTAGAAAGAGTTCTCAAAGAAGGATTACCACATACTTACAATTATAACATTTAAACATTTGAATAAAATTAACTCAAATATCTAAAAAAAAATTTTAAAGAGGGAGAAGTGCTGTCTGCCCAATCATCACGTCACTGGCAGTAGTGCTGGGCCACAGAGGAAAAGTTTTACTTAACTGCAGCAATCAACGGTGCACGGTCATCCGGTGATGCACGCGAGCAAATAGGGCCAGAGCACCTGAGGCGCAACCGTCCAGGGAGTGCCAAAGGTGTACAGGGTACAAGGTGTACCCAGCAACACTTCCAGATTTCTATTTGTGGCTTTTTAGTTGATATTAGCTTTTACTTGCTATTTGTTACCAAAACAGATTTAAAATTTTTCATTCTTTTGGCTTTGACTATTTTGCTGCAGCCACAACTTTGGTCTTTATTTTAACACTTTAAATTTTGTAAAACATTAAGTTACTTTAAGGATCAAATGCTAAATACCAAAATTAAACAACACTAGTTTACTTTGTTTGGCAAAAGTATTTTTCTTGGTTCTATAACCCCAACACAACATTAACTTATTTTAAACTTATAAAACAAAAAAAATATATACACACCAGGAGTGTTTTTTAACAAATTTAACTAACTTTTTTTATATATAGTCAAATGATTTTACCTTAATATCCTTTTGCCTGGATTACTTACAGACACTCCCAAAGGAATGGCTGCAAAGAAACCAAGAATTTCCTTTTTTAACATTTATTTATAGTTTTACCGCTTATGCCATTTGTGACGGGTTGGATTACAGAAACCCCCCTTGGGAGTTGCCACCCAGTGTACCAAGACTACTTCTGCTCCTGTTTTCCCTGCCAGCTCAGGACTTCAGCACCCTGTCTTGCTGAGCTAGACACTCCAGTCTGCTCTAACACAGACCCAGGGTCTGTATCACTTGTCCCAAACCTGCAAGTTTACCTGAAAACAGCTCACAGTAGTGTGCTTGTCTCTAGCACTCAGATGCCCAAATCCCAATGGGGTCTAAACCCAAATAAATCCGTTTTACCCTGCACAAGCCCATGCAGGGCAAACTCATAAATTGTTTGCCCTCTATAACACTGATAGAGAGATACATTTTATATTTCCAGTTTTAGATACAAGAGTGGTACAAATCAGATGACTATACTCAGTAGATTATAAGCTTTGTAATGATACCTTACAAGAGACCTTTTGCATAAAGCATATTCCAGTCACGTTATATTTACTTATTACCATATTTTTTTCAAAAACTATTCCAGTTACATTATATTGACTTATTATTAAGTTTTTATAAAATCATATAGACTGCACAATGTCACATCATTATTTAAGCAATTACTATTATGAAAGGAAAAAAGCAAGAAGCCAACCCTGCAATTACTTAATTTCCACCAGCAACTACAGAGTTAACCCCTCAACCCCCCCCTCTCAACTTCCTCAAACTGCGATTGCCTGCCGGTTTGGGCCCAATCCTTTTTTCTTATGGGTACAGGCATTGTTTTACTATCAATTCAGCAAGGAGGGTGGGCTGTTTTTACCATCCCTCCTTGTAGAAGAGGATTAATTATTTAACAAAGCAATTACTATTATACTTAAAGAGTGGTTAAACAACACAACAACACTAAAACACTTGCTATCATGCTTGAAGAATAATTAAACAACACTAAAATCTATATTACACAAATTAGAACACTGCAATAAGCTCTGCTCTCTCTTCCGGGGGAGAGCAATCCTTCCCCTATGCTCCTTTTTAAACCTGGGTGTAGCCTCACCCCTTTCAACATTCACACCACTGGGGAGGATTTATAAGGAAGGTCCTCGCATGCACCCTGTCCGGCAATGAGTTACCAATCTGCCCTTGAGAGGAACGGGGTAGGATGCCCGATTGCCCCAGGTTTTGGCAAACGATTTCCAGGGGCTCCTCTCCTACACAGCAAGGGGAGGGAGCTCACTCCATACACGAGTCCATGCTCCCGAGGAAGATTTGGGGAAGGGTTTTGGTCGTAGGCCAATCACACAAAAATTAGGAAAGCTTTGGTCACCGTACACCTCTCCCCCAGTAGAGAGCACCGGTCCGCCTTCAAGAGAACGGGATGGGATACTCTGCTACCTAGGAGTACGCGGACGGATTCCTTGGGGCCTCCCCGCTCTCCGAGCAAGGAGGTGGTCGCCATACACCCCTCCCCCAGCAGAGAGCACCGGCCCGCCTTCAAGAGAACGGGATGGGTTGCTCCAATGCCTAGGAGTACGTGGACGGTTTCCCGGGTCCTCCTCTCTCTCCGAGTGAGAAGGGACACAATGGTCACTTAACGGGTAGAAAAGGGTGGGGACCTACTAGAGCGGGGGTCTCCGATTCACGGTCCCTTACCCCGCCCGCAGCTGGTCCCGGAGTCACCTTACGACCTACAATCACACCACACCTAAACCGGGATCTTTGCTATAACAGTCCTTTCCAGCCCCCAGCCTATTGCTAGTGGGAGTCCTGTCAATCCCCGGGTCGCAGGTCTCACTAGTCCACACAGCCTATTGCTGGTGGGAGTCCTTTGCCCCCTTCGGCTGCACCGGGATTCCCTGAAGTCCTGCCCTACTACTACTTACTTAAGTGGGGGTCTCCAGTTTTCCCAGTCCCTTACCCCACCCGTAGTAGGCTCCAGGGTGCCCTGGCCTCATCCCACCACTGTCACTCTAGGCGGGGGTCTCCGCTATCCTCGGTCCCTTACCCCGCCCGTAGTGGGCTCCAGGGAATGGCTCCAGTCCCCTACTCACTATGGGGTCCACTTTCCCGGGGTGCTCCTGCAGCCTGATTTTCACCTCCCTCTGAGATCACCACTGCCCAGAGGGATATGGCCACAAAGCTAAGCAAGCAACAATATAGAAAGCTTAAAAAGGCAAAGCATAGGAGTTTGGCGTACTTCTTGTTCTTATCAAGATTAGAAACCTTCTCAGTTGTTTACCTCTAATCCTCGGGCCACTCAGTTCTTGAGTCAGTGGTGGTTTCCTTTATGTCCCAGAGAGATCACCCAGCCTATTCAGCCTCTGTTCCTGCCTGAATAATCTCCTGTCATCCGAAACTTGTTTTTATTCTGGGCTGGCACTCTAAAAGTGTTTAACTGCCAGACGGATGTCCCAGTAATTTCACCGAGGCTGTTCCAAGGAAACCGTTGGGTCTAAGACCTCGTGTACACACCACAAAACAGACAGTCACCTACGCCCCCCCCCCTAGCTTATAGCCTAAGGAAACAATGATAGAGAGAGAGCAGCATGATGCAAGAATTTAAACAGACAAGTTACAGAACAGACACACACAAAACGAACAGGCGTCAGGCAAATGAGTCTAACCTTAAAAGGTTCGGATCACAGCGCGCCCTTACCTGGACCCAGAGCCTATGGGCAGCTCCCCACCGAAGCCCAAATAGAGACAAGGGTCTCTTACCTGGCGCCTGGGATCGGTGTGGAAGCGGTCCACGGTCCTCCGGTCCGGTGGGACGTTGAGTGATCCCGGACGAGCCCCCAAATTGTCGTGGTCAAAGACCCCCACGCAGTCATTTTAGTTCAAAGACTCATGCCTGAGGCCAGTTTATTGACATACAAACCAGTGCACTGGGGTGTAGTCCGGAGACCAACACACCTAGCAACAGCTCACAGGCTGATTTTATTCCATTAAACCACAAGCAGGGTACAAACAATACGTCATGAATTAAGAAATTGGGGACCAATTATAAGCTGGGCATGGGGTGAACACGTGCTGGTCACGAGCTAGGAAGCAGGGGTTGGGGTCAGTCCTTTCACCCCCCCTCCCTTCCCTCTGACTTAATTTCCGAGGAGTGGGTGTTTGTTTGGGTAGAAGGGCGCTTGCTGGTTTCCGCAGGGGTGGTGCTCGGCCCTAGCTTGGGTACATTTCTTAAGACTTGGACCATGTCATTTTCCGGGGGATTTCAGCAAAGGCTTAAGGGGGGGGGCTAGTTTGCAGATAGCTGGGCTATGGAAAATTTTGCAAATAGTTATAGCAGCAAGGATGATTAACTGTCTGCAAAACAATTTCTTAATATCGAGCATCTTGCGTTATTTCCGTAGCTTCTTGCGTTATTTCCGTAGCTTGCGGTTATCATATTTCATCAGTTATGAACATATTTCATTAGTACTACTGCAGGGGGGGGGGGTTATTCTCCCATTCCCTCCTCTGTTGCTGCTTTTGACTGGGCATAGCCTCACAAACTGATTTGAGCAGTTTGGTTCAGGCTTTTAGTCCTACCCCATTACCCACGAAAGTCCTCAGTATGGCAGATTTCTAGGGGAGATGTTTCAGGGTCTTCAGGCCCAGGATCTTGGTTATCGGAAAGAAGGCCACCCTGCTCTATTTCCCCACACCTTCTCCCCATCAATCTGTTACCTGCACAAAATGCTCTGTCACTTGCACACTCTAAGGAATCCCACCTCTACCTAGTTCCTAGGGCTCCAGGCGTAACCCGATTAATTTAGGCACCCCCCCACCACCACCCTTTCCCAGTTCCTAGGGCTCCAGGTGAAAGGCACCTAACTTTACCCCTCCGTGGGCTCTGGGCTCTACTCCTCTGGGCTCCAGATAAACATCCATTCCCTGTAGACTCGGGCTTAAACTTTTGTGGGTTTATGGGGTCTTTTACCAGTGAAAGAGCCTTACACAGTAATATACTACTTAACCTCTATTTATTAATAATCACCAAAACAGAATACACCACGCTACACCTACAATGCTCACCACAGTAAGACAGATGAACCTTTCCCGGCTGGTCAGTCAGGATCAGGTCCATCTGGGAGACTCCAGTTTCTGCACGGTGTCATTGGCAGAGTGTTGAGGTCTGGCAGCTCTGATCTTGGGGCTGTATCCTGGAGTTGGTTCCCAAAGAACTTCCTTTTGGACCCCAGTTTATATAGTGAAACTTGAGTCCTGCTTAGCTGTACCTTAACCAATCATTTTACTAAAATTTTACTAACCTTTCCTAACATATTGTAACAAAATTCTCTAACCAATCGTACCCCACCACCTTAATTAATTTACACCTAGCAAAATTAATTATGTAACAGACAAAAACAGTCAAAGAACCAGACAGAGATCATACAGATAAACAATAGGGAAGTGGGGACCATAAAGACAAAACAATAAAGAAATGAGGATTTCACAATCACAACTATTGATAAGTGATTTCTTGCCAGATAGAATGCTGTCAAGTTTTCTTTAACCATCTTAAGATCTGTTTCTTTATCTGGTGATAGTGGTGCTATTAGCAGGGCCGGCTCCAGGCACCAGCCGAGCAAGCTGGTGCTTGGGGTGGCAGCTTGTAGGAGGCGGCATTCTGCCCAATCCTAGGGCGGCACGGCCGCTTTTTTTTGTTGTTATTCCGCTCCAGCCGCCCTGTAGGGGGCAGCGGCGTGGAGGATGGGAGCGCCCTGCAGCAAGCCCGCCAGGGCAGCCCACGTCCTTCCCTCCCAGCCGACCGGAGTGGTGCGGAGCCCTCCCGGCAGGGGGCACGGCGGGAGGGGCCACGTGGCAGCGCCCCACTGAAGCCCTGGCCGCCCCCCTTCTCTCTCTCCCCCCGCTCCCTCCCCCTCCCCCCATAGCTGGGGCACATCTGCAGGGCAGGGAATCCCCCTGCACCCTGGCTCCAGCCATGCCGCAGGTTTTTTTTTTGTTTTTTTTTGCTTTGCTGTTCTGGCCGCCGCGTTTTTTTTTGCTTGGGGCGGCCAGAAAGCCAGAGCCAGCCCTGGCTATTAGGACAGGATCTCCTTCTTAACAGCCTGATATTACATTGTTTTAATGTAATTTAGATGGAATGTGAGGATGTGACTTCCTGCTTCTTAGCTAATGGCTGCTGCCAGGGCAGGCTCTAGGTTTTTTGCCGCCCCAAGCAAAAAAAATTTTGGCTGCCCCCCACCCCAGCCCTGGGCTCTCCCCCCCAACCTGCACCATCCTGCTGTCCCAGCCCTGGGTCACTGGTAACTCGCTCCCAGGGCGGGTCATTCAGCAGGAATTTTGGATGTGCACAGAACACAGACAGGACTGGTTCCCATATGGTTACAGAACTGCAGTAAAGTGGAACAATTTTCAGCTTGTGTGATTGGAGGATGTCTGGATGCATATTATAAGACTGTTCTACATAAATGAGGAAAAGTTGAGGTGCCTTTATTATTCTTTTGTTCCACTCTTTGTTTCTATAGGGAATTTGCCAATGCAATCACTGTCTTCCTTTTAAACAAATAAAACTTTAAGAAAAAAAAAAAGCAATGGCTGTTGAAACTAGCAATTCCAGTCCTAAAAATCACTGGGAAGCATTGCTTGCTCAATTTTATCCTTGATAAAAGAGGGGAGTAAGTGAGTTTCGTCCTGCTTTCTCAGTATGAGGCAGGAGTCCTCCCCTCTTGCGCTCTCCTGCTCCTGCTTCCTCCCGTATCCCACTTACCTCAGGGCTTTGGTCTTCGTCCCCCGGGGAACCTAGTTTAAAGCCCTCCTCACTAGGGGTATGTCTACACTATGAGAGTACTTCGATTTTAGTTAATTCGACTATGTGGAATCGATATTACAAAGGCGAACATGTGTGTCCACACTAAGGACAGTAATTCGACTTTGTGAGACTTTGTGAGTCCACACTAACGGGGCAAGCGTCGACATTGGAAGCGGTGCACTGTGGGCAGCTATCCCACAGTTCCCGCAGTCCCCGCTGCCCATTGGAATTCTGGGTCGAGCCCCAAATGGGTAAAAAAATGTGTCGAGGGTGCTTTTTGGTGCCTGTCGTCATCCGTCCGTCACTCACGCCCTCCCTCCCTCCCTGAAAACGCCGGCGGGAAATCAGTTCGCGCGCTTTTCTGATTACTGATAGCGCGGACGCCACAGCAGTGCGAGCATGGATCCCGCTGCGACAATCGCTGCAGTTGTGGCAGTTCTCAACGCATCGCAGCTTCTCATCCACCTTTACCAGAGGCAGCTGCAGATAAATCAGGAGAGGAGGCTACGGCACCACCGTGACGGCATGAAGTCGGACACTAGCTCCGACCTCTCAGAAAACATGAGACCCAGCGCCCAGGACATCTCGCTGTCACTGGGTCTTGTGGATACTGTTGAACGGCGATTCTGGGCCCGTGAAACAAGCACGGACTGGTGGGACCGCATAGTGCTGCAGGTCTGGGATGAATCCCAGTGGCTGCGCAACTTTCGCATGCGGAAGGGGACTTTCCTCGAACTGTGTGAGTTGCTGTCCCCTGCCCTGAAGCGAAAGGACACCCGGATGCGGGCAGCCCTGACTGTCCAGAAGTGAGTGGCCATAGCCCTCTGGAAGCTTGCAACGCCAGACAGCTACCGGTCCGTCGCTAACCACTTTGGTGTGGGCAAGTCTACCGTGGGGGTTGCTGTCATGCAAGTAGCCAAGGCAATCGTCAAGGTACTGCTATCAAAGGTAGTGACCCTGGGAAACGTGGAGCTCATCATAGATGGCTTTGCCGAGATGGGATTCCCAAACTGCGGTGGGGCTATAGATGGGACTCACATCCCTATCCTGGGACCGGACCACCAGGCCAGCCAGTACATAAACAGAAAGGGATACTTTTCCATGGTGCTGCAAGCACTGGTGGACCATCAGGGACGTTTTACTAATATCAACGTTGGATGGCCTGGCAAGGTTCATGACGCTCGGGTTTTCAGGAACTCTGGTCTGTTTAGACGGCTGCAGGAAGGTCTTTACTTCCCGGACCACAAAGTAACTGTTGGGGATGTGGAGATGCCTACAGTCATCCTCGGGGACCCTGCATACCCGCTCATGCCCTGGCTCATGAAGCCCTACACTGGCGCACTGGACTCAGGGAAAGAACTATTCAACTACCGGCTCAGCAAGTGCAGAATGGTGGTGGAGTGTGCTTTTGGCCGTCTCAAGGGGAGATGGAGAAGCTTACTCACTCGCTGTGATCTCAGCGAGACCAATATCCCCATTGTGATAGCTGCTTGCTGTGTGCTCCACCATCTGTGTGAGAGCAAGGGGGAGACCTTTATGGCGGGGTGGGAGGTTGAGGCAAATAGCCTGGCTTCTGAGTACGCCCAGTCAGACAGCCGGGCGATTAGAAGATCCCAGCGGGACGCGCTGTGCATCAGGGAGGCTTTGAAAGCCAGGTTCCTGACTGAGCAGGGTCTCCAGTGACTGTTTACTTTGTGGACACATATGCTGAACCTGCCCCCGTTTCTTTACCCAGTTACTGTTGACTATCCTTCCAAGTTACATACCCCCTTCACCACCTTCCCAACAAATAAAATCTGTTCCGTTTTGTTAATGAACAAGGTTCTCTTTCTTACTGTTTTCGCGGGAATGTTTTAAACCGGGGACGCAGACTGTGGCGGGGGGCGGGTTTAGTGTTCTGATGCAAATGATGCTTCTAAACTCCGGGACTGACAGGCTCCGCAGTGCTGGATTGGTTGTTTCAACGGAGCCTGCCAGCAGTCCTGGGCGGGACTGCGTGTATGTGTCGGCCAAGTGACTTTCTGGCAGGGGGCGGAGGGTAACAGACCCCCTGCTGCGTGGCTCTGTGATCCAGGATAAGGACCGCGGCATAAGATCTCTAACTGCCCTCCCCCGCCACAAAGTCACAGATCAACCCCCTCGCACCCCAGAACATGAAAACCGCCTCCCAGACTGACCAGGGTAACTGGTGACTGCACTGTGTATGTGTCCTGATGCTGGACCTGCCCCCGCCTCATTAGCCTGCTAAAGGTGACTGTCCTGTCCAAGTAACAAACCCCTTCCCCCCCTTCAGACAGTATCCCCTCTAAAAGACACTCTCGGAAACAGTACTTAACAGAAACAGATGTTTTATTATGAACCGCACATGAAAAGGGGGGGGAGGAAACTTGGACGTGGGCTTCTGTGAGATGGGTAGGAAAGGACTTTTCAAACTTTGTGGAACGAGAGCCTTACATTGCTGCAGCAGTGTGCAGGGGCTGACTGAAAGTTTTAACGGCCCTTGCCGCCCCTCCTTCTTTGGACTTTTGGTGAGGGGGGTGTGGGACTTGTTGGCGGGGGAGGGCGGTTAGAGATAGACAGCAGCAGGGCTCTGTCCTCCTGCCTCCGGTCTTGCAGAACATCCACTAGGCGCCGGAGCGTCTCCGTTTGCTCCCTCATTAGTCCAAGGAGGGTTTGAGTAGCCTGCTGGTCCTCCTGGCGCCACCTCTCCTCCCGTTCCATGACTGCTCTGTGCATTTGTGACAAGTTCTCCCTCCACTGTGTCGTCTGGGCTGCCTGCTCTCGTGAGCAGTCCATAAGTTCATAAAACATGTCTTCACGCGTCTTCTTCTTCCTTCTCCTAATCTGCGCTAGCCTCTGGGAGTGTGATGCCAGGCTGGGTTGGGAGACAGTCGCAGATGTGTCTGTGGGAATGGGAAAAAGGGAGTGAATTCCTGAGACAGATAAATGAAGTTGCTAACAAAGAACATAGTCTTTCTCTGTGAACAACACCATGCACTGCACCTTTCACATGCGCACTCAGGACAAGGTCGAATTTTCGGCCCTCGCCTTCAGTGCCTGGGGTCTTGCAGTTGCGATCAGAGAAGCGTGGCAGGACACCTCTACTTTTGTTGCAGGAAAACATGGTAAGCCGTAGACTTGTGGCAGCTTAAAAATGTAATAGTAGCACTGGGCTCCTTTCGCACTGAATGCAAGGCCACTCTCTGCTGGCAGCAATCAGGGAAGCATGAGCTCTGCCCCTGTCCCACCACCTCGCGGCTGTCCCCGGGAAAGATCACTGTATGCTGCCCCTCTGCCGCCTCCACCGCGTGGCTGTAAAGCAGTCCCAATACTAACATTCCCCTCCCTAATTTAAAGCAGGGCGTCATGTGCGATATAACTCTAATGAGGATCTCGGAGAGCGAGAGGGGAAGAATGCTTCGGGAGACCATGCAGAGGCCAGGGCCATATGCCGCCATGCTGTGCCGTGCCATGATCCCGGACTACTTAATGGACTCATGGCGTGGGAACGTGTGTTACCACGGTGGACCGAACAAGATCGCCCTGCCACGGAACCTGAAGCGCATGCTTGAGCGGTACCTCCAGGAGAGCTATGCTGAGCTATCCCAGGAGGACTCTCTGTCAATTCCCGGGCACATTGACCGTCTTTTCGTTTAAGTGCAGTATAAGGGACTACAGAGTGGAGCGTCCTGTGGTGGCCTAATCATGAATATCCGGACATTATTTGATTTTTTATACATAGTTAGGACTAAATAGTTGACTAAGCCAAATAAATCATGAACACCAAATTGCTAATAGAGTTAATATTCCTGTTTTGTTATAAATAAAAGTTTCTATGTTTAACTGAGTGAATGAAAAGCCCATTCTTAACAATATAAATATTCCAGTTATGTTAAAATTACATGTTTAGATGTTTAAAGCACTCACTGCTTGATCCTTCCCCTGATTCGGTGTCCGGGGTAACGGCTGTGGATGGTTGGTAGGGGATCTCGGTAAGGGTGATGAAGAGCTCCTGGCTGTCGGGGAAATCAGCGGTGCAAGCGCTGTCGACTGCCTCGTCCTCCTCATCTCCTTCCTCATCTTCCCCGTCCGCTAACATTTCCGACGAGGAACCAGCCGTGGACAATATCCCATCCTCTGAGTCCACGGTCACTGGTGGGGTAGTGGTGGCGGCCGCACCTAGGATGGAATGCAGTGCCTCGTAGAAACGTGATGTGTGGGGCTGGGATCCGGAGCGTCGGTTTGCCTCTTTGGTTTTTTGGTAGCCTTGTCTCAGCTCCTTGATTTTCATGCGGCACTGCGTTGCATCCCGGCTGTATCCTCTCTCTGCCATGGCTTTAGAGATCTTCTCGTAGATCTTTGCATTCCTTCTTTTGGAGCGCAGCTCTGAAAGCACGGACTCATCGCCCCACACAGCGATGAGATCCAAGACTTCCCGATCAGTCCATGCTGGGGCCCTCTTTCTATTAGATTGCACGGCCATCTCTGCTGGAGAGCTCTGCATCGTTGCCAGTGCTGCTGAGCTCTCCACGCTGTCCAAACAGAAAATGAGATTCAAACTGCCCAGACAGGAAAAGGAATTCAAATTTTCCTGGGGCTTTTCCTGTGTGGCTGGTCAGAGCATCCGAGCTCGAAGTGCTGTCCAGAGCGTCAACAGAGTGGTGCACTGTGGGATAGCTCCCGGAGCTATTACCGTCGATTTCCATCCACACCTAGCCTAATTCGATATTGCCATTTCGAATTTAGCGCTACTCCTCTCGTTTTCGAGGAGTACAGAAGTCGAATTTAAGAGAGCTCTATGTCGAACTAAATCGCTTCGTGGTGTGGACGGGTGCAGGGTTAATTCGATGTAACGGCGCTAAATTCGATATAAACTCCTAGTGTAGACCAGGCCTAGGTTAGCCAGCCTGCTTGTGAAGATGCTCTTCCCTCTCTTCATTAGGTGGAGCCCATCTCTGCCTAGCAATCCTTCTTCTTGGAACACCATCCCATGGTCAAAGAATCCAAAGCCTTCTCTCCAACACCATCTGCGTAGCCATTCGTTGACTTCCACGATTCGACGTTCTCTACCTGCCTGGTGGTTCACAGCTGGGTCTTAGTGATGAAGCAGCCCTGAGCTGACATGGGAGAAGGGGTGTGTTATGGGACCAGCTGATGCCCCTTCTGGACACTTTGGTACCTGATATGGCAGATCCTGGAACTTTTCCCAGGAGTAAAAATTATTTGGTTGGACATGTTGCAATGCAGGGTGTGGCAGTGAGCTGTGAATCCTCCTTGGGTTGACAAGGTTAGGAGGTACGTGAACAGAGAGACATCCAAATTCATAGGTGGCATAGGGGGGTTGGTAATTTCTCATCCAGACAGGGCAAGAATTATGCAGGAAGCATGGGGTCCAGCTGTCAGATTTGGGAGATGATCCCTTTTTGGCTGATATTAAAGAAGACATCATAGATGTCTGGGAACCTAGGTGTGGGGGGGAGATAGCCAAGCTAACTGCTGACACCTCCTTGTGGTGGACACCCAGTGCAGTTACTCAATGGGGAATGGATATGGTTGTTAGAGGGCTTTCCCTTCACCCTCCCACTTCCCCGGTTCTTGTCACGCAGACTGCAAGCAGCAAAAGACCAGAAGTCTGAAGCGCAGACAATGCGATGTTGTCACGGAGTGTGGGGGGACACAAGGCCCTGCACCCCCGACTCCCTGCGATTCACCATGACTCTCAGCCAGCCAGTAAAGCAGAAGGTATATTTAGACGACAGGAATACAGTCCAAGACAGGTCTTGCAGGCACAGACAACAGGACCCCCCTCAGTTAGGTCCATCTTGGGGTCCCAGGGCGCCCCAGCCCCCTTGGGAGGTCAGAGCCCCGTCTGCCTCCCAGCCATATCACCAGCCAGCTCCTGAAAACTCTCCCTTCAGCTACCCCTCCCACAGCCTTTGTTCAGTTTCCCGGGCAAAGGTGTCACCTGGCCTCTAACCCCTTCCTGGGTTCTCATGTTACATGCTCAGGTATTCTCCGTCAGTCAGTCTCCCATCCCCCAATGCAGACTATCCTAGCCACACTCCCCTGTCAGCATTCAGAGACCACAGTAAGAACAGTCCCAGTTCATCACAGATGTTTACTGGGGTTAGTTTCCAAGCAAGCATATTCCAAAGCCCCTCACACCAATTGGGCTTATCTCTATACGCTGATAGAGACTGTTCCCCAGTGTTCCCTTCCCACCTCTGACACCCTTTCCTAGCTCTGATGCTGCAGAGCCTTGCCTGTGTCCCTGTTCCCTATTCCTGTTCCCATTCCCCCCTTAACAAGCATGAGTCCAATTTCCCTTCCTACTTACTGTTTGATCCCAGTTTATATAGTAATATTCTCAGCTATACCTTAACCAATCATTTTACTGAAATCCATCTAACCAATTCTAACATATTGTAACATAATTCTCTAACCAATTATATCCCACTACCCTAATTAACTTACACCTAGCAAAATTAATTATACAGCAGACAGAAACAATTAGAGAATCAGACAGATTAATAATAGAAAAGTGAGGGCCATAAAGATAAAACATACAGAAATGAGGGTTTCACAACCACAACCACTGATAAGTGATTTCTTGCCAGTCAAGATGCTATCAAACTAAGTTTTCTTTAACCATCTTTATCTGGTGGTGATGGGCACTATCAGGACAGGATTGTATTCCTAACAGCCCAATACTACCTTATTGGTAGTAGGGAGTCGGGGGGAGGGATAGCTCAGTGGTTTGAGCATTGGCCTGCTAAACCCAGGGTTGTGAGTTCAATCCTTGAGGGGGCCACTTAGGGATCTGGGGCAAAATCAGTACTTGGTCCTGCTAGTGAAGGCAGGGGGCTGGACTCAATGACCTTTCAAGGTCCCTTCCAGTTCTAGGAGATGGGATATCTCCATTAAAAAAAATTTCAATGTGACTGATTCAGGATGTGAGGATATGACTGTACCCTTCCCAGCTTATGGCTGCCCCTGCTGCTTAGCCAAAGGCCTTAGCCTAAGAACAAGGCCTCAGACTATCCTAGTGAGAGAAGACAGGAAGACTTGTGATTTTGATCCTTTGTTTTTATACCCCTGTAACTAGCTAAGTGATAAAAACACACCTAAGTTCTTAAAGTATAGGTCTTTACAGGCAGGCCTGAATATCTTTTCTAACAATGGTGATCAGATCAAATGGGCTGGAATAGGATTTAAAGGAGGCATTCTTCAAAGGAGCAGAAACAGCAGGGTTTAGGGCTTCAATAACTGGTATGGAAGGGAGCAATCCCCTTCCTTTATAGCCCCCCCTTAACCCTCATTTGAGTAGGGGGGTAGGGAAGTGCCAGAAGCAGGTTGGCTGGGGACCAAGGTGGGTAAAGGGGATAACTGCCAGCAGCCCCCTGGGTATATGTAAATGATTATGGAATTACCTGCACTGTACAATTTTATCTGCTGGGTGCTCCCAGACATTTAGGAATAAAGTTGCGGCCTAATTAGACCACATCCAGTAGCTCGTGTCCTTCTTCCGCCATCGCTGGACAATAGCCATGGGTTTTGCTCTAGCTTTGTGTTTAAAAGTGTTATAAGGACCAGTAAATGTTGAAAGCAGGTCATTTGGGGGAACTAAATAGCTGCCCCCCTTGACCAATGACCCTAAAGACACAATGCAAACTCTACCCCAGCCCCTGGTGTGTCATAGCCATTGTCATAGTCTACTGATACAAGTGCATTTTGAATATTAAAGGCAGATCATATTGGGGGCTGTATCTCTGCAACCTCTTGACCAAAAGTGACCTAAATTTGCACAACTACCCCCAGCCCAGTCCCTCTACTGGAATATCAGTTCTCAGGCTGATCTCACCGTGCATATGGATTGTTGAGCAATTTGAAAAGATCATCTTTATACTAGCGAACCAGAATATCAAACAGCAAATGGGAGTTTTATGAGGGAGTTCTCCAGGTGAAGGAGGAGTGACTAGATGACCTTTGGGGGCGGGGATGGGTTTGTCTTTTAGTTTGTTTGTACTTGCTGCCTGCCGTGTGCCTGCTTGCCTGAAGTTTATAGTTTAGTCCAGAGGTAGGCAACCTTTCAGAAGCGGTGTGCCGAGTCTTCATTTATTTACTTTAATTTAAGGTTTCGTGTGCCGGTAATACATTTTAACGTTTTTTAGAAGGTCTCTCTCTATAAGTCTATATATTATATAACTAAACTATTGTTGTATGTAAAGTAAACAAGGTTTTCAAAATATTTAAAAAGCTTAATTTAAAATTAAATTAAAATGCTGATCTTACGCCACCAGCCTGCTCAGCTTCCTGCCAGCCTGGCTTTCTGTTCACCTAGACCGGCAGTGGGCTGAGTGGGGCCTGACCTCTGAAGCCCTCCACACCCCCAGAAGGGTGGGTGTGGAGGGCTTCAGAGGTCAGGGCAGAGGGCTGGGGGTGTGTGGAGGTGCAGGGCAGAAGGCTGGCGGTGTGGGGGGTTTCAGAGGTCAGGGCAGAGGGCTGGAGGGGTGTGGGGGGTGCAGGGCAGAAGGCTGGGGGTGTGGGGGGCTTCAGAGGTCAGAGCAGAGGACTGGAGGGGTGTGGGGGGGTGCAGGGCAGAAGGCTGGGGGTGTGGGGGGCTTCAGAGGTCAGGGCAGAGAGCTGGGTGTTGGGGGGGGAGGGCAGAGGGCTGGGGTGTGTGTGGAGGTGGAGGTGCAGGGCAGAAGGCTGGGTGTGGGGGAGGTTCAGGGCAGAGGGCGGAGGTGCTCAGCTCATGGGGGTGCTCCCAGCCCCCTGCCCTCTGCCCTGAGCGGCTCATGGCAGGGGGCTGGAAGGGATATGTCCTGTTCCACCCCCTGCCCCAAGGCCCGTCCCTACCTCTTCTCTGCCTCCTTTACTCAGGGCCGGCTTTAGCAAGGGGCTGCCGCACGCCGGCTGGAGCTCCGGCCGGGAGAGCAGGGCCAAGGGGCTTTTGCACAGCAGCGACACGTTGCCACTCCTTCCCCCTCCCTTTGCAAGTGCCGGCGCAGGGAAGGAGAGGAGGAGGGGCAGGAAAGCAGGCTGCAGCACGCTGGGGCAAGGAGGGAGGGAGCTTGGCTGCTGCAGGACGGAGCTTCTGCCTCCTGCCCCAGCAGGGGAGAGCGGTGGCTGGGGGGGAATGAGTGCGGCTGGGGGTTGGAACCGCAGCAGGCAGTGTTTGGCATGCATGCCGTAGGTTGCCGACCCCTGGTTTAGTCTGTTTGGGGGGCCATGTGCTGAGCCAAGCGACCTGCCAGGCTGGGCTGAGAGCTTCTTAACAAGTCTCTAGCCTGCCATCCTTTGATCCCCCATTCCTTTAGGATCTGTTAACCGGGATGGGGGGGGGGCTACTCAGGGAGAATAGGGACTTAAAAAGCCAGCTCCTAAGCGACTGGAGGAGCTAGTGAACAGGCGCAGCAAATGGGAATTTTACAAGGGAGTGTGAGAGCCAGAAACACCCAAAATTCTCTAAACTTAGGCCAATAAACACCCCTCCCCAAAACAAAAAGGATTCAAGTGTAAAAGAAATGCTGGCAGAAGTCCAGAGTCCGAGTGGGGGCTGTCCACTTGATTGCAATGAATGCAGCATGTATGATTACCTGCCTTGTGGCCAGGTGGCTTATGTGTGCACTTGGCGTAAGACACTCAGCGCTGAGACCGGGTACAGGTGCTTGATGCCAGAGTGGCTGAACTGGAGAAGCTAAGTGAGACGGAGAGGTACATAGATGAGAATTTCCAGGACACAGCAGAGCAGTCCCATAACTAGGCTGACAGCATGGTGCTGTTGAAGAGAATGAAAGTCTCAGGGAAGAATATCAAACTGGAGCAGAAAGAAACAATCTCATGGGTGGATCCCCCTTCCAGATATCATGGTATCTTCTCGCCCTGAGGCTAACACTCTGGGGGAGGGAAACTTAGTTATTAGGAACAGAAAGTTAATAGTAATGGGGGATTCAATCATTAGAAATACAGAGAGCTGAGTTGGTGAGGCCTGGGAGAACTGCATGGTGAACTGCCCGCCAGGTGCAAAGTTGTGGATCTCTCAAGTCATCTAGACAGACTGAGGAGGAGCCAGTGGTCGGGGTACATGTAGGTACCAATGACATATGGAAAGATAAGAGAGCAGTCCTGGAGGCCAAATTTAAGCTGCTTTGAAAGAGATGAAAGTCCAGGACCTCCATGGTAGCATTCTCTGAAATGCTTCCAGTTCCACACACAGGGCCAGGTAGACAGCAGAACTGCAGGGTCTCAATGCATGGATCAGAGGGTGGAGGGAGGAGGATTTTAGATTTGTTAGGAACTGGGGAACCTTTTGGGAAAGGAGAAGCCTATACAGGAAGGATGGGCTCCACCGAAACCAAAATAGAACCAGATTGCTGGCATGTAACATTTAAAGGGTCATAGAAGAGTTTTTAAACTAAGAGCTGGGAGAAAGCTGACAGTTGCAGAGGAGCATGCGATTTGGACAGAGACATCCTGTAGGGGAGGCTCTATTAACTGAGGTTCTCTATATCCTAGTAAAGAGGAGAGGCTAGATGTTGATAAAGCACAGGAAGGAACTGAAAAGAAACAGTCAAATGAAAAAGAGTCCCATTCAATTACATCACATGAAGACAGACAACTAAATATTGACAAATTTTATAAGTGTTTGTGTATGAATGCTAGATGTCTAAATAATATGGGTGAACTTGAGTGCCTGGTGTTAAATGAGGATATTGATATAACAGGCATCACAGAAACTAGGTGGAATGATGATAATCAATGGGACACAGTAATACCAGTGTACAAAATATACGATTGACAGAGTAGGTCGTGCTGGTGGGGGAGTGGCACTATATGTGAAAGAAAGTCAAATATAATAAAAATCTTAAATGAATCAAAGTGTACCACAGACTGTCTAAGGATAGAAATTCCATGCTTGAATAATAAGAGTATAGGAGTAGGAATATATTATTGACCACCTGGCCAGGGAGATTAGAGAGATTATACAAATAGAAAACTCAATAATAATAATGGGGGATTTCAACTCTCCCCATATTGACTGGGTGCATGTCACCTCAGGATGGGATGCAGAGATAAAATGTCTTGACTCCATTAATGACTGCTTCATGGAGCAGCTAATTGTGAAACCCACAGGGGAGAGGCAAGTCTTGATTTAGTTCTAAGTGGAGCACAGGATCTGGTCCAAGATGTGAATATAGCTGTGGCGCTTGATAATAGTGACCATTATGTAATTAAATTTAACATTGGGGGGGGGGGGCAAGGAAGCCCATCACAGTAACATATAACTTCAAGAAAGGGAACTACACAAAAATGAGGAAGCTAGTTAAAGGGAAATTAAAAGGAACACTCACAAGAGTGAAATGCCAAAAAGCTGCATGGAAATTTTAAAATCCCATAATAGAGACTCAAATTACATGTATACCCCAAATTAAAATAATAGTAAAAGGACCCAAAAAATTCTGCCATGACTAAAGAACAGAGTAAAAGTGGTGATTAGAGGCAAAAAGGCATCCTTTAAAAATTGAAGGTCAGATCCTATTGAGGAAAACAGAAAGGAGCCTAACTCTGGCAAGTCAAGTGGAAAAGTATAATTAGGCAGGCCAAAAAAGAATCTGAAGAGCAACTAGCAAAAGACACAAAAGCCAGCAGCCATTTTTTAAATACATCAGAAGTAGGAACCCTGCCAAACAATGAGTGGGGCCACTGGACGATCAACGTCCTAAAGGAGCACTCAAGGAAGAGAAAACATTACGGAGAAGCCACGTGAATTCTCTGCATCGGTCTTCAATGCAGAGAATGTGAGGGAGATTCCCACATCTGAGCCATTTTTTTAGCTGACACATTTTAGGGACTGTTGCAGATTGAGGTGTCAATAGAGGAGGTTTTGGAACAAATTAATAGATTAAACAGTAATACGTTACTAGGACCACATGGTATTCACTCCAGAGTTCTGAAGGAACTGAAATATGAAATTGCAGAACTACTAACTGTGGTATGTAACCTATTGCTTGTATCAGCCTCTGTACCAAATGACTGGAGCATTGCTAATATAACACCCAATTTTTTTAAAGGCTCCAGAGGCAATCCTGTCAAATACAGGCCAGTAAGCCTAACTTAAGGAGCAGGCAAATTGGTTGAAACTATAGTGAAGAACAAAATTATCAGACACGTAGATGAACATGATATGTTGGGAAAGAGTCAATATGGCTTTCGTAAAGGGAAATTATGACTCACCAATCTATTAGAATTTTTTTAGGGGGTCAACAAACATTTAAAACTGTGATCCAGTGGATATAGTGTACTTGGACTTTCAGAAAGCCTTGGTCTCTCACCAAAGGCTCTTAAGCAAAGTAATGAGTCATGGGATAAGAGGGATCATGGATCAGTAATTGGTTACAAGACAGGAAACAAAGAGTAGGAATAAACAGTCAGTTTTCAGAATGGAGGGAGGTAAATAGTGGTGTCCCACAGGGGTCTGTAGTGGGACCAATGCTGTTCAACATAATCATAAATGATCTGGAAAAAGGGGGTAAACAGTGAGGTGGCAAAGTTTGCAGACAATACAAAATTACTCAATATAGTTACAGAGCTATCTCCCAAAACTGGGTCACTGAGCAAAAAAAATGGCAGATGAAATTTAGTGTTAGTAAATACAAAGTAATGCAAGTTGGAAAACATAATCCCAACTGTACGTACAAAAGGATGGGATCTAAATTAGCTGTTACCACTCAAGAAGGAGATCTTGGAGTTATGTATAGTTCTCTGAAAACATCTGTCCAGTGTGCAGTGGCAATCAAAAAAGCTAACAATGTTGGGAACCATAAGGAAAGAGAGATAATAATCCTAATGCCACTATATAAATCCCCTGGTACGCCGACACCTTGAATACTGCCTGTAGTTCTGGTTACCCCATATCAAAAAAGATATATTAGAATTGGAAGAGTTAAAGAGGGGGCAATACAATTGATTAGGAGGATGGAACAGCTTCCATATGAGGAGAGATTAAAAAGACTGAGACTTCTCAATTTAGTAAAGAGATGACTAAAAAGGGACTTGATCGAGGTCTATAAAATCATGAATGGTGTGGAGAAAATGAATAAAGAAGTGTTATTTATCCCTTCACATAACCCGAGAATCAGAGATCACCCAACGAAATTAATACGCAGCTGATTTAAAACCAAAAAAATGAAGTACTTTTTCATGCAATGCACAGTAACCTGTGGAACTTTTTTGCCAGGGGATGCAGTAAAGGCTAAAAGCATAACTGGGTTAAAAAAAACTAGATACGTTCATGGAGGATGGGTCCATCAATGGCCATTAGTCAAGATGGTCAGGGATGCAACCCCATGCTCTACGTGTCCCTATGCCTTGGATTGCCAGATTCTGGGACTGGATGACAGGGGTTGGATCACTCAATTATTACCCTATTCTGCTTATACCCTCTGAAGGATATGACACTGGCCATTTCTGGAAGACAGGATACTGGGCTACATGGACCATTGGTTTCACCCAGTATGGCCATTCTTATGTTCATACCGGGGATCCCATGGTTACTCCAATTTACAGGGGATGGCCAGATCAGCTTCCCAGTTTTCTAGGAAGGCTGCAATCCACAATTAACATGTGCAGACTTGCTGAGTACCAGAAGGTGGGGATCCCATTTGGCCAGCTGTGGGGAACTGCCCTAGTGAAGGTGCAGACCTGGCCCAATGACCAGAAGAGTACCACTGAAAATATTTTTTAGTGACTGGATCAGATTTATGTGCCCCCCCTCGCCCCTGCCAATAAACAGATGAAAGTGTTCTTTGCTCAGGTCTAAAAACCTACTGAGACACTCAGAGACTTTGCCAGTAGCCTTCAAGTGATGCTCCACTCCATCCAAAAGATAAAAGCCACCCAGGACATAGAACACATCCTGTCCCATGGGACCTTGTCATAACTATAAAGGGAAGGGTAACAGCTCTCCTGTGTACAGTACTAAAATCCCTCCTGGTCAGAGACTCCAAAATCCTTTTACCTGTAAAGGGTTAAGAAGCTCGGGTAACCTGGCTGACACCTGACCCAAAGGACCAATAAGGGGACAAGATACTTTCAAATCTTGGGGGGGGGGGGGGAAGGCTTGTGTGTGTGCTCTTTGTTTTAAGGGGTTGTTCGCTCTTGGGACTGAGAGGGACCAGACATCAATCCAGGTTCTCCCCATCTTTCTAAACAAGTCTCTCTTATTTCAAAATTGTAAGTAAAAGCCAGGCAAGGCGTCTTAGATTTACTTTGTTTTCTCAACTTGTAAATGTACCTTTTACTAGAGTGTTTATCTTTGTTTTGCTATACTTTGAACCTAAGACAGAGGGGGGTCCTTTGAGCTCTTTAAGTTTGATTAACCTGTAAAGTTATTTTCCATACTGATTTTACAGAGATGATTTTTACCTTTTTCTTTAATTAAAAGCCTTCTTTTTAAGAACCTGATTGATTTCTCCTTGTCTTAAGATCCAAGGGGGTTTGGATCTGTATTCACCAGGAGTTGGTGAAAGGAAGGAGGGGGGGAAGGGTCAATTTCTCCTTGTTTTAAGATCCAAGGGGGTTTGGATCTGTATTCACCAGGAGTTGGTGAAAGGAAGGAGGGGGGAAGGGTCAATTTCTCCTTGTTTAAGATCCAAGGAGTTTGGATCTGTATTCACCAGGGAATTGGTGAAAAGTTTCTAAAAGCTTCCCAGGGTAAGGAATGGTGGCAGCGGACCAGAACTAAGCAGGTAGTTAAGCTTAGAAGTCCTCATGCAGGCCCCTACATTTGTACCCTAAAGTTCAAAGTGGGGATACAGCCTTGACATGGTGGCAGAGCGGTGGGATTCGTTTTAAACCCAAAAGCCAGTAAGAGATTTTTTTTTCCTTCTAGCTGCTTGGAAAGCAGAGCTGAAGGTAGATGCATATCTTATCTCTCCTTGCCTGAAGGCAGAGGTGTTAAGTTTTTTTTAACAAGGGCCTTTGTTAAGAGAAGGGTTCAAAGCGAGCAAACTTTGACTGGTAAGGCAATTTACAAGCTGAATTGTTTTTTTTTCTTTTTACATCCTCGGAGTAGCTTGTTAAAAAGTCTCTGTTAACTCAGCAGCAGCCAGAGCTAAGTACATCCCAGTTTCAGTCAACTGCAGAGGGGTGTGACCCAGCACAAGAAAACAGGAAAATGACTACCAAAGAAGTAGCTAACAAAATAGAACTGGCCAAACTAGAAGCAGAAGAAAATGAAAGAAAACATCAGAGACTGCTTCAAATTAAAAAACTTGAAGAGGAGGCCCATAAAAGAGAAGAAAAAGCAAAGAGGAGGCCCATGAAAGAGAAGAGAAAGCCAAAGAGGAGGCCCATGAAAGAGAAGAAAAAGCCAAAGAGGAGGCCCACAAGAGAGAGATGGAGCTGGAAAAAGCCAAAGAGGAGGCGAGAGAAAAAGAAAGGAAGCATGAACTGGAAGCAGCAAGGGCTAAGCAGGATGCATCAGACCATCCTAGCAACTCCTCTCCAGGTACCACTTGCCATCCCAGAAAATTCCCCACCTACAAGGCAGGCGATGATACTGAGGCCCTTCTTAGAAAATTTTGAAAGGGCCTGCCTTGGATACAGCATCGCTGCAGACCAGTACATGGTAGAGCTGAGGCCGCAGCTCAGTGGACCCTTAGCAGAGGTGGCGGCTGAAATGCCTAAGGAACACATGAACAGTTATGAACTTTTTAAAAACAAGGCCAGACTCAGAATGGGGCTAACACCCGAGCATGCCCGTCGGCGGTTCAGAGCCCTAAGGTGGAAACCAGATGTGTCATTTACCCGGCATGCCTACCACATTGACAAAAATTGTGATGCCTGGGTATCAGGAGCAAATGTTAATCTCTGGAAGATCTGCTTTCCCTAGTAAAAATGGAGCAGTTTTTAGAGGGTGTTCCTGAGGAAATAGAAAGGTACATCCTAGATAGGAAGCCCAAAACTGTAACCGAGGCGGGGGAGATTGGAGCCAATGGGTGGAGGTGACAGAAAAGAAAAAAGCTAGTAGCAGTTGGAGCGAATATCAGAAGGGGCAAGCCGAAACAAAACCTTATCACCGGGGACAACCCAAGGCCCCCACCCACATCCCAAGGAAAACCCCAGACGCCTTCTCACCCCACCACACCAGTCTCCACCAACCAACATCGCCCCGGTGATACCTTAGCAGGGCGATGTTTTAAATGTAATGAACTGGGGCATATAAAGGCTCACTGCCCCAAGAACCCCAACCGATTACAGTTCATTACACCCCAATCACACCAAGATCCCCAGACCCAGATGCCTCTCTCATACCCTCGGAGCGAAGGGAAACCTTGAGAGTGGGTGGAAAGAAGGTTATCGCTTGGAGGGACACTGGGGCACAAGTGTCAACTATCCACCAATCCCTAGTGGACCCCAAACTCATCAACCCGGAGGCTACAGTGACAATTCAACCCTTTGTGTCACAGTCTGTAACCTTGCCTACAGCCAAGTTGCATGTCCAGTACAAGGGCTGGTCAGGAATGTGGACTTTTGCAGTCTATGACAATTATCCCATTCCCATGCTGCTGGGGAAGACTTGGCCAACCATGTGAAGCTAGCCAAGAGGGTGGGAATAGTCACCCGCAGCCAGGCTAAGCAAGCTTTCACCCCCATCCCTGTTCCTGAGCCGTCCACCAGGGCTCCGTCTGTGTTACCAGAGACCCAAACAAAGGTGGTGGAACCGGATCCCCTGCCAACGACTGCAACAGCCGTAGTGGATCCAATCCCAGAGACCCAGCCAAAGCCAGTCCCAGAACCGGAACTGGCAACGCAACCAGCACCAGAACCATTGCCAGCACTGAGTCCAGCGCTTGCAAGCCCGTCTACAACTCCAGTGCCAGAGGGCACCAGCGAGTCTGAACTTGGTGGAAGCAGCAGATAACCCTACCCAAGAGGCTCAGCCAGAGCCTGAAATACCACATAGTGCACCAGCGGACAGCGGTTCACAGTCAATGGAAAAAGCCCCAGCACCTGCATCGCTTCCAGAGGGACCAAGCCTCAGTCCACAGTCCAAGGAGGAACTGATGTCTCCAGCATCAAGGGAACAGTTCCAGGCCGAGCAGGAAGCAGATGACAGCCTTCAGAAAGCTTGGGCGGCGGCATGGAGCACCCCACCGCCTCTCAGCTCTTCTAACCGATCCCGGTTTGTTGTAGAACAAGGACTTTTATACAAGGAGACTCTTTCTGGTGGGCACCAGGAAGACTGGCATCCTCAAAGACAGTTGGTAGTTCCCACTAAGTATCGGGTAAAGCTCTTGAGCTTAGCCCATGATCATCCCAGTGGCCATTCTGGGGTGAACAGAACCAAAGACCGGTTGGGGAAGTCCTTCCACTGGGAGGGAATGGGCAAGGACGTTGCTAATTATGTCCGGTCTTGTGAGGTGTGCCAACAAGTGGGAAAGCCCCAAGACCAGGTTAAAGCCCCTCTCCAGCCACTACCCATAATTGAGGTCCCATTTCAGCGAGTAGCTGTGGATATTCTGGGTCCTTTCCCAAAGAAGACACCCAGAGGAAAGCAGTACGTACTGACTTTCATGGATTTTGCTACCCGATGGCCGGAAGCTGTACCCTTAAGCAGCACCAGGGCTAACAGTGTGTGCCAGGCATTAGCAGACATTTTTGCCAGGGTAGGGTGGCCCTCCGACATACTTACAGATTCGGGAACTAATTTCCTGGCAGGGAACATGAAAAACCTGTGAGAAGCTCATGGGGTGAATCACTTGGTTGCCACCCCTCATCACCATCAAACCAATGGTCTGGTGGAGAGGTTTAATGGAACTTTGGGGGCCATGATACGTAAATTCGTAAATGAACACTCCAATGATTGGGACCTAGTGTTGCAGCAGTTGCTTTTTGCCTACAGGGCTGTACCACATCCCAGTTTAGGGTTTTCACCATTTGAACTTGTGTATGGCCGCGAGGTTAAGGGGCCATTACAGTTGGTGAAGCAACAATGGGAGGGGTTTACACCTTCTCCAGGAACTAACATTCTAGACTTTGTAAGCAACCTACAAAGCACCCTCCGACACTCTTTAGCCCTTGCTAAAGAAAACCTAAAGGATGCTCAGGAAGAGCAAAAGGCCTGGTATGATAAACATTCCAGAGAACGGTCCTTCAAAGTAGGAGACCAAGTCATGGTCTTAAAGGCGCTCCAGGCCCATAAAATGGAAGCGTCGTGGGAAGGACCATTCACGGTCCAGGAGCGCCTAGGAGCTGTTAACTATCTCATAGCCTTCCCCACCTCCAACATAAAGCCTAAGGTATACCATGTTAATTCTCTTAAGCCCTTTTATTCCAGAGAATTAAACGTTTGCCAGTTTACAGCCCAGGAAACAGATGACGCGGAGTGGCCTGCAGGTGTCTACTACGAAGGAAAAAGGAATGGTGGCGTGGAAGAGGTGAACCTCTCCACGACCCTGGGACGTCTGCAGCGACAGCAGATCAAGGAGCTGTGCACAAGCTTTGCACCAATTTTCTCAGCCACTCCAGGACGGACCGAATGGGCATACCACTCCATTGACACAGGTAATGCTCACCCAATTAGAACCCCACCCTACCGGGAGTCACCTCATGCCCAAGCTGCTATACAAAGGGAGATCCAGGACATGCTACAGATGGGTATAATCCGCCCCTCTACCAGTGCATGGGCATCTCCAGTGGTTCTAGTTCCCAAACCAGATGGGAAAATACGCTTTTGCTTGGACTACCGTAAGCTAAATGCTGTAACTCGTCCTGACAACTATCCAATGCCACGCACAGATGAGCTATTGGAGAAATTGGGACATGCCCAATTCATCTCTACTTTAGACTTAACCAAGGGGTACTGGCAAGTACCACTAGATGAACCCGCTAAGGAAAGGTCCGCCTTCGTCACCCAGGCAGGGGTGCATGAATTCAATGTACTCCCTTTCGGGTTGCGAAATGCACCCGCCACCTTCCAAAGACTTGTAGATGGTCTCCTAGCGGGATTGGGAGAATCTGCAGTTGCCTACCTCGATGATGTGGCCATTTTTTCTGATTCATGGACAGAACACCTGGAGCACCTGGAAAAAGTCTTCGAGCGCATCCGGCAGGCAGGACTAACTGTTAAGGCTAAAAAGTGTCAAATAGGCCAAAACAGAGTGACTTACCTGGGGCACCAGGTGGGTCAAGGAACTATAAATCCGCTACAGGCCAAAGTGGATGCTATCCAAAAGTGGCCGGTTCCAAAGTCAAAGAAACAGGTCCAATCCTTCTTAGGCTTGGCCGGATATTATAGGCGATTTGTACCACACTACAGCCAAATCGCCGCCCCGCTGACAGACCTAACCAGAAAGAAACAGCCAAATGCAGTTCAGTGGACTGATGAGTGTCAAAAGGCCTTTAACCAGCTTAAGGCAACACTCATGTCTGACCCCGTGCTAAGGGCCCCAGACTTTGACAAACCGTTCCTAGTAACCACAGATGCGTCCGAGCGAGGCGTGGGAGCAGTTTTAATGCAGGAAGGACCGGATCAAGAATTCCATCCTGTCGTGTTTCTCAGCAAGAAACTGTCTGAGAGGGAAAGCCACTGGTCAATCAGCGAAAAGGAATGCTACGCCATTGTGTACGCGCTGGAAAAGCTATGCCCATATGTTTGGGGACGGCGTTTCCAACTACAAACAGATCATGCTGCGCTACAGTGGCTTCATACCGCCAAGGCAAATAACAAAAAACTTCTTCGGTGGAGTTTAGCTCTCCAAGATTTTGATTTTGAAATACAACACATTTCGGGAGCTTCTAACAAAGTGGCTGATGCACTCTCCCGGGAAAGTTTCCCGGAGTTAACTGGTTAACAATTGTTCTTGTAATAAAACATATTGTTAGTTTTTATATAATCAGTAGTATGTCTAAAGGTACATGTGTCTTGTTAACTCTGTTTTCTCCTAGAACTCCAGGAAGAAATCACAGCCAGTGTGGAACCGAACGTCCAACACTATCTGTGATTTGGGGGGGCGTGTCATAACTATAAAGGGAAGGGTAACAGCTCTCCTGTGTACAGTACTAAAATCCCTCCTGGTCAGAGACTCCAAAATCCTTTTACCTGTAAAGGGTTAAGAAGCTCGGGTAACCTGGCTGACACCTGACCCAAAGGACCAATAAGGGGACAAGATACTTTCAAATCTTGGGGGGGGGGGGAAGGCTTGTGTGTGTGCTCTTTGTTTTAAGGGGTTGTTCGCTCTTGGGACTGAGAGGGACCAGACATCAATCCAGGTTCTCCCCATCTTTCTAAACAAGTCTCTCTTATTTCAAAATTGTAAGTAAAAGCCAGGCAAGGCGTCTTAGATTTACTTTGTTTTCTCAACTTGTAAATGTACCTTTTACTAGAGTGTTTATCTTTGTTTGCTATACTTTGAACCTAAGACAGAGGGGGGTCCTTTGAGCTCTTTAAGTTTGATTAACCTGTAAAGTTATTTTCCATACTGATTTTACAGAGATGATTTTTACCTTTTTCTTTAATTAAAAGCCTTCTTTTTAAGAACCTGATTGATTTCTCCTTGTCTTAAGATCCAAGGGGGTTTGGATCTGTATTCACCAGGAGTTGGTGAAAGGAAGGAGGGGGGAAGGGTCAATTTCTCCTTGTTTTAAGATCCAAGGGGGTTTGGATCTGTATTCAACAGGAGTTGGTGAAAGGAAGGAGGGGGGAAGGGTCAATTTCTCCTTGTTTAAGATCCAAGGAGTTTGGATCTGTATTCACCAGGGAATTGGTGAAAAGTTTCTAAAAGCTTCCCAGGGTAGGGAATGGTGGCAGCGGACCAAAACTAAGCAGGTAGTTAAGCTTAGAAGTCCTCATGCAGGCCCCTACATTTGTACCCTAAAGTTCAAAGTGGGGATACAGCCTTGACAGACCTACTGGCCAAGTTGTCCATATACATGGAGAGCTGAGCACGCAGTTAGAGATGCAGCAAGAGAGACTGTCCAATGGCCCAAGGAAAGTTCAATTCAAGGGGGAAGGCCAGGGTAGAGGGCCAATGATCAGTTTGACCTGGTTGACCAACACCTACTGGGAATGTGGGGAAGCTGATCACATTGCAAGGAGGTGCTCCCAATAGAGGGCAGGTTTAAACAAGAGGTCTTCCAGGCATGGGACTGAATCCCCAAGGGACAACCATTGGATCCAACACTCAACTGGAAATGATCCAGGTTCATCAGCAAGTGCCCGATTGTTCCCATCATCCTCAACAGTGTGTGGCCACCAGTTTCCAAGCGACTACTATCCAGAAAAGGACACTTCTCCAGCACTGGCAGCCACAGGACTTATTGAACCCTCCAACAACTGGATCCATCTAGCTGCTGGGAACAGGATCAGCATCCCTTATACAGGGTAAGTGCTTGCCAACGTACACATGGACTCGAAGATACTTTGCCAACCAGGGATCATTGTAAGTGACACTGATAACCGTGCCCTGCCCCTGTTGTTCTAGGCATGAACCTGCTCCAGCACTGCTGGAAGTACTACAGGCCCATGAACCTCAGCTACTCCTTCAGAGAAGGGGGTGTGGCAAATACCATTAGACAAATACGGATGTACTAGCACTTTGCCAACATGCATGGCAAAGTGCAAGATCATGCATTTAGGGACTAACAACGAAAATTTTTGCTGTATGCTGGGGAATTATAAATTGGAAGTGACCGAAGAGGAGAAAGATCTGGGTGTATTGGTTGATCAGAGGTTGACTAAGAGCTGCCAATGTGAAGCAGCCGTGAAAAAGGCTAATGCAGTCCTAGGATGCATCAGACGAGGTATTTCCAGTAGAGATAGAGAAGTGTTATTACCACTATACTAGGCACTGGTGAGACCTCATCTGGAATACTGTGTGCAGTTCTGATCTTCCATGTAGAAGAAAGATTAATTGAAACTGGAACAGGTGCAGAGATGGGCTACTAGGATGATCTGAGGAATGGAAAACCCACCTTCTGAGAGGAGACTGAAAGAGCTTGGATTGTTTAGCCTAACCAAATGAAGGCTGAGGGGAGATATGATTGCTATCTATAAATACATCAGAGGGATAAATACGTGGGAGGGAGAGGAGTTATTTAAGTTAAGCACCGATGTGGACACAAGAACAAACTGATATAATCTGGCCATCAACAAGTTTAGGCTCGAAATTAGGGAAGCGTTCTAACCATCAGAGGAATGAAGTTCTGGAACAGCCTTCCAAGGGGAGCAGTGGGGGCAAAAAACCTAACTTGCTTCAAGACTGAGCTTGATAAGTTTATGGAGGGGATAGTGTGATGGGACTGCTTACAATGGCATGTGACCCATCAATGACTGGTAGTAGCAAAAATCCCTGATAACTGGAGATGAGACACTAGATGGGGAGGGCTCTGAGTTACTACAGAGAATTGTTTCCCAGGTGTCTGGCTGGAGGGTCTTGCCCACATGCTCAGGGTATAACTGATCACCATATTTGGGGTCAAGAAGGAATTTTCCCCCAGGTCAGATTGGCAGAGACCCTGTGGGGGTTTCGCCTTCTTCTGCAGCATGTGGCACGTGTCATCTGCAGGTTTAAACTAGTGTAAATGGTGGATTCTCTGTAACTTGAAACCTTTAAATTATGATTTGAGGATTTCAGTAACTCAGCCAAAGGTTAGGCGTCCATCAAAGAAGTGGGTAGGTAAGGTTCTGTGGCCTGCAATGTGCAGGTGGTCATACTAGATTATCACGATGGTCCCTTCTGATTTGACAATCCCTTCTGAACTGACCGGTTCACAGTAATGCTGGAAGGACATAACGAGTGGGGTCCCGCAAGCGATCAGTTCTTGGTCCTGTTCTGTTCAATATCTAAATCAATGATTTAGACAATGGCATAGAGAGTACACTTATAAAGTTTGCAGACGATACCAAGTTGGGAGGGGTGGCAAGTGCTTTGGAGGATGGAGGAGGGGAGGGATAGCTCAGTGGTTTGAGCATTGGCCTGCTAAACCCAGGGTTGTGAGTTCAATCCTTGAGGGGGCCATTTAGGGAACTGGGGTAAAAATCTGTCTGGGGATTGGTCCTGCTTTGAGCAGGGGGTTGGACTAGATGACCTTCTGAGGTCCCTTCCAACCCTGATATTCTATGATTCTATAGGATTAAAATTCAAAATGATCTGGACAAACTGGAGAAATGATCTGAAGTAAATAGGATGCAATTCAATAAAGGACCAATGCAAAGTACTCCACTTAGGAAGGAACGATCAGTTGCACACATACAAAATGGGAAATGACTGCCTAGGAAGGAGTACTGCAGAAAGGGATCTGGGGGTCATAGTGGATCACAAGCTAAATATGAATCAACAGTGTAACACTGTTGCAAAAAAAGCAAACATAATTCTGGATGTATTAGCAGGAGTGTTGTAAGCAAGAGATGAGAAGTAAATCTGCTCTACTCTGCGCTGCTTAGGCCTCAACTGGAGTATTGTGTCCAGTTCTGGGCACCGCATTTCAGGAAGGATATGGACAAATTGGAGAGAGTCCAGAGAAGAGCAACAAAAATGATTAAAGGTCCAAAAAACATGACCTATGAGGGAAGATTGAAAAAACTGGGTTTGTTTAGTCTGAAAAAGAGAAAACAGAGAGAGGACATGATAACAGTTTTCAAGTACATAAAAGGTTGTTATAAGGAGGAAGGAGAGAAATTGTTTTTCTTAACCTTTGAGGCCAGGACAAGAAGCAATGGGCTTGAATTGCAGCAAGGGAGATTTAGGTTGGACATTAGGAAAAACTTCCTAACTGTCAGGGTAATTAAGCACTGGAATAAATTGCCTAGGGAGGTTGTGGAATCTCCATCATTGAAGGTTTTTAAGAGCATGTTAGACAAACGCCTGTCAGGAATGGTCTAGATAATACTTAGTGCTGCCATGAGTGCAGGGGACTGGACTAGATGACCTCTCGGGGTCCCTTCCAGTCCTATGATTCTAACACCTATGAGTCTATGACAAGATGGGCCAGGCTAAGATCTGGGACACCCACCCTCTGAGACCATCTCTTCTGTAAAACAAAGATTGGTATAAGGGGCAAGGATTATATCTCCCAGATGGAGCCATACCCCGATACCCATTGTGACAGACCCAGACCAGTGGGGTACAGGAGTCTGGTAGAGGGCAAATATACTGGTCACTGGAGGAGTAGTTTTCTGTTCCCTGAGTGAGAGGGTGTGCTGCTGGAGGACTGAGGAGCACAAGCGTTATCAGACACCAGGAGGAAGGTCCTGTGGTGAGAATAAGGAAGGTGTTTGGAGGAGGCCATGGGGAAGTAGCCCAGGGAATTGTAGCTCTCATGCGGCTGTTACAGGAGGCACTATAGACAGCTGCAGTCCACAGGGCCCTGGGCTGGAACCCGGAGTAGAGGGCGGGCCCGGGTTCCCCCCAAACCTCCCAGAGACCCTTTCCCCTCTCGAAGAACCCACAGTCCAGGTCAATTGGGAGGTTTGGGGGGAACCCGGGCCCGCCCTCTACTCCGGGTTCCAGCCCAGGGCCCTGTGGACTGCAGCTGTCTATAGTGCCTCCTGTAACAGCTGCATGACAGCTACCAGGGCGGCTCTAGGCACCAGCAAATCAAGCAGGTGCTTGGGGCAGCACATTTGCAGGGGGCAGCATTCTGGCCATTTTTATTTTTTTTTAAACTCACTTCCTCCCCTCTCGCAACGCTGCAGAAGTGGAGAACCCATGGGACCCTGGGAGCTGTAGTTCCTTGCCTAGCTCCCTGCCTATAGAGCCAGCCCTGGAGCAGGGAAAGAACTACATTTCCCAGCAATCCCTTGGCAGCTATCAACAGGAAAGGGAGGGGGAGGGAGGGAGGTAGCTGAGCCATGCTGCAGCTTGCTGTGAATGGAGAGCTGGCTGATAAAACAGGGTGGCACTGTGAGTGGGGGACAAGTGTGCCCAGCCCAAGGAGTAGAAGGCTTTGCCCCAGATATCCCCTTCAGAAGACTTCCCCAGACTGGATTAGGGATACTGGTGTGACCTCACCTTGCAGCCCCCAAAGAAGGAATTGGGTGGACTAAAGGGACAGTGCACCTCTCTATCTGAAGCCTAGCAAGGGAGGTACGTGGATCCCACTAGAATTTAAAATGAAAAGTAAGGGAGGGGAGGCTCTGCTAGAGGACCTGGGCAGCTTTAGATACAGTACCAGGCACGTAGGAGGATTTCCACTTCTGAGCCATGGAAGCAGAAATTGACTTTTCCTTTCCAGATATAGCTAATATTCAGAAAGGGAATCTAGCACCTGCCTTCCAGATTTGAACACCCTCAAAATTCAGGAGTGCTCAAGCTCAATTTGGGCAGCTGTTACTTCATTTCTCCCAAATCAAATATACTGATCCACTGTAACTTGCTGTAGAAAAGGTAGGATAAAATTGAGCAAGCAATCCTTCCCAGTGATTTTTAGGACTGGAATTGCTATTTTCAACAGCCATTGCTTTTTTTTTTTTTTTTTAAGTTTTATTTGTTTAAAAGGACGACAGTGATTGCACTGGCAAATTCCCTATAGAAACAAAGAGTGGAACAAAAGAATAATAAAGGCACCTCAACTTTTCCTCATTTATGTAGGACAGTCTTATAATATGCATCCAGACATCCTCCAATCACACAAGCTGAAAGTTGTTCCACTTTACTGCAGTTCTGTAACCATATGGGAACCAATCCTGTCTGTGTTCTGTGCACATCCAAAATTCCTGCTGAATGACCCGCCCTGGGAGCGAGTTACCAGTGACCCAGGGCTGGGACAGCAGGAGGGTGCAGGTTGGGTTGGGAGAGCCCAGGGCTGGGGCAGCAAGGAGTGGGGGGGAGCCCAGGGCTGGGGTGGGGGGGGCAGCCAAAAAATTTTTTGCTTGGGGCAGCAAAAAACCTAGAGCCAGCCCTGACAGCTACAATTCCCTGGGCTACTTCCCCATGGCTTCCTCCAAACACCTTCCTTATTCTCACCACAGGACCTTCCTCCTGGTGTCTGATAACACTTGTGCTCCTCAATCCTCCAGCAGCACACCCTCTCCCTCTCCCTCTCCCTCTCCCTCTCAGCTCCTTGCACCTCTCACTCTCAGCTCCTCACACTCGCACCACAAACTGAAGTGAGCTCCTTTTTAAAACCCAGGTGCCCTGATTAGCCTGCCTTAATTGATTCTAGCAGCTTCTTCTTAATTGGCTCCAGGTGTCCTAATTAGCCTGCCTGCCTTAACTGGTTCTAGCAGGTTCCTGATTACTCTAGTGCAGCCCCTGCTTTGGTCACTCAGGGAACAGAAACCCTCTCTGACCTGGGACTAATAGATCACTCTCCTGTAGTCCTCTGGCCTGGAGGGAGGTAGGTAGGGGGCTGCTCCTCCTCTTTCTCTGCTACCTGCTTGCTGGCTGGCTGCTAGACCCACCCACACCCTTGGTTGCTGCTGCTCCAGCTACAGCCCCTTGGGGGGGGCCTGCTGGCCCACTCCCCAGAGGAGGGGAGGGAGAGACCCCAGCCATTGCTCCTGCTGCTGGGGATGCCACCACCACCTCCACCTGAGAAGGGTCCTTCCTGCTGGCCACCAGACTGCCGCCTGGAGCTGCTGCGTTTGCTGCTGGGGAGCTGCTGGAGCCCTAAGGAGGAGAAGAGGACCATCTGCCAGTGGGGGAGCATGTAGGAATTCTACAGACCACTGTGGAGGGGGCCCTCCCGGACTGAGTAACTTTTGAACTGTGCTCTTGTGGTGGGGATCTAGACTGTGTTTGTGGGGACACAGGGGGTGTGGTGTGGAGCCTGCCTCCTGGTCCATCTGTGTCCCCCCCGATCCCCACCACCACCATCATCGTTGCCCCCTCCACCACCCCCACCGACTACTCACCATCTACCTCGAGCTCCTGCCTCTGGGACTCAGCTGCTCACCTAGGCTTGCCATGCCCTGTTTGCCACCATTGGGCCTGATACAGCAACCAGCCTAAACTGCTTTTCATTTTGTTACAAGCGCACGTGGGTACACGTGCCCCCCCCTCCTTTGGACTGACCCTCTCCCCCCTGTAGCAAGCCCCCAGCTTTACCCCTGCTACCTACCCATTTGCCCCTTGCAGCCTTTTGCCCCTCTCCCTTGCCCCAGCCCCTCGCTAGCTCCAGTTTGTTTGCCTGCCCCGCCCTTTCCCTCTGCAGCCTTTCTTTGTTTGACCCGCCCCAGCCTCTGAAGCTAGCCCCGTGGTTGCCCTGCCCCATTCCCAGCCTGGTTGTTCCCTTCTCCCTGCGTCCCCTTGCCCTGATTAGCCCCTCCCCTTGTGTGCCCATGTCCCCTCCCATGTGCTTGTGCCCCTCCCCATTTTAGTTTGACCCTGTTTCACTGCACCCCCCAATGCTGTTATATTCCCCCTTCCTTGGTGCGACTAGAGGAGCCGGAAACCCTCCCCGAGTCAGTGACTGACCCCTAGCCCTTGATAGTCCCGCTCCCATCCAGCCCACCCCTTTTTGGCGCCCTACTCCCCTGCCTGCAGCCTAGCGGGGAGAAGTGGTCGACCTGCTTCCCCTCTCTCTGCCCCCTCCGGTGTTTGTTCTGCCCCCGTCCTCATTATGGCAGGGGACGAGGCGAGTGGGACCTCTCGGGCAGACCCTGCTGCCCCTCCTCCACCCGCCCCACCATCGTCCCCCCTAGCCTCTACCTCAACCGCCGCTGCCGTGCCACCTGCTAACGCCCCTGCTGGAGCACCGGCAGCGGCAGATACCGAGGTGAACTCCGCTGCTGCCACGTCCCTTGCTCCCTCCGACTCTGGGGGAGCCCCCCCAGCCGGCAGGAAGGGCCAGGGCACAAAGAAAGGTAAAGGCCCCGCCAAGAAGGCCAGGCCCTCCATGGCGGGGGCTGCCCCCACTGCCACGGCCCCGCCATCGGCCGCGGCATCCCTCCCCACTGTTCCCTCCACCAGCTCTGTAGGTGTCCCTCCCCCGGCCCCCAGGGCATATGCCCAGGTAGCGGCGGCCCCCCCGCCTGCCGCTGCATCATCGTCTCAATCAACCACCGCCTCTGCTACCATCTATAGTGGCCGGGACCCCTTCCCCACCTTGACTAGGAAGCACGGCGTCCGTTGCCTCCTGGTACCCGCCTCGCCCCACGTGGAAACCTACGTGCGGGCGTTGGCGAGGGTGGTGGGGCCCACGGCCATTGTGGCGGCCTCCAAGATGTACGGAAAGGTCGTCTTCTTCCTAGCATCGGAGGCCGCCGCCCAGGAGGCGGTGGAGAATGGCCTGGCGGTGGGGGGCGTGTTCGTCCCCCTGGAGCCGCTAGAAGACCTGGGCACCCGACTGGTCCTGACTTCTGTCCCTCCCTTCCTTCCTAATGCCGCCCTGTTACCTGCCCTCTCTACCGTGGGGAGGCCGATCTCCGTGGTCAGCCCTCTCCCGTTGGGCTGCAAAGACCCTGCCCTCCGTCATGTCCTCTCGTTCCGCCGGCAGGTACAGTTACAACTGCCGCCGGCGGCACGTGACGGTGAGGCGCTCGAGGGGTCCTTCTTGGTTCCCTACCAGGGGGCCCACTACCGGGTGCATTATTCAACGGGGGAGGCCCGGTGCTACCTCTGCCGGGCGATGGGGCACGTCCGGAGGGACTGCCCCTTGGCCCAGCACGGAGAGGCATCCGGGACCCCCGAGCCCCGGCAGGGCGCCGGCCCCGTCATCGCCGGCGCTCCTGGCTGCCCGGCGCCCGAAGCCACCCCTCCTCCTTTCCGGCCCAACAACGCTCCCACTCGGGCCCAAGGGGTATCTCCCCTAGTCTACGAGCGGGAGGGCCCCGCCTCTGCCGCCTGCGATCTGGCGGGGCCTGTGGAGGAGGGTGAGGTAGGTATACCGCCGGGCATAGAAATGGGCATGCCCCAGGGTGGCTCCTCCCTCCTACATGCTGCCCCATCATTGCCTCCCCGAGTCCCTGAGCCTTCGTCCTTGCTCCCTGACCCGACCCCTGTTAGCCAACCCCCGGATGATGCCATGGAGGGCTGGTCCTTAGTACAGGGGAAGCGGGGCAAGCGGAAGGCTCGAGCTCCGCTCCTCCCACCTGATGCGGTAGCCCCCCGGAAGACCAGGAAGGGGGGCACCGATGCCGAGCCTTCCGCTTTGCCCCTTGCCAATTCCAATTCAATGGTGCCGGCTGGGGATGCCGTGGCAGCACTGGAAGGTAATATCGCCCCTCCTCCGGAGTCCCTTCCTATGGAAGCCCCTGCTGAGGCCCCTCTCGCCCCCTTACAATCTGAAGCCCCTGCAAGCACCAAGGCGAGCGTCGCTTTGGGTGCTGGCGGGGAGAACCCTGGGGTGGTGGAAGGTGATCTCCCCTCCATTTATGAGGAGATCGAGGCCCTGGGTCTGACCCCGGTTACCCAAGGGGAGGACGACCCTCTGCCAGTGGGCCTCGATTTGAACGACCTCGCCTCGGCCCCCCTTTCCCTGTGTTCCGTCCCCTTATCCACTGCCTCCGTTCCCGCCTCCGAGGAGCCCCTGGACTCTTCCACCAACCAGGCCGCAGATGGCACCCCGCTAGCGGCCGCCGAGCCTCTTTAGGCAACGGCCAGTGCCATGCAACCGGGACCCGAGTCGCCAGGGGACTCCCTCGTGGCTGAGGGGCAGCCAACCTCCTTCCCAGGTGGGGGCCCCATCGTTGATTTTCCACCTACAGATGCCGTGGCCTTACCATCTGCCTTGGAGCACGAACCCGGCATCGCCGAGGGCCCACCTCCCTCCCCGCAAATCCCTGAGCCCATTTGTCGGGTGTGACCCCCCCCACCCAGTGGCCTGGCTGCTGGGACCCCCGATCCCAATATCACCCCTTCCCCTGTCCCTATTCCTGATTCCAGCCCTACCCCTGACACTGACCCCGTCCCTGTCCCCTCCACTTCCCGTGATGCTTTTGCCGCCCCTGGGGCTGTCTCCTTCTATATCCCAGAGGATGACCCCCAAGGAGCGGCCTTTGTTTTTCCCTGTCCCGACCCACCAGGGGCTGCTATTTTCCCTCCGCCGCCCCCTATTGAGCCAGGATCTGAGGCGGGCCACGTGGCGTCGGCCCATCGGACGCCACGTCGAGGGTCTGCCCCCTGCTTGCCCGTCTCGGTGGGCCACGGGGCTGTGACAGGGGCCCCACTGGGGGAAAGCCATAGATCAGTGACCCCACCCCCCCATACGCTGAGAGAGGAGCTACGGGAGTTCCTTGAGGACGTCCGTGGCTCCCACAACAAGGTACAGCTTGCACTCCAGCGATGGTGGGATTTTCATCAGATCCTCCGGGCCACGAGGGCCCTCATGGGGGAGGGTAAGAGGACCGGGAGGCAGGCCGCTGCGGCCTACCAACGGGTCCGCCTCTTCCGTGACTCCTTAATCGCCCACGGGGTACGTCACGGATTGTTGCGCGGCCCGACGGAGGCCGTGAGCGTCTCTGCCGGCGAGGATCCCCCCCAGCCCTCCTTATGGCACCGATCATCTTTGCAACATTAAACACCCGGGGCTGTAGGATGGGTCTTCGCAGGAGCCAGGTGCTCTCCTTCCTTCGGGAGGGGGGGTACTCTGTGATTTTCCTGCAGGAGACCCATACGGATCCGGCCGCTGAAGCTAGCTGGCGGCTGGAGTGGGGGGACAGGGTCTATTTTAGCCACCTCACAGTTCGTACGGCTGGAGTGGCGACCCTGTTCTCCCCCGACCTACGGCCCGAGGTGCTGGGGGTCGCCGAGGCTGTGCCAGGCCGCCTGCTACACCTCCGGGTCCGCATGGAGGGGCTTGTGGTTAATCTCGTCAACGTTTACGCCCCGACATTGGGCCCGGAGAGGTTGTGTTTTTATCAGCAGACGTCCGCCTTCCTCGGCACCTTGGATCCTCGCAAGTGCCTGGTCCTGGGCGGGGACTTTAACGCCACCCTTGAGGAACGGGACCGCTCGGGGACCGAGCAGCACCCGGCCGCCGCGGATGTCCTCCGGGAGATCGTCGAACATCACTCCCTGGTGGACGTCTGGCGCGACCACCACCCGGATGACGTTTCGACATTCACTTTTGTCCGGGTGGAGGTCCATCGGTCGTACCACTCCCGGTTGGACCCCATCTATATGTCACGCTTCCATCTTTCCCGGGCCCACTCCTCCTGCGTCCGGCCGGCCCCTTTTTCAGATCACCATCTAGCCACCGTGACAGCCTCTCTCTGCACGGAGAGGCCGGGGCCGGCCTATTGGCACTTTAATAATAGCTTGTTGGAGGATGTGGGCTTCGTGGCGTCCTTCCGGGAGTTCTGGGTGGCCTGGCGAGGGCAGCGGCGTGCCTTTCCCTCGGCGCGGCGGTGGTGGGACCTGGGGAAGGTGCGCGCCCGGCTCTTCTGCCGTGACTACACCCGGGGCGCCAGCCGATGGAGGGATGCGGCGATAGGGCAGTTGGAACGGGAGGTCTTAGAGCTGGAGAGGCGTCTGGCCGCCAGCCCCGGTGATCCATCCCTCTGCGGAGCGTGCCGGGAGAAGCGGGAAGAGCTCCGGACCCTCGAGAACCATCGGGCCCGAGGTGCCTTTGTTCGATCCCGCATCCGCCTCCTTCGGGAGATGGATCGCGGTTCCCGCTTCTTCTACGCCCTGGAGAAAAAGAGCGGGGCCAAGAAGCACGTCACCTGCCTTCTAGCAGAGGATGGCACCCACCTCACGGATCCGGCAGAAATGTGCGGGACGGCCAGGGCTTTCTACGCAGGCCTTTTCTCCCCGGATCCGACCGATCCTAACGCTTGCAGAATGCTCTGGGATGAACTCCCGACGGTCAGCGCGGGTGACCGAGACCGGCTGGAGCTGCCTCTCACTCTGGCCGAGTTCTCGGAAGCCCTCCGCCGCATGCCCACCAATAAATCTCCGGGCATGGACGGGCTGACCGTGGAGTTCTACCGCGTGTTTTGGGACGTCCTCGGCCCGGACCTTGTCACCGTCTGGGCCGAGTCCTTGCAGGGCGGGGTCCTCCCTCTTTCATGCAGGCGAGCCGTGCTCGCCTTATAGCCGAAGAAGGGGGACCTCCGCGATTTACGGAATTGGCGTCCCATCTCGCTCCTCAGCACGGACTATAAAATCGTAGCAAAGGCCATCTCGCTGCGGCTAGGGTCCGTGCTGGCGGACGTGATCCACCCAGACCAGACCTACACCGTCCCGGGCCGCACCATCTTCGACAACTTGTATCTGGTCCGGGACCTCTTGGAACTCGGGTGTAGGGATGGTCTGTCGTTCGCCCTCCTGTCCCTGGATCAGGAGAAGGCGTTCGACAGGGTGGACCACGGGTATCTCCTGGGCACTCTGCGAGCGTTTGGCTTCGGGCCCCAGTTTGTGGGTTTTCTCCAGGTGCTGTACGCCTCCGCAGAGTGTTTGGTCAGGCTCAACTGGACCCTGACCGAACCGGTCAGCTTCGGGCGAGGAGTACGTCAAGGGTGCCCCCTCTCGGACCAGCTGTATGCTCTGGCGATCGAGCCCTTCCTCTGTCTCCTCCGCAGGAGGTTGGCAGGGTTGGTGATGCGGGAGCCGGAGCTACGGCTGGTCCTGTCGGCGTACGCCGACGACGTGCTCCTCGTGGTCCAGGACCCGGGCGACTTGGTGCGGGTGGAGGCTTGCCAGACCATCTATTCGGCGGCCTCCTCCGCCCGGGTCAACTGGGTCAAGAGCTCTGGCCTGGTGGTAGGGGACGGGTGACAGGCGAGCTCCCTCCCACCCGCGCTTCAGGCCATCCGGTGGAGCGCGGGTCCGCTGCTCTATCTCGGCGTTTACCTTTCTGCCATGCATCCGTCTCCGCCGGAGAACTGGCTAGGTTTAGAGGGCAGGGTGTCGGAGCGGCTCCGGAAATGGACAGGACTGCTCCGGTGTCTCTCCCTTCGAGGGAGAGCACTGGTGCTCAATCAACTAGTCCTGTCCATGCTCTGGTACCGGCTCAACACCCTGGTCCCGGCCCAGGGCTTCCTGACCACCCTCCGGACGTTGATTCTGGAGTTCTTTTGGTCAGGACTGCACTGGGTCTCTGCGGGGGTTCTCCATCTACCCCTGGAGGAGGGAGGGCAGGGCCTGAAGTGTCTGCACGCTCAGGTCCACGTCTTCCACCTCCAGGCCCTGCAGAGGCTCCTTTATGGTGCAGGTAGTCCGGCATGGAGCGTATTGGCGCACGCCTTCCTGCGCCGCTTCCGAGGGCTCCGATATGACCAGCAGCTCCTTTGTCTCCATCCGAGAGGTCTTCCGCGAGGCCTCTCCGAGCTGCCGGTCTTCTACCAGGACCTCCTCCGGACCTGGAAACTGTTTTCAGTGACCAGGTCCGTGGCGGCCACTGTGGGGGCAGAAATCCTCGCGGAGCCCCTGCTACACAACCCCCAGCTTCGTGTGCAGGTGGCGGAGTCCCCCATGGTGCGCCAGAGGTTGGTCCTAGCAGAAGTCACCAAAGTCGGAGACCTCCTGGACTACGACCGGGGAGACTGGCTGGATCCCCTGACGCTCGCTCAGCGCATGGGGCTCTCCAGACCTCGTACTCCCCGGCGCGTACTTCAGGAGGTGAGGGCCGCTTTGCTGCCCGCTGCTCGGGACTATCTCGACCGGGTCCTGCGAGAGGGAACGCTCCGCCCACCCTCCACTCCGAGCCCTCCAGACATTTTCATCGGGCCCCTGCCCCGTGGACCCAACCAGCCCCCTCCCCGTCCATTCGCCATGAGCCGGCTGCACCGGCTGCAGCCGGTTCTGTTCCGGACCGCGCCAAGGAAACATCTATACACGCTCGTGCTCCATGATCTTCATGTCCTCACCCTCGCGTCCTGCCCCGATACGAAGTGGCGGGACCTTCTGCCACCTCTAGAGGGTGAGGAGCCCCGGTGGGCCAGCCTTTATTCTGCTCTGATCCCGAAGCCCACCGGGGACATCAGTTGGCGGCTCCTTCACGGAGCCGTGAGCACGGGCGTGTACTTGGCACGGTTTACCCCTATCCCAGACACCTGCCCCTTTTGAGGCGTGACGGAGACCCTGGCGCATGTTTACCTGGAGTGCGCCAGGCTGCAGCCCCTATTCCAGCTCCTCACAGATATTTTATTAAGATTTTGGTTGCACTTTTCTCCTCACCTTTTTATTTATGCACTCCCTATCCGTCGCCCCACAAAGTCGCGGGACCTCCTGGTCAGCCTCCT
Organism: Emys orbicularis; assembly: GCF_028017835.1. Taxonomy (NCBI): domain Eukaryota; kingdom Metazoa; phylum Chordata; order Testudines; family Emydidae; genus Emys; species Emys orbicularis. The sequence continues at coordinate 12,799,466 of NC_088702.1, forward strand.
TCTGGCCCTAGCGAAACTGGCCATCTATAAAACCAGAGTGAGGAGGTTGGCCGATGGAATTTCCTGTGACTGTGGGGCGTATTTCAGGTCCTCCGTTCTTTCACGTATCCGGGCAGAGTTCCTCTGGGCGGCGTCCACTGGCTCCCTTGACGCCTTCGAGGAGCAGTGGGCGCTGTCCGGGGTTCTCTGCTCGGTGTCCCCGTCTGGTTCGCTTTGTTTGACCCTTTGACCTCACTCCTGTCCCTGTTCTTTTATTAGTTGTCCCCTGTAATTTTTTGGTCTCCAGGTCCTGTGGACCCCCCCTTAGGCTGGGGGGGATCCTTTAGCAGTGGGCGGGCCCACTTCCTGGATCCCAATAGGTCTGGTCACTCAGGGAACAGAAACCCTCTCTGACCTGGGACTAATAGATCACTATCCTGTAGCCCTCTGGCCTGGAGGGAGGGAGGTAGGGGGCTGCTCCTCCTCTTTCTCTGCTACCTGCTTGCTGGCTGGCTGCTAGACCCACCCACACCCTTGGTTGCTGCTGCTCCAGCTACAGCCCCTTGGGGGGGGCCTGCTGGCCCACTCCCCAGAGGAGGGGATGAAGAGACCCCAGCCATTGCTCCTGCTGCTGGGGATGCCACCACCACCTCCACCTGAGAAGGGTCCTTCCTGCTGGCCACCAGACTGCCGCCTGGAGCTGCTGCGTTTGCTGCTGGGGAGCTGCTGGAGCCCTGAGGAGAAGAAGAGGACCATAGAATCATAGAATATCAGGGTTGGAAGGGACCTCAGGAGGTCATCTAGTCCAACCCCCTGCTCAAAGCAGGACCAATTCCCAACTAAATCATCCCAGCCAGGGCTTTGTCAAGCCGGGCCTTAAAACCTCCAAGGAAGGAGACTCCACCACCTCCCTAGGTAACGCATTCCAGTGCTTCACCACCCTCCTAGTGAAATAGTGTTTCCTAATATCCAACCTAGACCTCCCCCACTGCAACTTGAGACCATTGCTCCTTGTTCTGTCATCTGCCACCATTGAGAACAGCCGAGTTCCATCCTCTTTGGAACCCCCCTTCAGGTAGTTGAAGGCTGCTATCAAATCCCCCCTCATTCTTCTCTTCTGGAGACTAAACAATCCCAGTTCCCTCAGCCTCTCCTCATAAGTCATGCGCTCCAGACCCCTAATCATTTTTGTTGCCCTCCGCTGGACTCTTTCCAATTTTTCCACATCCTTCTTGTAGTGTGGGGCCCAAAACTGGACACAGTACTCCAGATGAGGCCTCACCAATGTCGAATAAAGGGGAACGATCACGTCCCTCGATCTGCTGGCAATGCCCCTACTTATACAGCCCAAAATGCCGTTAGCCTTCTTGGCAACAAGAGCACACTGTTGACTCATATCCAGCTTCACGTCCACTGTGACCCCTAGGTCCTTTTCTGCAGAACTGCTACCTAGCCATTCGGTCCCTAGTCTGTAGCTGTGCATGGGATTCTTCCGTCCTAAGTGCAGGACTCTGCACTTGTCCTTGTTGAACCTCATCAGGTTTCTTTTGGCCCAATCCTCTAATTTGTCTAGGTCCCTCTGTATCCGATCCCTACCCTCTAGTGTATCTACCACGCCTCCTAGTTTAGTGTCATCGGCAAACTTGCTGAGAGTGCAGTCCACACCATCCTCCAGATCATTAATAAAGATATTAAACAAAACCGGCCCCAGGACCGACCCTTGGGGCACTCCGCTTGAAACTGGCTGCCAACTAGACATGGAGCCATTGATCACTACCCGTTGAGCCCGACGATCTAGCCAGCTTTCTATCCACCTTACAGTCCATTCATCCAGCCCATACTACTTTAACTTGGCAGCAAGAATACTGTGGGAGACCGTATCAAAAGCTTTGCTAAAGTCAAGGAATAACACATCCACTGCTTTCCCCTCATCCACAGAGCCAGTTATCTCATCATAGAAGGCAATTAGGTTAGTCAGGCACGACTTCCCCTTGGTGAATCCATGCTGACTGTTCCTGATCACTTTCCTCTCCTCTAAGTGCTTCAGAATTGATTCCTTGAGGACCTGCTCCATGATTTTTCCAGGGACTGAGGTGAGGCTGACTGGCCTGTAGTTCCCCGGATCCTCCTCCTTCCCTTTTTTAAAGATGGGCACTACATTAGCCTTTTTCCAGTCATCCGGGACCTCCCCCGATCGCCATGAGTTTTCAGAAATAATGGCTAATGGCTCTGCAATCTCATCCGCCAACTCCTTTAGCACCCTCGGATGCAGCGCATCCGGCCCCATGGACTTGTGCACGTCCAGTTTTTCTAAATAGTCCCGAACCACTTCTTTCTCCACAGAGGGCTGGTCACCTTCTCCCCATATTGTGCTGCCCAGTGCAGCGGTCTGGGAGCTGACCTTGTTTGTGAAGACAGAGGCAAAAAAATCATTGAGTACATTAGCTTTTTCCACATCCTCGATCACTAGGTTGCCTCCCTTATTCAGTAAGGGGCCCACACTTTCCTTGACTTTCTTCTTGTTGCTAACATACCTGAAGAAACCCTTCTTGTTACTCTTAACATCTCTTGCTAGCTGCAACTCCAAGTGTGATTTGGCCTTCCTGATTTCACTCCTGCATTCCTGAGCAATATTTTTATACTCCTCGCTGGTCATTTGTCCAATCTTCCACTTCTTGTAAGCTTCTTCTTTGCATTTAAGATCAGCAAGGATTTCACTGTTTAGCCAAGCTGGTCGCCTGCCATATTTACTATTCTTTCTACACATCGGGATGGTTTGTTCCTGCCACCGCAATAAGGATTCTTTAAAATACAGCCAGCTCTCCTGGACCCCTTTGCCCTTCATGTTATTCTCCCAGGGGATCCTGCCCATCTGTTCCCTGAGGGAGTCAAAGTCTGCTTTTCTGAAGTCCAGGGTCCGTATTCTGCTGCTCTCCTTTCTTCCTTGTGTCATGATCCTGAACTCGACCATCTCATGGTCACTGCCTCCCAGGTTCCCATCCACTTTTGCTTCCCCTACTAATTCTTCCCTGTTTGTGAGCAGCAGGTCAAGAAAAGCTCTGCCCCTAGTTGGTTCCTCCAGCACTTGCACCAGGAAATTGTCCCCTACACTTTCCAAAAACTTCCTGGATTGTCTGTGCACCGCTGTATTGCTCTCCCAGCAGATATCAGGTGATTAAAGTCTCCCATGAGAACCAGGGCCTGCAATCTAGCAACTTCTGCTAGTTGCCAGAAGAAAGCCTCGTCCACCTCATCCCCCTGGTCTGGTGGTCTATAGCAGACTCCGACCACGACATCACCCTAGTTGCTCACACTTCTCAACTTTATCCAGAGACACTCAGGTTTTTCTGCAGTTTCATACCGGAGCTCTGAGCAGTCATACTCCTCTCTTACATACAACGCAACTCCCCCACCTTTTCTGCCCTGCCTGTCCTTCCTGAACAGTTTATATCCATCCATGATAGTACTCCAGTCATGTGAGTTATCCCACCAAGTCTCTGTTATTCCAATCGCATCATAGTTCCCTGACTGTGCCAGGACTTCCAGTTCTCCCTGCTTGTTTCCCAGGCTTCTTGCATTTGTGTATAGGCACTTAAGATAACTCACTGATCGTCCCTCTTTCTCAGTATGAGACAGGAGTCCTCCCCTCTTGCACTCTCCTGCTTGTGCTTCCTCCCAGGATCCCATTTCCCCACTTACCTCAGGGCTTTGGTCTCCTTCCCCCGGTGAACCTAGTTTAAAGCCCTCCTCACTAGGTTAGCCAGCCTGCTGGCAAAGATGCTCTTCCCTCTCTTCGTTAGGTGGAGCCCGTCCCTGCCCAGCACTCCTCCTTCTTGGAACACCATCCCATGGTCGAAGAATCCAAAGCCTTCTCTCCAACACCACCTGCGTAGCCATTCGTTGACTTCCACGATTCGACGGTCTCTACCCAGGCCTTTTCCTTGCACAGGGAGGATGGACGAGAACACCACTTGCGCCTCAAACTCCTTTATCCTTCTTCCCAGAGCCACGTAGTCTGCAGTGATCCGCTCAAGGTCATTCTTGGCAGTATCATTGGTGCCCACGTGGAGAAGCAGGAAGGGGTAGCGATCCGAGGGCTTGATGAGTCTCGGCAGTCTCTCCGTCACATCGTGTATCCTAGCTCCTGGCAAGCAGCAGACCTCTCGGTTTTCCCGGGCGGGGCGGCAGATAGATGACTCAGTCCCCCTGAGGAGGGAGTCCCCCACCACCACCACCCTCCTCCTCCTCCTCTTGGGAGTGGTGGTCGTGGAACCCCCATCCCTAGGACAGTGCATCTTTTGCCTTCCAATCGGTGGAGTCTCCTTCTGCTCCCTTCCCTCAGATGGGTCATCTACTCCACTCTCCGCATTAGTACCCGTAGAGAGAACATGGAAACGATTGCTCACCTGTATTTCCATTGCTGGTACATGGACGCTCCTCTTTCTCCTTCTGGAGGTCACATGCTGCCAAACTTCTTCATCATCCGTCTGTCCCTGCTGCGCCTGCTCTGAATCTTCAGAACATTGTGGCCGTAGAAGCTTCTCCTGACGTCTGTCCAGGAAATCTTCATTTTCCCTTATGCAACGCAGAGTCGATACTCGTTTCTCCAGACCTCGAACCTTCTCTTCCAATATGGAGCCCAGCTTGCACTTTGTACAGACAAAGTCGCTTCTGTCCTGTGGAAGAAAGACAAACATGGCACAACCTGTGCAGGTTACAACAGCTGATCGCTCACCTTCCATATCACCTTCCTCTTAAGAGCTTCCTCAGCTGTTGCAAGAACTACTCAGAGAAACCTGCAGATGAAAGCCTCAGTGAGCTCTCTCCAGGCGAACTCCCTCTGTTAGCCTCTGCTGTTCGCCGCTCAGCTGGTTCGCTGCTGACTGCCCTTATATACCAGTCAGGCCCACCTGGAACAAAGCACTCCCAATTCACACTTTTCAAACAAACAAGCAAGCAATCAAGCACACGGTCAAACTGACAAACTGTCCCAGCAACAGACACTCAGATACTCACCAACACAGCCCCCCTAATGCAGCACTTAGCGTACCTCCTCTCGGACAGCTCCCAGGCAAACTCCCTCTGTTAGCCTCTGCTGTTCGCCGCTCAGCTGGTTCATCTGCCAGTGGGGGAGCGCGTAGGAATTCTACAGACCACCGTGGAGGGGGCCCTCCCGGACTGAGTAACTTTTGAACTGTGCTCTTGTGGTGGGGATCTAGACTGTGTTTGTGGGGACACAGGGGGTGTAGCGTGGAGCCTGCCCCCTGGTCCATCTGTGTCCCCCCCCGATCCCCACCACCACCATCATCGTTGCCCCCTCCACCACCCCCACCGGCTACTCACCATCTGCCTTGAGCTCCTGCCTCTGGGACTCAGCTGCTCTCCTAGGCTTGCCACGCCCTGTTGCCACCATTGGGCCAGATACAGCAGCCAGCCTAAACTGCCTTTCCTTTTTGTTACAAGCGCACGTGGGTGCACGTGCCCCCGCTCCTTTGGACTGACCCTCTCCCCCCTGTAGCAAGCCCCCAGCTTTACCCCTGCTACCTACCCATTTGCCCCTTGCAGCCTTTTGCCCCTCTCCCTTGCCCCAGCCCCTCGCTAGCTCCAGTTTGTTTGCCTGCCCCGCCCTTTCCCTCTGCAGCCTTTCTTTGTTTGACCCGCCCCAGCCTCTGAAGCTAGCCCCGTGGTTGCCCTGCCCCATTCCCAGCCTGGTTGTTCCCTTCTCCCTGCGTCCCCTTGCCCTGATTAGCCCTTCCCCTCGTGTGCCCATGTCCCCTCCCATGCGCTTGTGCCCCTCCACATTTTAGTTTGACCCTGTTTCACTGCACCCCTCTATGCTGTTATATCCCCCCTTCCTTGGTGCGACTAGAGGAGCCGGAAACCCTCTCCGAATCAGTGACTGACCCCTAACCCTTGATAGCCCCCCCATCCAGCCCACCCCCTTTTTTGGCGCCCTCCTCCCCTGCCCGCAGCCTAGCGGGGAGGAGTGGTCGACCTGCTTCCCCCTTCCCTACCCCCCCTCCTGTGTTTGCTCTCCCCCCGTCCTCATTATGGCAGGGGACGAGGAGAGTGAGACCCCTCGGGCAGACCCTGCTGCCCCTCCTCCACCCGCCCCACCATCGTCCCCCCCTAGCCTCTACCTCAACCGCTGCTGCCAAGCCACCTACTACCACCCCTGCTGGAGCACCGGCAGCGGGGGGTAACGAGGTGACCTCCGCTGCTGCCACGTCCCTCGCCCCCTCTGACTCTGGGGGAGTCCATCCAACCGGTAGGATGGGCCAGGGCACAAAGAAGGGTAAAGGCCCCGCTAAAAAAGCCAGGCCCTCCATGGCAGGAGGTGCCCCCACTGCCACGGCCCTGCAACCGGCCACGGCGTCCCTCCCTGCTGTTCCTTCCACCGCTACGTCATCTCCCCCATCCACCACCTCTGCTACCATCTATAGCGGCTGGGGCCCCTTCCCCACCTTGACCAGGAAGCATGGCCTCCGTTGCCTCCTGGTACCCGCCTCGCCCCACGTGGAGACCTACGTGCGGGCGTTGGCGAGGGTGGTGGGGCTCACGGCCATTGTGGCGGCCTCCAAGATGTACGGAAAGGTCGTCTTCTTCCTAGCATCGGAGGCCGCCGCCCAGGAGGCAATGGAGAAGGGCCTGGCGGTGGGGGGCGTGTTCGTCCCCCTGGAGCCGCTAGAAGACCTGGGCGCCCGACTGGTCCTGACTTCTGTCCCTCCCTTCCTTCCAAATGCCGCCCTGTTACCCGCCCTCTCTACCCTGGGGAGGCCGATCTCTGTGGTCAGCCCTCTCCAATTGGGCTGCAAAGACCCCGCCCTCCGTCACGTCCTCTCGTTCCGCCGGCAGGTACAGTTACAACTGCCGCCGGCGGCACGTGATGGTGAGGCGCTCGAGGAGTCCTTCTTGGTCCCCTACCAGGGGGCCCGCTACCGGGTGCATTATTCAACGGGGGAGGCCCGGTGCTACCTCTGCCAGGCGATAGGACACGTCCGGAGGGACTGCCCCTTGGCCCGGCATGGAGGGACATCCGGGACCCCCGAGCCCCGGCAGGGCACCGGCCCCATCGTAGCCGGCGCCCCTAGCTGCCCGGCGCCCGAAGCCGCCCCTCCTCCTTTCCGGCCCACCAAAGCTCCCGCTCGGGCCCAAGGGGTATCTCCCCCAGTGCGCCTAAACGAGCGAGAGGGCCCCGCCTCTGCCGCCTGCGATCTGGCGGGGCCTGTGGAGGAGGGTGAGGTAGGGATATCGCCGGGCATAGAAGAAGGCATGCCCCAAAGAGAATCCTCCCTCCTACATGCTGCCCCACCATTACCTCCCCGAGTCCCTAAGCCTTCGCTCTTGCTCCCTGACCTGACTCCTGTTAGCTAGCCCCCGGATGATGCCATGGAGGGCTGGTCCTTAGTACAGGGGAAGCGGGGCAAGCGGAAGGCTTGAGCTCCGCTCCTTCCATATGATGCGGTAGCCCCCCGGAAGACCAGGAAGGGGGGCACCGATGCTGAGCCTTCCGCTTTGCCCCCAGGTGGGTTTTGTCCACCATTACAGGCTAGGGAAGACGTGGCAGCATCGGAGGAAAGCACTACCCCTCCTCCAGAGTCCTTTCCTATGAAAGCCCCTGATGGAGCCCCTCTCGCCCCCTTACAATCTGAAGCCCCTGCAAGCACCAAGGCGAGCGTCGCTTCGGGTGCTGGCGGGGAGAGCCCTGGGGTGGTGGACGGCAATCTCCCCTCCATTTATGAGGAGATCGAGGCCCTGGGTCTGACCCCGGTTACCCAGGGGGAGGACGACCCTCTGCCAGCGGACCTCGATCTGAGTGATCTCGCCTCGTCCCCCCTTTCCCCACGTTCCGTCCCCTTACCCACTGCTTCCGCTCCCGCCTCCGAGGAGCCCCTGGACTCTTCCACCAACCCGGCTGCAGATGGCACCCCGCTAGCGGCCGCCGAGCCTCTTGAGGCGACGGCCAGTGCCATGCAACCGGGACCCGAGTCGCCAGGGGACTCCCTCGTGGCTGAGGGGCAGCCGACCTCCTTCCCGGGTGGGGGCCCCATCGTTGATTCTCCATCTATGGATGCCGTGGCCTTACCATCTGCCTTGGAGCACGAACCCGGCATCGCTGAAGGCCCCCCTCCCTCCCCGCAAATCCCTGAGCTTATTTGCAGGGTGCAACCCCCCCCCCCCACCCAGTGGCTAGGCTGCTGGGGCCCCCGATCCCACTATCGCCCCTTCCCCTGTCCCTATTCCTGACTCCGGCCCTGCCCCTGACATCGACCCCGTCCTTGTCCCCTCCACTTCCCGTGATGCTTTTGCCACCCCTGGGGCTGTCTCCTTCTATATCGCAGAGGAGCGGCCTTTGTTTTTCCCTGTCCCGACCCACCAGGGGCTGCTATTTTCCCTCCGCCGCCCCCCATTGAGCCAGGATCTGAGGCGGGCCACGTGGCGTCGGCCCATCGGACGCGACGTTGAGGGTCTGCCCCTGCTTGCCCGTCTCGGTGGGCCATGGGGCTGTGACAGGGGCCCCACTGGGGGAAAGCCATAGATCAGTGACCCCACCCCCCCATACGCTGAGAGAGGAGCTACGGGAGTTCCTTGAGGACATCCGTGGCTCCCGCAACAAGGTACAGCTTGCACTCCAGCGATGGTGGGATTTTTATCAGATCCTCCGGGGCGCGAGGGCCCTCATGGGGGACGGTAAGAGGATCGGGAGGCAGGCCGCTACGGCCTACCAACGGGTCCGCCTCTTCCGTGACTCCTTAATCGCCCACGGGGTAGGTCACGGATTGTTGCGCTGCCCGACGGAGGCCCCCTCACGGATCCGGTGGAAATGTGCGGGAGGGCCAGGGACTTCTATGCAGGCCTTTTCTCCCCGGATCCGACCGATCCTAATGCTTGCAGAATGCTCTGGGATGAACTCCCGACGGTCAGCGCGGGCGACCGAGACCGGCTGGAGCTGCCTCTCACTCTGGCCGAGTTCTCGGAAGCCCTCTGCCGCATGCCCACCAATAAATCTCCGGGCATGGACGGGCTGACCGTGGAGTTCTACCGCGTGTTTTGGGACGTCCTCGGCCCGGATCTTGTCACCGTCTGGGCCGAGTCCTTGCAGGGCGGGGTCCTCCCTCTTTCGTGCAGGTGAGCCGTGCTCGCCTTATTGCCGAAGAAGGGGGATTTATGGAATTGGCGTCCCATCTCGCTCCTCAGCACGGACTATAAAATCGTAGCAAAGGCCATCTCGCTGTGGCTAGGGTCCGTGCTGGCGGACGTGATCCACCCAGACCAGACCTACACCGTCCCGGGCCGCACCATCTTCGACAACTTGTATCTGGTCCGGGACCTCTTGGAACTCGGGTGTAGGGATGGTCTGTCGTTCGCCCTCCTGTCCCTGGATCAGGAGAAGGCGTTCGACAGGGTGGACCACGGGTATCTCCTGGGCACTCTGCGAGCGTTTGGCTTCGGGCCCCAGTTTATGGGTTTTCTCCAGGTGCTGTACGCCTCCGCAAAGTGTTTGGTCAGGCTCAACTGGACCCTGACCGAACCGGTCAGCTTCGGGCGAGGAGTACGTCAAGGGTGCCCCCTCTCGGACCAGCTGTATGCTCTGGCGATCGAGCCCTTCCTCTGTCTCCTCCGCAGGAGGTTGGCAGGGTTGGTGATGCGGGAGCCGGAGCTACGGCTGGTCCTGTCGGCGTACGCCGACGACGTGCTCCTCGTGGTCCAGGACCCGGGCGACTTGGTGCGGGTGGAGGCTTGCCAGACCATCTATTCGGCGGCCTCCTCCGCCCGGGTCAACTGGGTCAAGAGCTCTGGCCTGGTGGTAGGGGACGGGTGACAGGCGAGCTCCCTCCCACCCGCGCTTCAGGCCATCCGGTGGAGCGCGGGTCCGCTGCTCTATCTCGGCGTTTACCTTTCTGCCATGCATCCGTCTCCGCCGGAGAACTGGCTAGGTTTAGAGGGCAGGGTGTCGGAGCGGCTCCGGAAATGGACAGGACTGCTCCGGTGTCTCTCCCTTCGAGGGAGAGCACTGGTGCTCAATCAACTAGTCCTGTCCATGCTCTGGTACCGGCTCAACACCCTGGTCCCGGCCCAGGGCTTCCTGACCACCCTCCGGACGTTGATTCTGGAGTTCTTTTGGTCAGGACTGCACTGGGTCTCTGCGGGGGTTCTCCATCTACCCCTGGAGGAGGGAGGGCAGGGCCTGAAGTGTCTGCACACTCAGGTCCACGTCTTCCACCTCCAGGCCCTGCAGAGGCTCCTTTATGGTGCAGGTAGTCCGGCATGGAGCGTATTGGCGCACGCCTTCCTGCGCCGCTTCCGAGGGCTCCGATGTGACCGGCAGCTCCTTTGTCTCCATCCGAGAGGTCTTCCGCGAGGTCTCTCCGAGCTGCCGGTCTTCTACCAGGACCTCCTACGGACCTGGAAACTGTTTTCAGTGACCAGGTCCGTGGCGGCCACCGTGGGGGCAGATCTCCTCGCGGAGCCCCTGCTACACAACCCCCAGCTTCGTGTGCAGGTGGTGGAGTCCCCCATGGTGCGCCAGAGGTTGGTCCTAGCAGAAGTCACCAAAGTCGGAGACCTCCTGGACTACGACCGGGGAGACTGGCTGGATCCCCTGACGCTCGCTCAGCGCATGGGGCTCTCCAGACCTCGTACTCCCCGGCGCGTACTTCAGGAGGTGAGGGCCCCTTTGCCGCCCGCTGCTCGGGACTATCTCGACCGGGTCCTGTGAGAGGGCACACCCCGCCCACCCTCCACTCCGAGCCCTCCAGACTTTTTCATCGGGCCCCTGCCCCGTGGACCCAAGCAGCCCCCTCCCCGTCCATTCGCCATGAGCCGGCTGAACCATCTGCAGCCGGTTCTGTTCCGGACCGCGCCAAGGAAACATCTATACACGCTCATGCTCCATGTTCTTCATGTCCTCACCCTCGCGTCCCGCCCCGATACGAAGTGGCGGGACCTTCTGCCACCTCTGGAGGGTGAGGAGCCCCAGTGGGCCAGCCTTTATTCTGCTCTGATCCCGAAGCCCACCGGGGACATCAGTTGGCGGCTCCTTCACGGAGCCGTGAGCACGGGCGTGTACTTGGCGTGGTTTACCCCTATCCCAGACACCTGCCCCTTTTGCGGCGTGAGGGAGACCCTGGCGCATGTTTACCTGGAGTGCGCCAGGCTGCAGCCCCTATTCCGGCTCCTCATGGATATTTTGTTAAGATTTTGGTTGCACTTTTCTCCTCACCTTTTTATTTATGCACTCCCTATCCGTCGCCCCACAAAGTCGCGGGACCTCCTGGTCAACCTCCTTCTGGCCCTAGCGAAACTGGCCATCTATAAAACCAGAGTGAGGAGGTTGGCCGATGGAGTTTCCAGTGACTGTGGGGCGTATTTCAGGTCCTCCGTTCTTTCACGTATCCGGGCAGAGTTCCTCTGGGCGGCGTCCACTGGCTCCCTTGACGCCTTCGAGGAGCAGTGGGTGCTGTCCGGGGTTCTCTGCTCGGTGTCCCCATCTGGTTCGCTTCGTTTGACCCTCTGACCTCACTCCTGTCCCTGTTCTTTTATTAGTTGTCCCCTGTAATTTTTTGGTCTCCAGGTCCTGTGGACCCCCCCTTACGCTGGGGGGGATCCTTTAGCAGTGGGATCCACTTCCTGGATCCCAATAGGTCTGGTCACTCAGGGAACAGAAAACTACTCATCCAGTGACCAGTATATTTGCCCTCTACCAGACTCCTGTACCCCACTGGTCTGGGTCTGTCACATATCCCTCCCCCCTGCTCAACGCCAAGGGGTTGGGCAGCTTGGGACCAGGGCCGGCTCCAGCATTTCTGCCGCCCCAAGCAATTGGAAAAAAAAAAAAAGAAAGCCGCGATCGGTGGCGGCAGTTCAGCGGCAGGTCCTTCGCTCCTAGAGGGAGCGAGGGACCTGCCGCCCCCGAATTGCCGCAGGTGCCGCCCTTCTCCCTTGGCCACCCCAAGCACCTGCTTGTTAAGCTGGTGCCTGGAGCCGGCCCTACTTGGGATGCCAGACAGTGCACACATGACAAGCCATCGGCGTTGCCGTGACGGCTCCCTGCTCTGTGTTGCACACGGAACTGGAAAATTTGGAGGGATAAGAACCATCTGGTCACCCTTGTGTTTTTCTCCTTGTTCCGCTGCATCCATTGAAGAGGGGCATGGTCGGTCACGAGGACAAATCTGCGCCCGAGCAGGTAGTAGCGCAATGTTTCCATGGCCCATTTTACAGCGAGGCATTCTCTCTCCACCACTGCATATTTTTGTTCCCTTGGAAGGAGTTTCCGACTGAGGTATAGAATTGGGTGTTCCTCCTCCCCGACCATCTGTGATAGAACGGCCCCCAACCCTACTTCCGATGCATCCGTCTGCAGGATAAACTCCTTGGTGAAATCAGGGGCTATCAGTACGGGGTTACTGCAGAGGGCAGTCCGTAGGTCTGTGAATGCTTCCTCTGCTGCGTCAGACCATCTCACCAGATCAGGTCCACGGGCTTTCACTAGGCCTGTCGGGGGCTTGCCCTTGTGGCAAAGTGGGAGATAAATCGTCGGTAATACCCCACCACACCTAGGAACGCCTGGACTTGTTTCTTGCGACTTGGTCGGGGCCAATTTTGGATGGCCTCTAACTTCTTCATTTGGGGTTTTACCAAACCTTTTCCCACAATGTAGCCAAGATATTTGGCCTCTGTAAACCCTACAGCGCACTTGGCAGGGTTTGCTGTAAGGCCAGCTCACCTGAAGGTATCGAGGACTGCCTCCACCTTCTCCAGGTGGGTTTCCCAGTCTGGGGTATGAATGACCACATCGTCCAAGTAGGCAGCAGTATAACTGTTATGCGGGCGTAATAGCTTGTCCGTGAGGCGCTTGAAGGTAGCTGGGGCCCCATGTAGTCCAAAAGGGAGGACAGTATATTGAAAAAGACCCTCTGGTGTAGAGAACGCAGTCTTTTCCTTTGCGTCTTCTGCAAGGGGAATCTGCCAGTACCCCTTTGTCAAGTCTAGGGTAGTCAAGTACCGGGCATTACCCAGACGGTCCACTAGCTCATCTATGCGAGGTATGGGGTACGCGTCGAACTGGGATACTTCGTTTAATTGCCGGAAGTCGTTGCAAAATCTTGTGGTGCCATCAGGTTTGGGAACCAGCCCGATTGGGCTGGAACACTGACTGTGGGATTCATCGATGATCCCCAACTCCAGCATTTTTTTTACTTCTGCTTTTATTTCCTCCCTTTTTGCCGCTGGCACCCGATAGGGCCTCATTGTTACTCTGGCCCCAGAGTTCGTGACAATGTGGTGATATGTCTCGGTTGTTCGACCCGGTTTGTCGAGAACACATCTTGTTTCCGGAAGATCATCTCAGACACCTCATTCTTCTGGTCTGGTGTTAAATCGGGAGACACTCTCACCTGTTTGGAAGGCTTGTTTTCCTGGGTTAGGTCTTTTTGGACCGTTGTGCATGCCTCTTGTGCATGCCAGGGTTTCAGAAGGTTAACGTGATAAATCTGTTCTTGTTTTCTGCGTCCTGGCTGCCGCACCTTGTAGGTTACTTCCCCCACGGGTTCAACCACCTCATAGGGCCCCTGCCATAGGGCCAGAAGCTTGCTTTCTGCTGTGGGTACCAACACCATAACCCGATCCCCTGGTTGAAACTGTTGCACTTTTGCCTGGCGATTGTAATGGGTTCGCTGGGCCTCCTGTGCATTCTCCAAATGTTCCCGTACAATAGGGGTAACCCGGGCTATCCGGTCTCGCGTCTGCATTACATGCTCTATTATATTTCTCCCCTCATTGGGTTCCTCTTCCCAGATCTCTGTGGCGATATCTAGTATGCCACGGGGGTGACGCCCATATAATAACTCGAAGGGGGAAAACCCAGTTGAGGCCTGTGGTACCTCCCAAATAGCGAACATAAGGTAGGGTAGTAGAGTGTCCCAATCCTTCCCGTCCCGACTTACCACCTTCCTTATCCTAGCCTTGAGGGTTCGCTTAAACCTTTCTACCAACCCATCAGTCTGCGGATGGTAGACCGAAGTTCTCAGGGTATGTATATGGAGCAGCGTACAGAGGTCCTTCATTAGCTTCGACATAAATAGGGTTCCTTGGTCGGTTAATATCTTCTTCGGTAGCCCCATTCGGGCAAAGATCCCCACCAGCTCTTTGGCTATAGTTTTAGAGGCCGTGTTCCGCAGGGGGACGGCTTCTGGGTAGCGAGTAGCGTAGTCCAAAACAACAAGTATATATTGCAAAAAGAACAGGAGTACTTGTGGCACCTTAGAGACTAACAAATTTATTAGAGCATAAGCTTTCGTGGGCTACAACCCACTTCTTCGGATGCATATAGAGTGAAACATATATTGAGGAGATATATATACACACACATACAGAGAGCATGAACAGGTGGGAGTTGTCTTACCAACTCTGAGAGGCCAATTAAGTAAGAGAAAAAAAACTTTTGAAGTGATAATCAAGATGGCTCAGTACAGACAGTTTGATAAGAAGCAAGTGTGAAAATACTTACAAGGGGAGATAGATTCAATGTTTGTAATGGCTCAGCCATTCCCAGTCTTTATTTAATCCTGTGTTGATTGTGTCTAGTTTGCATATCAATTCCAGCTCAGCAGTCTCTCGTTGGAGTCTGTTTTTGAAGTTTTTCTGTTTTAAGATAGCCACCCGCAGGTCTGTCATAGAATGGCCAGACAGGTTAAAGTGTTCTCCCACTGGTTTTTGAGTATTATGATTCCTGATGTCAGATTTGTGTCCATTAATTCTTTTGCGTAGAGACTGTCCGGTTTGGCCAATGTACATGGCAGAGGGGCATTGCTGGCACATGATGGCATATATCACATTGGTAGATGTGCAGGTGAACGAGCCCCTGATGGTATGGCTGATGTGATTAGGCCCTATGATGATGTCACTTGAATAGATATGTGGACAGAGTTGGCATCGGGCTTTGTTACAAGGATAGGTTCCTGGGTCAGTGTTTTTGTTCAGTGATGTGTGGTTGCTGGTGAGTATTTGCTTTAGGTTGGGGGGTTGTCTGTAAGCGAGGACAGGTCTGTCTCCCAAGATCTGTGAGAGTAAAGGATCATCTTTCAGGATAGGTTGTAGATCTCTGATGATGCGCTGGAGAGGTTTTAGTTGGGGGCTGAAGGTGACAGCTAGTGGTGTTCTGTTATTTTCTTTGTTGGCCCTGTCTTGTAGGAGGTGACTTCTGGGTACTCGTCTGGCTCTGTCAATCTGTTTTTTCACTTCAGCAGGTGGGTATTGTAGTTTTAAGAATGCTTGATAGAGATCTTGTAGGTGCTTGTCTCTATCTGAGGGATTGGAGCAAATGCGGTTATATCTTAGAGCTTGGCTGTAGACAATGGATCGTGTGGTGTGTCCTGGATGGAAGCTAGAGGCATGTAGGTAAGTGTAGCGGTCAGTAGGTTTCCGGTATAGGGTGGTATTTATGTGACCATCGCTTATTAGCACAGTAGTGTCCAGGAAATGGACTGCTTGTGTGGATTGATCTAGGCTGAGGTTGATGGTGGGATGGAAATTATTGAAATCATGGTGGAATTCCTCAAGGGCTTCTTTTCCATGGGTCCAGATGATGAAGATGTCATCAATGTAGTGCAAGTAGAGTAGGGGCGTTAGGGGACGAGAGCTAAGGAAGCGTTGTTCTAAGTCAGCCATAAAAATGTTGGCATACTGTGGGGCCATGCGGGTACCCATAGCAGTGCCGCTGACTTGAAGGTATATATTGTCCCCAAATGTGAAATAGTTGTGGGTGAGGACAAAGTGGGTGGGGACAATATATACCTTCAAGTCAGCGGCACTGCTATGGGTACCCGCATGGCCCCACAGTATGCCAACATTTTTATGGCTGACTTAGAACAACGTTTCCTTAGCTCTCGTCCCCTAACACCCCTACTCTACTTGCGCTACATTGATGACATCTTCATCATCTGGACCCATGGAAAAGAAGCCCTTGAGGAATTCCACCATGATTTCAATCATTTCCATCCCACCATCAACCTCAGCCTAGATCAATCCACACAAGCGGTCCATTTCCTGGACACTACTGTGCTAATAAGCGATGGTCACATAAATACCACCCTATACCGGAAACTTACTGACCACTACACTTACCTACATGCCTCCAGCTTCCATCCAGGACACACCACACGATCCATTGTCTACAGCCAAGCTCTAAGATATAACCGCATCTGCTCCAATCCCTCAGATAGAGACAAGCACCTACAAGATCTCTATCAAGCATTCTTAAAACTACAATACCCACCTGCTGAAGTGAAAAAACAGATTGACAGAGCCAGACGAGTACCCAGAAGTCACCTCCTACAAGACAGGGCCAACAAAGAAAATAACAGAACACCACTAGCTGTCACCTTCAGCCCCCAACTAAAACCTCTCCAGCGCATCATCAGAGATCTACAACCTATCCTGAAAGATGATCCTTTACTCTCACAGATCTTGGGAGACAGACCTGTCCTCGCTTACAGACAACCCCCCAACCTAAAGCAAATACTCACCAGCAACCACACATCACTGAACAAAAACACTGACCCAGGAACCTATCCTTGTAACAAAGCCTGATGCCAACTCTGTCCACATATCTATTCAAGTGACATCATCATAGGGCCTAATCACATCAGCCATACCATCAGGGGCTCGTTCACCTGCACATCTACCAATGTGATATATGCCATCATGTGCCAGCAATGCCCCTCTGCCATGTACATTGGCCAAACCGGACAGTCTCTACGCAAAAGAATTAATGGACACAAATCTGACATCAGGAATCATAATACTCAAAAACCAGTGGGAGAACACTTTAACCTGTCTGGCCATTCTATGACAGACCTGCGGGTGGCTATCTTAAAACAGAAAAACTTCAAAAACAGACTCCAATGAGAGACTGCTGAGCTGGAATTGATATGCAAACTAGACACAATCAACACAGGATTAAATAAAGACTGGGAATGGCTGAGCCATTACAAACATTGAATCTATCTCCCCTTGTAAGTATTTTCACACTTGCTTCTTATCAAACTGTCTGTACTGAGCCATCTTGATTATCACTTCAAAAGTTTTTTTTTCTCTTACTTAATTGGCCTCTCAGAGTTGGTAAGACAACTCCCACCTGTTCATGCTCTCTGTATGTGTGTGTATATATATCTCCTCAATATATGTTTCACTCTATATGCATCCGAAGAAGTGGGTTGTAGCCCACGAAAGCTTATGCTCTAATAAATTTGTTAGTCTCTAAGGTGCCACAAGTACTCCTGTTCTTTTTGCGGATACAGACTAACATGGCTGCTACTCTGAAACCTGTCAAAAAGTATATATTGGTGGCCCCGAGCCGTCTTCTCCAGGGGTCCCACTAGGTCCATGGCTATTCGCTCGAAGGGGACCTCTATGATGGGAAGGGGTACTAAAGGTGCCCTCAAGTGGGGATGGGGACTGTGCAGCTGACACGCCGGGCAGGAGGCACAGTACCTCCACACTTCTTCATGTACTCCGGGCCAGAAGAACCGTCGTAGGACTCGTGCCAGGGTCTTCTTTACCCCCAAATGCCCCCCGAAAAGATGACTATGAGCAAGACTTAATACAGCGTTCTGCTGTTTTTGAGGTACTAGGATCTGCTGTACCTTCTGCCCCTGTACTGGTGCAACCCGGTATAAGAGATCCTTCTTCATTATGAAGTAGGGTCCTGGTCCCTGGGTTTTCCCTTCCACGGGGACCCCATCTATTTCAGTCACCTCCTTCCTAATGTTGTCATACCTTGGGTCTTCTGCCTGGTCCCATCCAAAATTTCCTCTCCCTGGGCTAATCTGCCCAAGATCTAGCGGCCCAGTCTCTGTTGCCTCTACTGGTTCAGAAGCATTACGGTGGGGGTCAGACTCAGGTGCTTCTCCCTCCTGCGTGGCCTCCTTTTCAGCTGCGTGGGTCCGCCTACCTACAAGAGCGACCCTCTGGCTTTGGGTCAGTATTCAGGTTCCCAAGGCCTTAGCTGCCCTTCTTTCCCTTTTTGTCTTTCTACCCTGTCTGGGAGTGGAGAACAAATCTGGGGATATTTCAGGGAAGATTGGGGATTGACAGTCTGCTGTGGATGCCTCACCAATTTTAGGATCCCCATCTTTCTCCAATCCCCCTACTGGGAGTAAGTTTCCAAACCCTGGGAAGTCCCTCCCTATGAGCACCGGGTATGGGAGTTTAGGGACTACACCTGCTGCTACCTCAGTAGTGTTCCCTTGGATCTCGATTTTTACTGGGATGGTGGGGTAGTAACTAACTGTCCCATGGACACATGTTATCCCCGTACGTTTAGCCTGCAGCAGCTGACTACACTTCACGAGCTTCCCTGAGATAAGCATGATAGCACTCCCTGAATCAACCAGTGCCGTGGTCCCTACCCCATTTAGTTTCACTGGTCTGGTATACATATGTGGGGTTAGTGAGACCCCCACAAGGTGGATTAGGGAGCATGGGTCTGCCCAGTTCCCCAGGTTACACTGCATAGGCTCCTCAGCATTGGGACACTGTGCAGCTATGTGTCCCCACTCCCCGCAGGCATAACATCTGTATGGAGCCCTAGGCGTTCCCCGGTCTCTTGGTTTGGGCAGTCTAACATCACGATCCTCTTCTCCCTCAGTGCTCTGACTCTTTGTGGCCTCTGATGGGCCTTCAGCCTCTCTCTTTTTCCACCTGGGCCCTCCTGGTGGCCCAGTCACCCGAACTTTAGGGCTTGGTGCTGCTAGTTTAACCCGGGGTGCCTCTTCCTTAACTGGTCGGGTCAGCTCCCTCGCTGTCCTTCGCCTCTCTACCAGGGCGACAATCTCGTCATAGGTGGAGGGTTCGTTCTGGCTTACCCAGGCACGAAGGTCTGGTGGTAGTCCCCTCATGTATCGGTCGATGACCAGAACCGCTAGTATCTCTTCCGGACTCCGGGACTCTGTTTGCAACCACTTTCGTGCGAGATGGATGAGGTCATACAATTGGGACCGCGGGGTTTTGTCTTCCTGGTACCTCCAACCGTGATACTGCTGGGCCCGCACTGCTGTCGTTACCCCAGATCTTGCTAGGATCTCTGCTTTCAGCTGGGGGTAGTCTGCCGCAGCCTCTTCAGGCAGATCATGGTAGGCCATCTGGGTCTCCCCACACAGGAATGGGGCAAGGATACCAGACCACTGATCTCGAGGCCAGGCCTCCCGTAGGGCTGTCCTCTCAAAGGCCAGAAGGTATGCCTCTACATCATCCTCCCGTGTCATTTTCTGCAGCCAATGGCTTGCCCGTATGAGCCACGTCTCATCATGGCCGTGATTCAGCTCTGTAAGGGACTTTACCTCATAGACTCATAGACTCATAGACTTTAAGGTCAGAAGGGACCAATATGGTCATCTAGTCTGACCTCCCGCTTGATGCAGGCCACAAAAGCTGACCCACCCACAACAGAATCTTCCAGCCTGCGACTCCTGCCCTATGCTGCGGAGGAAGGCGAAAAACCTCCAGGGCCTCTGCCAATCTACCCTGGAGGAAAATTCCTTCCCGACCCCAAATATGGCGATCAGCAGTACCCCGAGCATACAGGCAAGATTCTACAGCCGGACCCTCATTTTACCCGCGATGGCACGTTAATGACTAATTGACTAAAATCACATAATCCCTTCAAACCATTCCCTCCATAAACTTATCAAGCCTAATCTTGAAGCCAGAAAGGTCTTTCGCCCCCACCGTTTCCCTCGGAAGGCTGTTCCAAAATTTCACCCCTCTGACGGTTAGAAACCTTCTTCTAATTTCAAGCCTAAACTTCCCCACGGCCAGTTTATATCCATTCGTTCTCGTGTCCACATTACTACTCAGCTGAAATAATTCCTCTCCCTCCTTGGTATTAATCCCTTTGATATATTTAAAGAGAGCAATCATATCCCCCCTCAGCCTTCTTTTGGTTAGGCTAAACAAACCGAGCTCCTCAAGTCTCCTTTCATAGGAAAGGTTTTCCATTCCTCGGATCATCCTAGTGGCCCTTCTCTGTACCCGTTCCAGTTTCAGTTCATCCTTTTTAAACATAGGAGACCAGAACTGCACACAGTACTCCAAATGAGGTCTCACCAGCGCCTTGTATAACGGAAGCAGCACCTCCCTGTCCCTACTAGAAATACCTCGCCTAACGCATCCCAAAATCGCATTAGCTTTTTTCACAGCCACGTCGCATTGCCGACTCATAGTCATCCTACGATCAACCAGGACTCCGAGGTCCTTCTCCTCCTCCGTCACTTCCAACCTATGCGTCCCTAACTTATAACTAAAATTCTTATTAGTCATCCCTAAATGCATCACCTTACACTTCTCACTATTAAATCTCATCCTATTATTTTTACTCCAATTTACAAGGTCATCCAAGTCTCCCTGCAGAATATCCCTATCCTTCTCCGAATTGGCAATACCTCCCAACTTTGTGTCATCCGCAAACTTTATCAGCCCACTCCTACATTCGGTTCCGAGGTCAGTAACGAATAGATTGAATAAAATCGGACCCAAAACCGAACCTTGAGGAACCCCACTGGTGACCTCCGTCCAACCCGACAGTTCACCTTTCAGTACTACCCGCTGCAGTCTCCCCTTTAACCAGTTTTCTATCCACCTCTGGAATTTAATATCGATCCCCATCTTTTCCAATTTAACCAATAATTCCTCGTGTGGGACAGTATCAAACGCTTTACTAAAATCAAGGTAAATTAGATCCACCGCATTTCCTTTATCTAGAAGGTCTGTTACTTTCTCAAAGAAGGAGATCAAGTTGGTTTGGCACGATCTGCCTTTCGTAAACCCATGTTGTAATTTGTCCCAATTGCCATTCACCTCAAGGTCCTTAACTACTTTTTCCTTCAAAATTTTTTCCAAGACCTTGCATACTACAGAAGTTAAACTAACAGGTCTGTAGTTACCCGGGTCACTTTTTTTCCCCTTCTTAAAAATAGGAACCACATTAGCTATTTTCCAGTCCATCGGTACCACCCCCGAGTTTACAGATTTATTAAAAATTATCGCCAAGGGGCTTGCAATTTCTCGCGCCAGCTCCTTCAATATTCTAGGATGGAGATCATCCGGTCCGCCCGATTTAGTCCCATTTAGCTGGTCAAGTTTGGCTTCCACCTCTGATACTGTAATGTCAATCGCCCCTCCTTTATTCCCCTCTATCCCGCTCCCTCTATTCCTAAGCCCTTCATTAGCCTTATTAAATACCGACGCAAAATATTCATTTAGATATTGTGCCATGCCTAGATTATCCTTAATCTCCACTCCATTTACATGCTTCAGCGGTCCCACTTCCTCCTTCTTTGTTTTCTTCCTATTTATATGGCTATAAAACCTCTTACTATTGGATTTAATTCCCCTCGCGAGGTCCAACTCTACACGGCTTTTGGCCTTTCTCACCGCATCCCTACATGCTCTGACCTCAATAAGGTAGGTTTCCTTACCGATCAGCCCCCTCTTCCATTCTTTGTACGCTTTCTGTTTTTTCTTAATCGCCCCTTTGAGACGCCCGCTCATCCAGCTGGGTCTAATTCTCCTGCCCACTAACCGTTTCCCCTTTCTCGGGATACAGGCCTCGGACAGCTCGTGCAACTTCAGCTTGAAATAATCCCAGGCCTCATCTGCCTTTAGCTCTCTAAGTATGTTAGCCCAATCTATTTCCCTAAGTAGTTGCCTTAATTTATTAAAGTTGGCCTTTTTGAAATCGTAGACCATAGTCACAGTTTTATTTCTGTTAATCCTTCCATTTAGTTTAAACCGAATTAGCTCATGGTCACTCGAGCCAAGGTTGTCCCCTACTATCATTTCCTCAACTAGGTCCTCACTACTCACCAGCACCAAATCTAAAATGGCATCCCCCCTCGTCGGTTCAGCTACTACATGCTGAAGGAATTCATCTGCTAGCACGTCTAGGAACATCTGAGCCCTATTATTGTTACTAGCATTTGTTCCCCAATCTATGTCTGGGAAGTTAAAGTCCCCCATGATCACACAGCTCTTATTAGTTTTTACTTCCTTAAAAACATTAAATAGTTCTCTGTCCGCATCCAGGCTAGATCCCGGCGGTCTATAGCACACCCCAAGCAGTATCTCAGGGGAGGCTCTAGTAGTTCTTTTACCCAGTGTAATCATTGCCCAGACAGACTCTGTCTTATCCATTCCATCACTTATTATTTCTTTACATTTTAGTTCATTATTCACATACAGTGCCACACCCCCACCTTTACCTTTTTTCCGGTCATTCCTAAACAGCACATACCCTTCGATACCTGTACTCCAGTCATGACTACCGTTCCACCATGTTTCGGTTATTCCTACGATATCAGGTTTCATTTCTTGGACCAGGAGCTCCAGTTCCTCCATTTTGTTACCTAGGCTTCTCGCATTGGTGTATAAACATCTTACCGTATGCTGTCTGTCCTTTCTCTCCTTAGTTATGCAGTTTGGTACGGACCCCCTAGTGTCCATCCGCCCCCTCCTTCTAGTGTCCAATTCCCTACCCCTATCTATATTTGCGCTTATCTCTTTGCCCTCATTTTCAGTGTTGGAATCTGGCATGGAGATTAACTGGACATCTCCCAACCGTCTCCCCCAAGTTCCTAGTTTAAAGCCCTTTTGATGAGATGAGCCAGCCTCCCTCCCAGAAGTCTATTTCCTTCCCTACTCAGGTGAAGTCCATCCCGCGAGAACAGCTGTCTGTCCCCGAAAGCCTCCCAGTGGCCATACATCCCAAAGCCCTCCTTATAGCACCACTCCCTCAGCCAGCTATTTATCCTCACAATTCTGTCTGCCCTTTGCTGTCCTTCTCTAGGAACAGGCAGAATCCCACTGAAGATAATCTGAGCCTCAACTTCCTTAAGCGTCCTCCCCAGCCTCGCATAATCTCCCTTGATTCTCTCTAGCGAGAACCTAGCCGTGTCATTCGTTCCTACGTGAAGGACGATCAAGGGGTTCTTACCTGCTCCCTTTAGGATCCTTTTCAACCGCAGGTCCACATCCCGTATCTTAGCGCCCGGCAGACAGCACACCCTTCTGTTTTCTGGGTCCGCCCTGGTCACAGGCCTGTCTAACCTCCTCAGTAAGGAGTCCCCAATCACATACACCTGCCTTTGCCTAGGGGCAGCGCAATCTACCAGTCTATCCCCTGTTCCCTGCGGCCGTAAGTCCTGTCTGTCTCCATTTACCCTTATAGTCCCCCTGTTGCCACCCTGTATCCTCCCGGGGCCGAGTATTGATGCCGCCTCCATCAACTCCTCCCCCCTGTCTATTGGACTAGCTGCCCTTCTTTTCTTCCTCTGCCTCCCACCATCAGTTACCAGCTGCTGCGTCCCCTCCTCGTTAGCCAAACACCCAAACCTGTTCCTGAGTTCTATTTCCCCCTCACTAGCCCTCCTTTTCCTTGGCCTGTTTCTCACGGTCACATGCTTCCACTGCTCTTGTTGTCCTCCTGACGTTCCCCCCTCACAGACCATAGCCCCTGCTTCCACCTGCACCCCCGAGCATTCCCCTTCAATTACCGCTTGCCTTTGCTCCATTAGCTGTTCAAACCCCCTTCTAAACTCTACCAGAGTCTCTACCTGCATCTCCAACCCCCGAACCTTTTCCTCTAACAGAGCAAGTAGGCGGCATTTCATACAAATATACCTCTGATCTGTTGCACCTGCTAGGACTATATACATACCACAGCTGCTACATGCTTTCATCTGCATTGTGTCCCCTGCTGCTTGGCTCATGGCTGCTATGGTCTCTGCCTGCAGCCCCTGCGGGAACAAAGCACACCGACCACCGCGCCCTCCTGCCTCCCCTTCCACCTCCCCCTGTAAACTCCCACTTAAACTCCCCTGTTAGCCGCCCTGTTTGCCGACCGCTGCTCGCTGCTAGCTGACCGCTGCTCGCTGCTAGATCTTGCTAGGATCTCTGCTTTCAGCTGGGGGTAGTCTGCCGCAGCCTCTTCAGGCAGATCATGGTAGGCCATCTGGGTCTCCCCACACAGGAATGGGGCAAGGATACCAGACCACTGATCTCGAGGCCAGGCCTCCCGTAGGGCTGTCCTCTCAAAGGCCAGAAGGTATGCCTCTACATCATCCTCCCGTGTCATTTTCTGCAGCCAATGGCTTGCCCGTATGAGCCACGTCTCATCATGGCCGTGATTCAGCTCTGTAAGGGACTTTACCTGGTTTACCAGTTCCCGCAACATAGCTCGATCTTGAGCAGCCTGGTCCCTCAGCAGGCGATTAGTCTCTTGCTGCAGCCGCACTGCCTCCTGTTGGGCGGCTGCCTGGACACGGGTAGCCTCCTGCTGGGCCGCTGTAGCTTGTATCAGTGCCCGCACTACGTCATCCATTGTGGTGAAAAAAAATAAACCCTCTCCCTTTTTTTGTTTGTTTGTTTGTTTTTAAATCACCCTCCTTCTTCCGCCACGCTGTGCACCCCAAGATCCCACTCCTGACACCAGTGTGACAAAGTTCCTCCTCTATCTTGGTGGGTCCTGCGCTTATTGGCGGATTTTCTTGCCTCAGAGATTCACCATGTGGGTTGGGGAACAGCCCAGAGACCTTCCCCTCTGGAAGAACCCACAGTCCAGGTCAATTGGGAGGTTTGGGGGGAACCCGGGCCCGCCCTCTACTCTGGGTTCCAGCCCAGGGCCCTGTGGACTGCAGCTGTCTATAGTGACTCCTGTAACAGCCGCATGACAGCTACAATTCCCTGGGCTACTTCCCCATGACCTCCTCCAAACACCTTCCTTATTCTCACCACAGGACCTTCCTCCCGATGTCTGATAATGCTTGTGCTCCTCAGTCCTCCAGCAGCACACCCTCTCACTCTCAACTCCTTGCGCCTCTTGCTCCCAGCTCCTCACACTCGCAAACTGAAGTGAGCTCCTTTTTAAAACCCAGGTGCCCTGATTAGCCTGCCTTAATTGATTCTAGCAGCTTCTTCTTAATTGGCTCCAGGTGTCCTAATTAGCCTGCCTGCCTTAACTGGTTCTAGCAGGTTCCTGATTACTCTAGTGCAGCCCCTGCTCTGGTCACTCAGGGAACAGAAAACTACTCATCCAGTGACCAGTATATTTGCCCTCTACCAGACTCCTGTACCCCACTGGTCTGGGTCTGTCACACCATGGAAACCCAATCATGGTGGCCCACAGCTTGGTCACTGTCAGGAAAGTGGTGCTACCTGGGAGAGCCATGTACGACATCCCTCAGCCCATAAGGTTGGACTGCAATCAGATATCCCTGCAGAGCAGCATTAGCAAAGACTCGGGAGAGGCTTGGCTGCAGGAAATAGACATGAGCACTGTGCAGATTACCATAGCACTGAGGGAATGTCTGACCCAGCTGGTTCATAAACACTCTGCCACCTTCTCCAATCACCTGGCTGACTTCATATGTGCGACCCACCCTGATCCCAAAGGCACTGGAGCAAGAGGAAAAACAGCCTTCATCGCACCCATGGGACTCTGTGAATGCACATGCATGCTGTTCAGCATCTTCAATGCTCCAGGGATGTTCCAGAGGCTGGTGGAGCATAATCTGGGCAGTGAGAATTTTGAGACATTCCTTCTGTACCTGGATGACATGATTGTCTACTGAAAGACGTACAGGGAACACCTGAAACACCAGGATGTGGTGTTCTCCCAACTAACCCAAAATGTACTGAAGAACAAATCCCCGAAGAGGATTGCTGAAGAAGAAATTGGTGTTCGCTGGCCATAGTTTGACAGCAAAGAGGATATCCCCTGAGCTGGAGAAAGCGCAAGTTGTTGAGACTTGGCCGAAGCCCACAATGGTACAGGATGGCCAGAGGTACCTGGGGTTTGTTGGATACTGTGGACGTTTCATAAAATACTTTTCTAAGTTAGTGGGATGCTTACATGCCCTGTGATGATGGCTCTCCAAGGGCAGGGCTGTACACAGGGTCCTCTGAATTGAGATGCAGGCTGCTGGAGGGCCTCTGAATGCTTGAAGTCTGCCGTGGTGAAGACACCGACACTGGCCTACCTGCACTACACCCTCCCATTCAAACTATATACAGATGCCAGTAACCAGGGGTGGGAGCCTGTACTCTCTCAGGAACAGGACAGGCGTGAGAGGGTGATCGCATGTGCCAGCCGGGGATTGAGACAGTCTGTACAGAATGATGAATATCACAGCTCCTTCAAACTACAATTCCTGGTCCTGGTCTGGCCAATCAGAGAGAACTTTCAGGGCTGCCTGGCAGCCACCTGTCACAGTATACATAGACAACAACCGCCTCACACACATCAGCTCTGCCAAGCTGGGAGCACTAGGACAACGCAGGGCATCAAGACTGGCCATCTACAACTTCTCTGTGGAATTGAGGTCTGGCTGGAGCAACACCAGTGCAGATGCTCTATTGAGGCTGCTGACATTGCTGGAACCAGAAGCATCGGTCAACCGTGGGGACTTAGAGATGTTACCATTTGTGCCAGTCCCCACTGAAGTGGTTTATGCATGCTGCCATGCAGCTGCCATCACCCCTGATGTTCATGAGGAACCCCTGGAAGAGTTTGAAAAGGGTGAGGACGTCTGGGTCCAGATCCCAGGCTGCAGCCCTGTTATTTGGAGAGTATTAGAGATTATCCAGAAGGGAACTTGGCTTTCTGCCACCAACTGCAGTGCTCTGTCCCCAGAAGAAACCCAGCTGCTGCAGCAGCAGGCCTATCTATGTGAAGAAGAGGGCAGACTGTATGCACGACCCAAGATCCTGGGACTAACAAAGATATTACTCAGATGGTGCTTCCGCAGACAGCACCCAAGATGGTACTCCAAGCCTATCAATGTGCTTTGGGCAATTTGGCCCCCAAATCACTGAGACAAATGTATGCAGGAGGTTCTACTGGGAGGGGAAGGCCTGAGCCATGCAGGAGTGGTGTGACAATAGGGTCTGGGGCTCTGTGGGATCGCCAGTCACCAGGTCCAGGGCTCCATGGGACTGTCACTTGCCAGGTCTGGGATTCCATGGGATTGGCATTAACATGACACTCCAGTGGGGCCCCTGAATGCTGGAATCTGTCCACTTTGTCACAGGTGAACCAGAAGATTTTTCTCCTGTTTGTTAATGCATCCTCATAGATACTGCTGTTTGGTGACGTGATGTAACTGCTTGTGACAGTGTTGTAAGTGATGATGTCACATGAGATGTACAGTGAATGACAATAACTGCTTTAACGTGGTGTTAAGTATGAAAGGAGAGCCTACAACTTAAAGAAGTGCCTACTGTTGCCACAAGGAATATTTCAGATGCCTAGAACTGAACGAGTCTGTCCTACTGGGGTAAGGGATGTCTGAGAGCTTACCTGCATAGTTGCCTTGAGATCAGCAGAGCTAGTTGTGTAAGTGCTCACCAGCAGGAGGGAGGATTGTACAACATGACCCTCAGTTTGTTGCTCTGAGCTTGTGGCCGCACTCTGGACGTTACCAGTTTCACCCTTCCCATTGTTGGCTCTGTCAGTTTCCCCAGGTTTTGTGGGTCTTTCATACAGCAACATGAAGGGGAGAGAACCCCCTTTTTAATGCCAGGAAAACGTGTGTGTAAAATGACAAACTTTGACTGGAGAATTTTGGGGCAGGGCCTTGATCTCAAATGATTTTTCATTTTTTTGTTGTGTTTTGCCTAGATTTCAAATCGACCATGTCCTTTTAAGTCCAGCCAATGCTAGACTTGGAGATACACAAGCTCTTTTAGCCTATGTTTTTTGGGGCAAGGACTGTCTATCTCTGTCTCAAGAAGCAGGGAGCACATTGATGGCTCTGAATCAGAATAACAATGAACAATCTGTAAGAAGATCGGAACCCAGAGTGAAACAAGTGACCTCTGCTGGTTGCTTCACAAATTAGCATCAACCATGTCCTGAAGTGGAGCTTCCTTCCTGTTCTCAGCAGGGTGGAGGTAGGCAGCGCAGTCAATGGGAGGCCAGTGAACTGGAAAGGAGAAAGGGGGGAGAGAGGCAGAGGGGACAAGACAGAATTGGACAGGCAGGGAGGTATCTAGTGAAAAGCATGCAATAACCATCCAGGCTCCTTCCCCTGGTACAACTGCAGCCTCTCTTCCTTTGATACCGAAAGGCCAAATATCCGCTACAGATAATTTGTTCAAATATCCAGCAGCTTGTAAGAATCTAAGAATTTTCCCTGTAAGCAGACCAGGCTCCAAGGCGCTATTCCAAATACCTTTCATTCTGGTTGCAGTGTGTGAGCCCTATATCTCCCTTCCTGTCAGAGCAGTAGAAATTGATTCTTGCTTAGATTTATAACAGCAAACAGCACAGCATCTGCAAAAGGAGAGCGCGCTTTCCCTCTCTCTTCTCTCCAAAAGGAGCCTTTTGCTGCCCTCCTCTGTCCAAGAGGAATGGGGGAGTGGCTAACAGTCAGCTTCCAGAGATGCAGGCCAGGTTCATGCATTCATGTCTCTGGGTGAAGAAAGAAAATTCCACTGCAATGCTGGTTCACAATGAAAGCAGCATCCTCTGTGATGTCTCTAAAAGCAGCAATAATGCCTCACAGCAGGCAGCAGAGCTGGACAGGGTGTTTATCTGCAGCTTTGGCATGTGTCCCTCTTGTGAGCCCCCAAGCACTTCAGAGCTGGGACCGATATGGGCCCTGAAACTGCCAGCTGCCTTTGAGTACCTCTGCAATACAAAAGGGCCTGCTGGATCCTGGAGGTGGATGCGCCTTTCAAATCCTCCTTTCAGCTAAAAATTCAGCCTTCACTTGGTCAAATCACTCGCTGGGATACGGCACCTCCTGAGCCAGGGGACACTACCCTAGAAAACAGACAAAAAACTGCTCTGCACTGATAAGAAAGAATGAGGCTGAAAGCCAAACTGTCTGGAGCATCATGCTAATTTAACAAAAGCCCAGATGAGGAATTTATCCAGGAGGCTTCAGCTTAAGGATGAAAGTCAGAACTGCCTGGACCTCCCACTCCATGATCTGTAGGGACAGACCCAGATGGATCCCTGCTGCCTTGGCCCTGGATCCAGGGCCAGTGCAAGGATATTTTGCGCCCTAGGGGAAACTTCCACCTTGGCCCCCCTCCCCCCGTAACATCGGTTCATTGAGGGGAAAATCCCAACAAGCCTTTATAGACCCCAGGGGCCAGCCTGCCCAGGGGCCAGCCTGCCCAGGGGCTGCTCCCCAGACCAAGTTTCCCCCTCCCCAACCCCTGAACTCCCCTGGAGGGTGCACAGCCCCCTGTGAGCCCTCCCCACCCCACCCTGGCGGCCCCCGCTCCAAGTCCACTCATTGGCTTTGCCGGGCTTAGGCCGCTGCAGCAGCTCGGCAGGGAGGAGCTGCCTTCTGGGGGCTCCTGCAGCAGATGCATGTGGGCAGAGGCCCCCGTGTGTCCCCCTGTCTCCCCCCTCACCGCGCTCGGGCTCTGCCACTCCCGGGAGTGTGAGCCGCCGCCGCTGCCCCTCCCAGAGCAGGCTCAGAGCCCTGCGCCCCGGCGGCAGCTCACAGGCCCAGGAGCCGTAGAGCCCGAGTGTGGCGAGAGGGGAGCTGGGGGGCGCACGGGGGCCTCTGCCCGCATGCATCTGCTGCAGCTTGCAGGAGCCCCCGGGGTGGGCGCCAGGCCGCAGCCTAGGCAAGAGGGGCGGGGGGCGTGGCCGCTCCCCGCTAGCGGTGCCACCGCCTTTGCAGGGCTCCTGCCCCCCTGTTGCAGGGCTCCTGCCCCCCTCCTCCATGGCTGGGGCTCTTAACCCCGCAAGCCGACGCTCTGGCTCTCTGGTGCCTCCGGAAGGCGGCTCCTCCCTGCCGAGCCAGGGCACCTCTTTTTGGCGCCTCCAGGGCCATCCTTAGGATTTATGGGGCCCTATGCAGTATTATTAAACTGGTGCCCCTATGCCCAACGGCAGCCTGAGCTTGCAGCCCGGCGGGGGCGGAGGGACAAGGCAGAAAGAATAACAAGATGCCCAGCCCGCCTCACGGTGGTGGAGAGTCACAGTTCCCCGCAGAGACCCCTGTACCCTCTCCCTCACGCAGAATGGACATGCAGAAGGTACCTAATTAAAAGCACTAAAATTGGGAATAAAAAAATGTCAGTCACAGGTTTTTTGATATGCCCTGAAGTTTGTCAGACATTTATTTGCAAAAACTTTGTAGTAAAGGGGAGTCAGCTGTCTTGCTGAATACGACATTAAATATTATGAAACACATGATGCAGCTCTTCTCTGTTTTACATTTTCTTAATCAGTATTTCTAAGCTGATTTTATATTTTAAATGTACTCTTAAGCCTTCATAAAGTAATCATTCCAGATTACTACATATTTAACTCACTGAAACAGACATTATTTTAAATTAATCAGTCACAGAGGTTTAGTGTGTTCATAACAATGTTCATTGCTTTTAGAAAAAGGGAACACTAATTTACTGTGTGTGATCTCCATAACAATACACATGTTTATGAAATTTCACCAACTTTAAAAAATATGTTTCCAAAGATTTTAGGCATAACAAAGGATTTTATATCTTACTAAGGTACTGATTTTGCTTAAAACTAGTTCATCAGATAGTCAGAAGTAAAGAAAGGGAAACTCTTTGTCCAGCTATCTGGAAGCAAAGGGCTGTTGCTTCCTTCAATGGGGGGGTGGGGGAGGGTGACAGAAAGGACAGGAAGACTTTGGAAGTAAGTTTTTTTACTATAGTAATTAAAATGTGTATTTTAGATAAGAGTGGTCTTTTGAAGAATTTATTTAAAAAACCATATGTCTGAAGATCCAAGCATTTAAGGCTAAAGATGATTGTGCACGGATTTTTTAGAGATGTGATTTTATAATCTTCACCAACTCACTAATGAAATATTTTTAAAGCAAATTTTACACTAAGGTCCTGTAGACTGACACGTTCTGAGTAAATATTACAGTCATGTACAACTGTTTTTGTCAGTACATTCAGAAACTGACAGTAGATACCTGGGGGTTGGCAAATGCCTGTTAAATGTCTTCATTACCCCTTGAATGGCTCTTTAACAGTTTCAGTGTTGTGCTAATAGGTCTGGCAGGCTGGAGACTTTTTCCCTTTTAACTACTAGATCCCCTTCCCAGGAAGACTCAGAGCCTGCAGGAAGGATCAGAACAGGGATAGAAAAACCAGGTGGGTGGACACTAAGACCCAGTGGTGCCCCAAATTTTCAGGTGCCCTACCCAGCTGCCTATGCCTGAGGACAGCCCCGGGCGCCCCCAACCACTTGACGCCCTAGGCCACTGCCTGGATCCTAATCTGACCTGAGTCACAACCCAATTTCTCATGCGATGATCCCCCCCAAACTGCAGCACCAGTCAGGGAAGCAATCCAGAATGCATTGTCACAGATCTGTGGAAGGGGATTCCCACCATTTCGCAGCTTTTGGCAGCCAAAGAAGCTGATATTCTAGCACCTGAGAAACACGGCAAATTTTGTGAAATTGCAACTAGCAGAAAATTTTAATTTATTTTTGTAACAAAATGGAGTTTTTTCTCAGCAAATGATGGTTTCTGCCTGCAGCTATGGCAACAGCAGTGGCAGGAGGGGACGCTGTAATGGTCCCACAGCAATAAAATGTGTTACCAGTTTTGCTGAGACTGAGAACTTTCTGGGCCAGTTTGAAAGGACTTGGAAAGCTCAGATGGTCCACTCATTGCAAATGCAGAAGTTTGCTTCACCTCACACACCAAAAACTAGGATTCAAAGAATCAATTAATAGACTTTAAATCCAAGAGGGACCATGAGATTATTTAATCTGACTGTCTGTGTATTACACTCCACAGAATTCCACTCAGGCACCTTGTATTGAGCCCAATAACTTGTATTTGGCTAAAGCAGCTTCCAGAAAGGCTTCCAGTCTGGACTTGAAGACATCAAGGGTTGGAGAGTCTATCACTTCCCTGGGGAGTTTGTTCCTATGGTTAATCACCCTAGTTGTTAAATGTGTGCCTTATTTCTAATCTGAATTTGTCTGACTTCAGCTTTCAGATATTGACTCATGTCCTGCCTTTCTCCACTAGATTAAAGAGCACTTTAGTACCCTGCATTTTCTCCCCTTGAACTTACTTATACACGTAATCAAGCCACCACTCCATCTTCTTTTTGATAAACTGAACAGATAGAGCTCTTTCAGTCTCTCACTCTAGGGCATTTTCTCCAGCACTCGAATAATTTGCGTAGCTGTTGTCTGCACCCTCCCCAACTTTCCAGAGTTTTTTTAAAAAGTGGACATCAGAACTGGACACTGAATCCAGTATGACACACCAATGCCGTATACAGAGGTATATCATCTCCCTTTTCCTACTCACTACTCCCATGTTTATACATCCAAGGGATCACATTAGTTCCTTTTTGTCCCAGCATCACACTGGGAACTCACGTTGAATTGCTAGTCCACTGTTACCTCTAGATTCTAGATTCTGCATTCTGCAGGCATGGCCTGCACTCCTTGTTCCTAGCTTTATATTTGGCTATATTAAAATGAATTCTGTTTGAGTGAATTCAGGTTACCAAACTATCCAGATCACTCTGTATGACTGTCCTGTCCTCATCATTGTTGACCACTCTGCCAGTCTTTGTCTCATCCTTAAATTTTATCACCAGTGATTTTATATTTACTTAAATACTGATATAAATACTGAATAGCCTTGGGTCTAGTACCAAGCTCTGCAGAACCCCCCTAAAACTCCTCAGAACCCCATTTGGTGATGATAATGATTCCCCGCTGACAACTACTATATAAGATCTTTCAGTTACCCAGTTCTTAATCCGTTTAATATGTGCTTTATTGATATTCTACAGTGCCATTTTAATTAGAATGTTGTGCTAATTCAAATCCCTTACAAAAGTCTAAGTATTGTAACAGACCCAGACCAGTGGTGTACAGGAGTCTGGTAGAGGGCAAATATACTGGTCACTGGCTGAGTAGTTTTCTGTTCCCTGAGTGACCAGAGCAGGGGCTGCACTAGAGTAATCAGGAACCTGTTAGAACAAGTTAAGGCAGGCAGACTAATTAGGACACCTGGAGCCAATTAAGAAGAAGCTGCTAGAATCAATTAAGGCAGGCTAATCAGGGCACCTGGGTTTTAAAAGGAGCTCACTTCAGTTTGTGGTGCGAGTGTGAGGAGCTGGGAGCAAGAGGCGCAAGGAGCTGAGAGTGAGAGGGTGTGCTGCTGGAGGACTGAGGAGCACAAGCGTTATCAGACACCAAGAGGAAGGTCCTGTGGTGAGAATAAGGAAGGTGTTTGGAGGAGGCCATGGGGAAGTAGCCCAGGGAGTTGTAGCTGTCATGCAGCTGTTACAGGAGACACTATAGACAACTGCAGTCCACAGGGCCCTGGGCTGGAACCCGGAGTAGAGGGCGGGCCTGGGTTCCCCCCAAACCTCCCAATTGACCTGGACTGTGGGTTCTTCCAGAGGGGAAGGTCTCTGGGCTGTTCCCCAACCCACATGGTGAATCTCTGAGGCAAGAAAATCCGCCAATAAGCGCAGGACCCACCAAGATAGAGGAGGAACTTTGTCACACTGGTGTCAGGAGTGGGATCTTGGAGTGCACAGCACGGCGGAAGAAGGAGGGTGATTTAAAAACAAAAACAAAGGGAGAGGGTTTATTTTTTTTCACCACAATGGATGACGTAGTGCGGGCACTGATACAAGCTACGGCGGCCCAGCAGGAGGCTACCCATGTCCAGGCAGCCGCCCAACAGGAGGCAGGGCGGCTGCAGCAAGAGACTAATCGCCTGCTGAGGGACCAGGCTGCTCAAGACCGAGCTATGTTGCGGGAACTGGTAAACCAGGTAAAGTCCCTTACAGAACTGCATCGCGGCCATGATGGGACGCGGCTCAATCGGGCCAGCCATTGGCTGCAGAAAATGACATGGGAGGATGATGTAGAGGCATACCTTCTGGCCTTTGAGAGGACAGCCCTACGGGAGGCCTGGCCTCGAGATCACTGGTCTGGCATCCTTGCCCCATTCCTGTGTGGGGAAGCCCAGAAGGCCTACCATGATCTGCCTGAAGAGGCTGCGGCAGACTACCCCCAGCTGAAAGCAGAGATCCTGGCCAGATCTGGGGTAATGACAGCAGTGCGGGCCCAGCAGTATCACGGTTGGAGGTACCAGGAAGACAAAACCCCGCGGTCCCAATTGTATGACCTCATCCATCTCGCACGAAAGTGGTTGCAAACAGAGTCCCGGAGTCCGGAAGAGATACTAGCGGTTCTGGTCATCGACCGATACATGAGGGGACTACCACCAGACCTTTGTGCCTGGGTAAGCCAGAACAAACCCTCCACCTATGATGAGGTTGTCGCCCTGGTAGAGAGGCGAAGGACAGCGAGGGAGCTGACCCGACCAGTTAAGGAAGAGGCACCCCGGGTTAAACTAGCAGCACCAAGCCCTAAAGTTCGGGTGACTGGGCCACCAGGAGGGCCCAGGTGGAAAAGAGAGAGGCTGAAGGCCCATCAGAGGCCACAAAGAGTCGGAGCACTGAGGGAGAAGAGGATCGTGATGTTAGACTGCCCAAACCAAGAGACCGGGGAACGGCCAGGGCTCCATACAGATGTTATGCCTGCGGGGAGTGGGGACACATAGCTGCACAGTGTCCCAATGCTGAGGAGCCCATGCAGTGTAACCTGGGGAACTGGGCAGACCCATGCTCCCTAATCCACCTTGTGGGGGTCTCACTAACCCCACATATGTATACCAGACCAGTGAAACTAAATGGGGTAGAGACCATGGCATTGGTTGATTCGGGGAGTGCTATCATGCTTATCTCAGGGAAACTCATGAAACGTAGTCAGCTGCTGCAGGCTAAACGTACGGGGATAACATGTGTCCATGGGACAGTTAGTTACTACCCCACCATCCCAGTAAAAATCGAGATCCAAGGGAACACTACTGAGGTAGCAGCAGGTGTAGTCCCTAAACTCCCATACCCGGTGCTCATAGGGAGGGACTTCCCAGGGTTTGGAAACTTACTCCCAGTAGGGGGATTGGAGAAAGATGGGGATCCTAAAATTGGTGAGGCATCCACAGCAGACTGTCAATCCCCAATCTTCTCTGAAATATCCCCAGATTTGTTCTCCACTCCCAGACAGGGTAGAAAGACAAAAAGGGAAAGAAGGGCAGCTAAGGCCTTGGGAACCCGAATACTGACCCAAAGCCAGAGGGTCGCTCTTGTAGGTAGGTGGACCAGTGCAGCTCAAAAGGAGGCCACGGAGGATGGAGAAGCACCTGAGTCTGACCCCCACCCTAATGCTTCTGAACCAGTAGAGGCAACAGAGACTGGGCCCCTAGATCTTGGGCAGATTAGCCCTGGGAGAGGAAATTTTGGACGGGACCAGGCAGAAGACCCAAGGTATGACAACATTAGGAAGGAGGTGACTGAAATAGATGGGGTCCCCGTGGAAGGGAAAACCCAGGGACCAGGACCCTACTTCATAATGAAGAAGGATCTCTTATACCGGGTTGCACCAGTACAGGGGCAGAAGGTACAGCAGATCCTAGTACCTCAAAAACACCAGAACGCTGTATTAAGTCTTGCTCATAGTCATCTTTTTGGGGGGCATTTGGGGGTAGAGAAGACCCTGGCACGAGTCCTAAGACGGTTCTTCTGGCCCGGAGTACATGAAGAAGTGCGGCGGTACTGTGCCTTCTGCCCGGAGTGTCAGCTGCACAGTCTCCGTCCCCGCTTGAGGGCACCTTTAGTACCCCTTCCCATCATAGAGGTCCCCTTCGAGCTAATAACCATGGACCTAGTGGGACCCCTGGAGAAGACGGCTCGGGGCCCCTATTGTACGGGAACATTTGGAGAAGGCACAGGAGGCCCAGCGAACCCATTACAATCGCCAGGCAAAAGTGCGACAGTTCCAACCAGGGGATCGGGTTATGGTGTTGGTACCCACGGCAGAAAGCAAGCTTCTGGCCCAATGGCAGGGGCCCTATGAGGTGGTTGAACCCATGGGGGAAGTAACCTACAAGGTGCGGCAGCCAGGATGCAGAAAACAAGAACAGATTTATCACGTTAACCTTCTGAAACCTTGGCATGCCCAAGAGGCATGCACAACGGTCCAAAAAGCCCTAACCCAGGAAAACAAGCCTTCCAAACAGGTGAGAGTGTCTCCCGATTTAACACCAGACCAGAAGAATGAGGTGTCTGAGATGATCTTCCGGAAACAAGATGTGTTCCACAAAACCGGGTCGAACAACCGAGACATATCACCACATCGTCACGAACCCTGGGGCCAGAGTAACAATGAGGCCCTATCGGGTGCCAGCGGCAAAAAGGGAGGAAATAAAAGCAGAAGTAAAAAAAATGCTGGAGTTGGGGATCATCGAAGAATCCCACAGTCAGTTCAGTGGTCCAGCCCAATCATGCTGGTGCCCAAACCTGATGGCACCACAAGATTTTGCAACGACTTCCGGCAACTAAACGAAGTATCCCAGTTCGACGCGTACCCCATACCTCGCATAGATGAGCTAGTGGACCGTCTGGGTAATGCCCGGTACTTGACTACCCTAGACTTGACAAAGGGGTACTGGCAGATTCCCCTTGCAGAAGACGCAAAGGAAAAGACTGCGTTCTCTACACCAGAGGGTCTTTTTCAATATACTGTCCTCCCTTTTGGACTACATGGGGCTCTAGCTACCTTCAAGCGCCTCATGGACAAGCTATTACGCCTGCATAACAGTTATGCTACTGCCTACTTGGACGATGTGGTCATTCATACCCCAGACTGGGAAACCCACCTGGAGAAGGTGGAGGCAGTCCTCGATACCTTCAGGCGAGCTGGCCTTACAGCAAACCCTGCCAAGTGCACTGTAGGGTTTACGGAGGCCAAATATCTTGGCTACACTGTGGGAAAAGATCTGGTAAAACCCCAAGTGAACAAGTTAGAGGCCATCCAAAATTGGCCCCGATCAAGTCGCAAGAAACAAGTCCAGGCGTTCCTAGGTGTGGTGGGGTATTACCGACGATTTATCTCCCACTTTGCCACAAGGGCAAGCCCCCAACAGACCTAGTGAAAGCCCGTGGACCTGATCTGGTGAGATGGTGTGACACAGCAGAGGAAGCATTCACAGACCTACGGACTGCCCTCTGCAGTAACCCCGTACTGATAGCCCCTGATTTCACCAAGGAGTATATCCTGCAGACGGATGCATCGGAAGTAGGGTTGGGGGCTGTTCTATCACAGATGGTCGGGGAGCAGGAACACCCAATTCTATACCTCAGTCGGAAACTCCTTCCAAGGGAACAAAAATATGCAGTGGTGGAGAGAGAATGCCTCGCTGTAAAATGGGCCATGGAAACATTACGCTACTACCTGCTCGGGCGCAGATTTGTCCTCGTGACCAACCATGCCCCTCTTCAATGGATGCAGTGGAACAAGGAGAAGAACACAAGGGTGACCAGATGGTTCTTATCCCTCCAACCTTTCCAGTTCCGTATGCAACACAGAGCAGGGAGCCGTCATGGCAATGCCGATGGCTTGTCACGTGTGCACTGTCTGGCGTCCCAAGCTGCCCAACCCCTTGGCGTTGAGCAGGGGTTAGGGATATGTGACAGACCCAGACCAGTGAGGTAGAGGAGTCTGGTCCTATTGGGATCCAGGAAACGGGCGGGCGAAGCCCGCCCACTGCTAAAGGATCCCCCCCAGCCTAAGGGGGGGTCCACAGGACCTGGAGACCAAAAAATTACGGGGGACAACTAATAAAAGAACAGGGACAGGAGTGAGGTCAAAGGGTCAAATGAAGGGATCCAGACGGGGACACCGAGCAGAGAACCCCGGACAGCGCCCACTGCTCCTCGAAGGCGTCAAGGGAGCCAGTGGACGCCGCCCAGAGGAACTCTGCCCGGATACGTGAAAGAACGGAGGACCTGAAATAAGCCCCACAGTCACAGGAAACTCCATCGGCCAACCTCCTCACTCTGGTTTTATAGATGGCCAGTTTTGCTAGGGCCAGGAGAAGGTTGACCAGGAGGTCCCGCAACTTTGTGGGGCGACGGATAGGGAGTGCATAAATAAAAAGGTGAGGAGAAAAGTGCAACCAAAATCTTAACAAAATATCCGTGAGGAGCCGGAATAGGGGCTGCAGCCTGGCGCACTCCAGGTAAACATGGATCGTGCAGCCGGCTCATGGCGAATGGACGGGGCCGGTTGGGTCCACGGGGCAGGGGCCCAATGAAAAAATCTGGAGGGCTTGGAGTGGAGGGTGGGCGAGGCGTGCCCTCTCGCAGAACCCGGTCGAGATAGTCCCGAGCAGCGGGCAGGAAAGCGGCCCTCACCTCCTGAAGTACACGCCGGGGAGTACGAGGTCTGGAGAGCCCCATGCGCTGAGCGAGCATCAGGGGATCCAGCCAGTCTCCCCGGTCGTAGTCCAGGAGGTCTCCGACTTTGGTGACTTCTGCCAGGACCAACCTCTGGCGCACCATGGGGGACTCCGCCACCTGCACACGAAGCTGGAGGTTGTGTAGCAGGGACTCCGTGAGGAGATCTGCCCCCACGGTGGCCGCAACGGACCTGGTCACTGAAAACAGTTTCCAGGTCTGGAGGAGGTCCTGGTAGAAGACTGGCAGCCCGGAGAGGTCTCGCGGAAGCCCTCTCGGATGGAGACAAAGGAGCTGCCGGTCATATCGGAGCCCTCGGAAGCGGCGCAGGAAGGCGTGCGCCAATACGCTCCACGCCGGACTACCTGCACCATAAAGGAGCCTCTGCAGGTCCTGGAGGCGGAAGACGTGGACCTGAGCGTGCAGACACTTCATGCCCTGCCCTCCCTCCTCCAGGGGTAGATGGAGAGCCCCCACAGAGACCCAGTGCAGTCCTGACCAAAAGAACTCCAGAATCGACGTCCGGAGGTTGGCCAGGAAACCCGGGGCCAGGACCAGGGTGTTGAGCATGGACAGGACTAGTTGATTGAGCACCAGTGCTCTCCCTCGAAGGGAGAGACACCGGAGCAGTCCTGTCCATTTCCACGAGGAGCACGTCGTCAGCGTACGCCGACAGGACCAGCCGCAGCTCCGGCTCCCGCAGCACCAACCCCATCAACCTCCTACGGAGGAGACAGAGCAAGGGCTTGATTGCCAGAGCATACAGCTGGCCCGAGAGGGGGCACCCTTGATGTACTCCTTGCCCGAAGATGACCAGTTTGGTCAGGGTCCAATTGAGCCTGACCAAACGCTCTGCGGAGGGTACAGCACCTGGAGAAAACCCACAAACTGGGGCCCGAAGCCAAACGCTCGCAGAGTGCCCAGGAGATACCCGTGGTCCACCCTGTCGAACGCCTTCTCCTGATCGGGAGTTCATCCCAGAGCATTCTGCAAGCGTTAGGATCGGTTGGATCCGGGTAGAAAAGGCCTGCATAGAAGGCCCTGGCCCTCCCGCATATCTCCGCCGGATCCGTGAGGGGGGTGCTGTCCTCTGCTAGAAGGCAGGTGACGTGCTTCTTGGCCCCCCTCCTTTTCTCCAGGGCGTAGAAGAAGCGGGAGCCGCGATCCATCTCCCGAAGGAGGCGCCCCGGGTGTAGTCACGGCAGAAGAGCTGGGCGCGCACCTTCCCCAGGTCCCACCACCGCCGCGCCGAGGGAAAGGTACGCCGCTGCCCTCGCCAGGCCAGCCAGAACTCCCAGAAGGACGCCACGAAGCCCACATCCTCCAACAAGCTATTATTAAAGTGCCAATAGGCCGGCCCCGGCCTCTCCGCGCAGAGAGAGGCTGTCATGGTGGCTAGATGGTGATCTGAAAAAGGGGCCAGCCGGACGCTGGAGGAGTGGGCCTGTGAAAGATGGAAGCATGACAAATAGATGCGGTCCAACCAGGAGTGGCGCGACCGATGGACCTCCACCCGGACAAAAGTGAACTTCGAAACGTCATCCGGGTGGTGGTCGCGCCAGACGTCCACCAGGGAGTGATGTTCGACGATCTCCCGGAGGACGTCCGCGGCGGCCGGGTGCTGCTCGGTCCCCGAGCGGTCCCGTTCCTCAAGGGTGGCGTTAAAGTCACCGCCCAGGACCAGGCACTTGCGAGGATCCAAGGTGCCGAGGAAGGCAGACGCCTGCTGGTAAAAACGCAACCTCTCCGGGCCCGATGTCGGGGCGTAAACGTTGACAAGATTGACCACAAGCCCCTCCATGCGGACCCGGAGGTGCAGCAGGCAGCCCGGCACAGCCTCGGCGACCCCCAGCACCTCGGGCCGTAGGTCGGGGGAGAACAGGGTAGCCACTCCAGCTGTACGAACTGTGAGGTGTCTAAAATAGACCCTGTCCCCCCACTCCAGCCGCCAGCTAGCTTCAGCGGCCAGATCCGTATGGGTCTCCTGTAGGAAGATCACAGAGTACCCCCCCTCCTGAAGGAAGGAGAGCACCTGGCTCCTGCGGAGACCCATCCTACAGCCCCGGGTGTTTAATGTTGCAAAGATGATCGGTGCCATAAGGAGGGCTGGGGGGGATTCTCGCCGGCAGAGACGCCCACAGCCTCCGTCGGGCCGCGCAACAATCCGTGACTTATCCCATGGGCGATTAAGGAGTCACGGAAGAGGCGGACCCGTTGGTAAGCCGCGGTGGCCTGCCTCCCGGTCCTCTTACCCTCCCCCATGAGGGCCCTCGTGGCCCGGAGGATCTGATGGTAATCCCCCCATCGCTGGAGTGCAAGCTGTACCTTATTGCGGGAGCCACGAAGGTCCTCAAGGAACTCCCGTAGCTCCTCTCTCAGTGTATGCGGGGGTGGGGTTATTGATCTATGGCTTTCCCCCAGTGGGGCCCCTGTCACAGCCCCGTGGTCCATCGAGACAGGCAAGCAGACCCTCGACGTGGCGTCCAATGGGCTGGCGCCATGTGGCCTGCCTCAGACCCCGACTCAACGGGGGGCGGCGGAGGGAAGATAGCAGCCCCTGGTGGGTCGGGACAGGGAAAAACAAAGGCCGCTCCTTGGGGGTCATCCTCTGGGATATGGAAGGAGACAGCCCCAGGGGCGGCAAAAGCATCACGGGAAGTGGAGGGGACAAGGACGGGGTCGATGTCAGGGGCAGGGCCGGAGTCAGGAATAGGGACAGGGGAAGGGGCGATAGTGGGATCGGGGGCCCCAGCAGCCTAGCCACTGGGTGGGTGGGGGGGGTTGCACCCTGCAAATAAGCTCAGGGATTTGCGGGGAGGGAGGGGGGCCTTCGGCGATGCCGGGTTCGTGCTCCAAGGCAGATGGTAAGGCCACGGCATCCATAGATGGAGAATCAACGATGGGGCCCCCACCCGGGAAGGAGGTCGGCTGCCCCGCAGCCACAAGGGAGATCCCTGGCGACTCGGGTCCCGGCCGCGTGGCATTGGCCGTCGCCTCAAGAGGCTCGGCGGCCGCTAGCGGGGTGCCATCTGCGGACGGATTGGTGGAAGAGTCCAGGGGCTCCTCGGAGGCTGGAGCGGGTCAGTGGGTAAGGGGACGGAACACGGGAAAAGGGGGGCCGAGGCGAGGTCGCTCAGATCGAGGCCCGCTGGCAGAGGGTCATCCTCCCCCTGGGTAACCGGGGTCAGACCCAGGGCCTCAATCTCCTCATAAATGGAGGGGAGATCACCGTCCACCACCCCAGGGCTCTCCCTGCCAGCAACCGAAGCGACGCTCGCCTTGGTGCTTGCAGGGGCTTCAGACTGTAAGGGGGCGAGAGGAGCTCCATCAGGGGCTTCCATAGGAAGGGACTCCAGAGGAGGGACAGTGCTATCCTCCGGTGCTGCCACGGCGTCCCCAGCCGGCACCATTGAATTGGAATCGGCAGGGGGCAAAGTGGAAGGCTCAGCATCGGTGCCCCCCTTC
The DNA here is from genome assembly GCF_028017835.1 of Emys orbicularis. Lineage (NCBI taxonomy): Eukaryota > Metazoa > Chordata > Testudines > Emydidae > Emys > Emys orbicularis. The sequence goes on from NC_088702.1 coordinate 12,841,259, forward strand.
CTGGTCTTCCGGGGGGCTTCCGCATCAGATGGGAGGAGCGGAGCTCAAGCCTTCCGCTTGTCCCGCTTCCCCTGTACTAAGGGCCAGCCCTCCATGGCATCATCCGGGGGCTGGCTAACAGGAGTCGGGTCAGGGAGCAAGGGCGAAGGCTCAGGGACTCGGGGAGGCAATGGTGGGGCAGCATGTAGGAGGGAGGATTCTCCCTGGGGCATGCCCTCTTCTATGCCCGGCGGTATCCCTACCTCACCTCCTCCACAGGCCCCGCCAGATCACAGGCAGCAGAGGCGGGGCCCTCCCGCTTGTCTGGGCGCACTGGGGGAGATACCCCTTGGTCCCGAGCGGGTGTGTTGGTGGGCCAAAAAGGAGGAGGGGCGGCTTCGGGTGCCAGGCAGCCAGGGGCGCCGGCGATGACAGGGCCGGCGCCCTGCCCGGGCTTGGGGGTCCCGGATGCCCCTCCGTGCCGGGCCAAGGGGCAGTCCCTCCGGACATGTCCCATCGCCCGGCAGAGGTAGCACCGGGCCTCCCCCGTCGAATAATGCACCCGGTAGCGGGCCCCCTGATAGGGGACCAAGAAGGACCCCTCGAGCGCCTCACCGTCGCGCGCCGCCACGGGCAGTTGTAACTGTACCTGCCGGCGGAACGAAAGGACATGACGGAGGGCGGGGTCTTTGCAGCCCAATGGGAGAGGGCTGACCACAGAGATCGGCCTCCCCAGGGTAGAGAGGGCAGGTAACAGGGCAGCATTAGGAAGGAAGGGAGGGACAGAGGTCAGGACCAGTCGGGCACCCAGGTCTTCTAGCGGCTCCAGGGGGACGAACACGCCTCCCACCGCCAGGCCCTTCTCCACCACTTCCTGGGCGGCGGCCTCCGATGCTAGGAAGAAGACGACCTTTCTGTACATCTTAGAGGCCGCCACAATGGCCGTGGGCCCCACCACCCTCGCCAACGCCCGCACGTAGGTCTCCACGTGGGGGCAAGGCGGGTACCAGGAGGCAACGGATGCCGTGCTTCCTGGTCAAGGTGGGGAAGGGGCCCCGACCACTATAGATGGTAGCAGAGGTGGTGGTCGGTTGAGATTATGCAGCGGCAGGTGGGGGGGCCGCCGCCACCTGGGCATACGCCCTGGGGGCCGGGGGAGGGACACCTACAGAGCTGTTGGAGGGAACAGCGGGGAGGGATGCCGCGGCCGGTGGCGGGGCTGTGGCAGGGGGGCAGCCCCCGCCATGGAGGGCCTGGCCTTTTGGGCGGGGCCTTTACCTTCCTTTGTGCCCTGGCCCTTCCTGCCGGCTGGGGGGGCTCCCCCAGAGTCGGAGGGGGCAAGGGACGTGGCAGCAGCGGAGGTCACCTCGTTACTCGCCGCTGCCGGTGCTCCAGCAGGGGCGTTAGCAGGTGGCACGGCAGCGGCGGTTGAGGTAGAGGCTAGGGGGGACGATGGTGGGGCGGGTGGAGGAGGGGCAGCAGGGTCTGCCCGAGAGGTCCCACTCGCCTCGTCCCCTGCCATAATGAGGACGGGGGCAGAACAAACACCGGAGGGGGCAGGGAGAGGGGAAGCAGGTCGACCACTCCTCCCTGCTAGGCTGCAGGCAGGGGAGGAGGGCGCCAAAAAGGGGTGGGCTGGATGGGAGCGGGACTATCAAGAGCTAGGGGGTCAGTCACCGACTCGGGGAGGGTTTCCGGCTCCTCTAGTTGCACCAAGGAAGGGGGAATATAACAGCATTGGGGGGTGCAGTGAGACAGGGTCAAACTAAAATGGAGAGGGGCACAAGTGCAGGGGAGGGGACATGGGCACACAAGGGGAGGGGCTAATCAGGGCAAGGGGACCGCAGGGGAAGGGGAACAATCAGGCTGGGAATGGGGCAGAGGAACCACAGGGCTAGCTTCAGAGGCTGAGGCGGGTCAAACAGACAAAGGCTGCAGAGGGAAAGGGCGGGGCAGGCAAACAAACTGGAGCTAGCAAGGGGCTGGGGCAAGAGAAAGGGGAAAAAAGGCTTCAAGGGGCAAATGGGTGGCAACAGGGCATGGCAAGCCTAGGTGAGCAGCTGAGTCCCAGAGGCAGGAGCTCGAGGCAGATGGTGAGTAGCCGATGGGGGTAGCGGAGGGGGACATTCAGAGGTGCCCCTTCCTGCTCTGCTGAACAGAAATATTCCCCGCTGTTAGCCACGCAGTGGGGGGGAGGGGTGAAGTGATCATCCCAGACGATTGGGTGTGTGGGGGGGAGGGGAGTTAGTTGGGTTTGTGCTGCATGTTTACCCGGAAACCGCAGCCCCTCCTTTTACATTGCAAACCCATTTTAAATGGCCAACCCAACGGGTGCTTGGTATGGGAAATGAGAGCGCTACTGTTTGAAACCATTCCCACATGTTAACAAGGTTAAAAAAGCCAAAAGACTGTGTCTTACCATGGCTGACTGCAAGCCGAAATCTGTGGCCTGGCACTGCGTGAGTGATCTCTCACACCAAACCGGCAGGCCCTCAATATAAGAGGAAAAATGCGACCTTGTAACGAAAGCACATGTGCTGTGTAATGTGAACAGCAAAATTTAACGTGAAAGAGTGTACCCATTGTTCTCTAAAATGTGTCTTTTTAACCACCTCTCCCTTCTCCTCCACCAGCTGCAAATGTTTCTCCTTCACAGAGGCTAGTGAAGATTAGAAAGAGAAAACGGAGGACGCGGGACGATATGTTCACGGAACTCCAGATGTCCTCCCACGCTGACAGAGCACAGCAGAATGCGTGGAGGCAGTCAATGTCAGACTACAGAAAAGCACAATATGAACGAGAGGAGAGGTGGCGGGCTGAATCGCGGGATGAACAGAGCAAGTTGCGGGCTAAAGATTATAGGTGGCGTCAGCTTGCAGACAGAAGGCAAGAGTCGATGCTCCGGCTGCTGGAGCATCAAACTGATATGCTCCAGCGTATGGTTGAGCTGCAGGAAAGGCAGCAGGAGCAGAGACCGCCGCTACAGCCCCTGTGTAACCAACAGCCCTCCTCCCCAAGTTCCATAGCCTCCTCACCCAGACGCCCAAGAACACGGTGGGGGGGCCTCCGGCCACCCAGTCACTCCACCCCAGATGATTGCCCTAGCATCAGAAGGCTGGCCTTCAATAAGAGTTAAAGTTTTAAACTGCAGTGTGTCCTTTTCCTTCCCTCCTCCCCCACCCATCCCGGGATACCTTGGCAATTATCCCTAGTTGTGTGATGAATTAATAAAGAATGCATGAATGTGAAGTAACAATGACTTTATTGCCTCTGCAAGCGGTGCTCGAAGGGGGGAGGGGAGGGTGGGGTGGTTGGCTTACAGGGAAGTAGAGTGAACCGGGTGGGGGGGGGCGGAGGGTTCATCAAGGAGAAACAAACAGAAGTTTCACACCGTAGCCTGGCCAGTCACAAAACTGGTTTTCAAAGCTTCTCTGATGCGCACCGCGCCCTGCTGTGCTCCTCTAACCGCCCTGGTGTCAGGCTGCGCGTAATCAGCGGCCAGGCGATTTGCCTCAACCTCCCACCCCGCCATAAATGTCTCCCCCTTACTCTCACAGATATTGTGGAGCGCACAGCAAGCAGCAATAACAATGGGGATATTCTTTTCGCTGAGGTCTGAGCGAGTCAGTAAGCTGCGCCAGCGCGCTTTTAAACATCCAAATGCACATTCCACCACCATTCGGCACTTGCTCAGCCAGTAGTTGAACAGGTCCTGACTCCTGTCCAGGCTGCCTGTGTACGGCTTCATGAGCCATGGCATTAAGGGGTAGGCTGGGTCCCCAAGGATCACGATAGGCATTTCAACATCCCCAACGGTTATTTTCTGGTCCGTGAAGAAAGTCCCTTCCTCCAGCTTTCGAAACAGAGCAGAGTGCCTGAAGACGCGAGCATCATGTACCTTTCCCGGCCATCCCACGTTGATGTTGGTGAAACATCCCTTGTGATCCACCAGGGCTTGCAGCAGCATTGAAAAGTACCCCTTGCGGTTTATGTACTCGGTGGCTTGGTGCTCCGGTGCCAAGATAGGGATATGGGTTCCGTCTATGGCCCCACCACAGTTTGGGAATCCCATTGCAGCAAAGCCATCCACTATGGCCTGCACGTTTCCCAGAGTCACTACCCTTGATATCACCAGGTCTTTCATTGCCCCGGCAACTTGGATCACAGCAGCCCCCACAGTAGATTTGCCCACTCCAAATTGATTCCTGACTGACCGGTAGCTGTCTGGCGTTGCAAGCTTCCACAGGGATATTGCCACTCGCTTCTCAACTGTGAGGGCTGCTCTCATCCTGGTATTCTGGCGCTTCAGGGCAGGGGAAAGCAAGTCACAAAGTTCCATGAAAGTGCCCTTACGCATGCGAAAGTTTTGCAGCCACTGGGAATCGTCCCACACCTGCAGCACGATGCGGTCCCACCAGTCTGTGCTTGTTTCCCGGGCCCAGAATCGGCGTTCCACGGCATGAACCTGCCCCAGTAACACCATGATTTCCACATTGCTGGGGCCTGTGCCTTGTGAGAGGTCTATGTCCATGTCAATTTCCTCATCACTCTCGTCGCCGCGCTGCAATCGCCTCCTCGGCTGGTCCTGGTTTTGCTTTGGCATGTTCTGGCTCTGCATATACTCCAGGACAATGCGCGTGGTGTTCATAGTGCTCATAATTGCCGCGGTGATCTGAGCGGGCTCCATGATCCCAGTGCTAGCTAGGGCGTTTGGTCTGAAAAAAGGCACAAAACTAGTATCTGACGGACCAGGGGAAGGAGGGAGGGAGGGAGGGAGGGGCAAGTGACGACATGGCGTACAGGTACAGGGAATTAAAATCAACAAAGGTGGCTGTGCATCAGGGAGAAACACAAACAACTGTCACACAGAATGGCCCCCCCCAAAGATTGAACTCAAAACCCTGGGTTTAGCAGGCCGTTGATTTCACGGAGGGAGGGGGAAGCAAATGAATACAGAACAAATCTATTTTTTACATCTTAAGCTGGCAGACGACGGTGCAGCATGACTGATAGCCCTCGGCATCTTCTGGGTGCTTGGCAGCAAATACTGGGCGCTTGGCAGTTAGTGTACTAAGACTGATAGCCACTGCAGTATGACGACGATGGATACCAGTCGTAATATACTATCTACTGCCAAAAGGCAAGGGGCTGCTGCTGTGTAGCAATGCAGCCCCACGTCTGCCAGCCCCACGTCTGCCAGCACCCAGATCGCCCTCGGCCTCTTCTGGGTGCTTAGCAGAAAATACTGGGCGCTTGGTAGAAAATAGCATACTACAACTGATAGCCATCATCGTCAAGACAGTTCAATAGGACTGAGCATGTCTGCCCAGGTGCCCATGATCAAGAGCCACTGCAGTATGACGATGACGGATACCAGTCGTAATAAACCATCTACTGCCAAAAGGCAAAGGGCTGGTGCAATGCAGCCCTATGGCTGCCAGCACCCAGATCACTGATGAAGGCTACCAGTCATGCTGCACCGTCTACCGCCAAAAGGCAGTTAGCTGCTGCTGCTGTGTAGCAATGCAGTCCCACGTCTGCCGGCACCCAGATGACATATGGTGACGGTGAGCTGAGCTGAGCGGGCTCCATGCTTGCCGTGGTATGTTGTCTGCACAGGTAACCCAGGTAAAAAGACGTGAATCTATTGTCTGCCATTGCTCTGATGGAGGGGGAGGGGCCTGACGACATGTACCCAGAACCCCCCGTGACACTGTTTTGCATCATTCAGGCATTGGGATCTCAACCCAGAATTCCAATGGGCGGTGGAGACTGCGGGAACTGTGGGATAGCTACCCATAGTGCAATGCTCCGGAAGTCGACACTAGCCTCGGTACTGTGGACGCGGTCCGCCAACTAGAGCACTTAGAGCATTTTATGTGGGGACACACACCATCGGCTGTATACAACCGATTTCTATAAAACCGGCTTCTATAAATTCGACCTAATTTCGTAGTGTAGACATACCCTTAGAAAGGACCGAAGGGATCACCTAGTCTAAGCACCTGCCAAGATGCAGGATTTGTAGTGTCTAAACCATCCAAGACAGATGGCTCCAGCCTCCTTTTGAAAACCTCCAGTGAAGGAGAGTCCACAACCTCCCTAGGAAGTTTGTTCCATTGTCCTACTGTTCTTTCCTTTAGGAAGGTTTTCCTGAGATTTAATCTAAATCAGCTATGCTGTAGTTTGAACCCATTGCCTCTTGTCCCGCCCTCTATAGCAAGAGTGAACAATTTTTCTTAATCTTTTTTATGGCAGCTTTTCAAGTATTTGAAGACTGCCATCATGTCCCCCTTAATCTGCTCTTTTCCAAACTAAACATACCCAGTTCCTTCAGCCTTGCTCACATGGTTTGCATTCCATCCCTTTGATTGTCTTTGTCACTCGCCTCTGGATCAGACATGCCAAATCCTTGGGGGAGGGATAGCTCAGTGGCTTGAGCATTAGCCTGCTAAACCCAGGGCTGTGAGTTGAATCCTTGAGAGGGGCCACTTAAGGATCTGGGGCAAAAATCTGTCTGGGGATTGGTCCTGCTTTGAGCAGGGGGTTGGACTAGATGACCTCCTGAGGTCCCTTCCAACCTTGATATTCTATGATTCTAACCCATGGAAAAAAAACTTAAAAATTTGGCTTGTGAGTTGCTTGTTGCTTCTTTTTTTTATCAGCTCCCGGCAAGCAGGGGCAACAGGGGGAGAAAGTCAGAGGTGCACAGTGGGCCCACCACAGTCCCAGACTGCACACTAGGGGGAATCTAGTCACATAGAGTGTTGGGATTCTTAGGGATTGGCTTGTTTTGAAATGGGATTAGCTTGATTTTTGGCTTATTGTGAAAGTCGGGGTGCTTATTTACCACATGAAAGTTGGCAACTGTGTTCTGGATCCTTTCCAGTTTTTCAATATTCTTTCTATATTTTGGTGACCAAAATTGGACACAGTACTCCAGTTGAGGCCTAGCCAGTGCCGAATAGAGCAGTACTATCACTTCCCGTGACTTGCATGCCATGCCTCTGTTAATGCAACCCAAAATTGCATTTGCTTTTTTTGCAACCGGATCACATTGCTGACTCAGGATGAGGATGTGATCCACCACAACTCCCAGTTCTTTGTCAGCAGTGCTGCTGCCAAGACAGTTACACCCCATTGTGTCTTGAGACCTCCAGGACTCAAGAAAATTCAGTCTATTCCTTACATGTCCCAGGCCTTCTTCAGAGGAACCAGTTGTGATGCCGTGATAAAATCTGACCAGCTAATCTCAGTCTGGGGGCAGATCTGTGCATGATTTGAGCCAAAGGTGTACAAAAATCTGTTTAAACTCTTCCTCTTCTTACTGGCAGCTCTTTTTTTCTGGTCACTGTATCTCATGAACCCCTTGACCAAATGACCCAAACTCTGCACGGCTAACCCTATTTTAGGCCCCGATATGAGACAGAAATTTTCAAGACAATCTGAGTCTCATGCAGAATTTAGAGCACTTTGAAAAGTTGACTGTTGAACAGAAAGCTCTGCTCAACCTTAACTATGGAGTCACCCACCGTCACTCCATAATCTAGTGCCATCAATCTCTCCTTTTTTCATTTGTTATATATTGATTTCTTATTTTTGTTGTGGCTTTCATGTCCCTTCTTAGCCCCTCCAATCCCCACAGCAATCTCCAGCCCCACTACATCCCCCCTTTTCCCCATCCCAGCTATTTCCCACTGCCTGGAGAATTAAGTGTAACCCATACATCTCCTGGGTGTGATGTTCTGTTGCCACTAGTGGCACCAAGACCACTTAAGAGAGAGAGATAAAATGAGTTTGCTCTACAGCCTTAGCTAACAGCCAGTTGGCTTTTAGCTCATGTAGTAGAGGCTCATGCACTAAGCTCTAGAGGTCCCAGGTTCAATCCCAGCCACTGGGGGCTGTTGGCATTACAAGTGGGGACTCATCCAGGTTTTCAACTGTGAAGTCTCTGAAGCTCGGGACGCACTTCCTCAGCTAGGGGAAGTATGTAACCCACAGACTCCGTGGTGTGCTGTCCCATCTAGTGGCACCAAGACCACTTAAGAGAGAGATATAAAATGAGCCTGCTCTACAGCCTTAGCTAACAGCCAGTTGGTTTTTAGCTCATGAGTTAGAGGCTAACTCCCCGGTTCAATCCCGCCCGCTGATGACTGGGGTTTGTCGGTGTTACATAAGCACGAAAGAAAATACCTGCACTGAGGTAAATGTATCTGCATCTGATATGATTTATATTCAAATATTCTGTTTATGATACTGGAACAGTTTGGTTGCTGATTTATAAGAAGATCCCATGGGCTCTTTATGCAAAAGAAATCAGATGAAACATCTTGGTATATGAATGTTTCGGTGTACGGTAACAGAGCTTGGTATTATCATGTCACTTACCACTTTGTTACGTTGCAGAGTTTGTGGGGAGCAAGTTACAATGCTGCGTGGACCTTACATACTATGCTGCTGGGTGGTGTACGGAACATTTAGGTAGGTAGGTAGAAATAACAGCTTTCTATTACAGTCTCTTTGTTGTTAATAAACAATTCCTCTGCCCAGACGGGACCTTTCCTTTTTTCTGGGAAAGTTTTTAATAGATTTGTAGATTCCAAGGCCAGAATGGACCATTGAGATCATCTAGTCTGACCCCTTGTATAAAACAGGCCAGAAAAATTCCCCACAACAATTCCTAGAGCAGAGATTTCAGAAAAAAAACATCCAATCTTGATTTTAAAAACTGTCAGTGATGGAGAATCCACCACTACCCTTGGTCAGTCGTTCCCATGATTAATTACGCTCAGTGTTAAAAAAATGTATGCCTTATTTCCACTCTGCACTTGTCTGGCTTCAACTTCTAGCCATTGGATCATGTTAAACCTTTGCCTGCTAGTTTGAAGAGCCCATTATTAAATCTTAGTTCCCCACATAGGTACTCTGAAATAACTTTGGCCATTTCCAAGTGGTAAGAAGATCAGTGGAGTGGGGGACCTTCTCAGTGTAAAATAAATCTGGCTCTAATTTTTTTTAGCTCTGTCACGGACTCACAGATTGTGCTCACTCTTGGCCCCGTGCGGTCCGTGGGGGGTGCCCCTTTCAGTGTGACAGCCCTTCTCGGGGGTCCACTCTCTCTCGGGGTCAGGCCTCTCCACCTCCTGGAGCCGCACCTCTCTGAGCCTTAGCACGTCTGTCTCTGCCATGGGCCCCCTCAGGGAGTCCACTCGCTTTGGACCCCCGGGGCCTCCACCCCCGAAGGGGTTGATGCAACCCTGTTCTCTAGACCGGAGTGACTCTCCGCCAGCATAAAACAGGAGGATTTATTGAGAGTTGAACACAGCACAGGAAACTCTCAGGGCCTCAGGCCTGGCCTCCCTCAGCCCAGCACATCCCAGTCTCTCTGCATCCAGGTGGGCTCTGCCTGCTCCCTCTCTCCAGCCCCGAGCCCCCCTGCTTGCCCGCTGGGCATCTGAGATCCCCAGCCCCAAGCCCTGCCTCTGTCCATTGTCTTCTCTCCAGGTAAACAGGGTCGTAAACCTGGGCCTCCTCTCCTCGCTTCTGTCCTCTGGCTGGAACCGGCTGGTTAGGTCACTGGGTCCTCACTCTGCAGCCCATTGTCCGCCCACTGGCCAGAACCGGCTGCGTCTCCTCAGCTGGGCCTCCGGGTCACCAGGTCGCCGGTCACTGGGGTATCCATCCTCCCCGGCCATCGGCTGGGTCCCCAAGTCCTCTCTCCAGTCCTCTGCAAAACAAACTCCCTCTTCCCTCACCTCGTTAAACCAGTAACACCCAGGGAAACTGAGTCTCGCCCCCTCCGCATGCAAACCATTGAAACTCCACAGAAAACAAGAAAAACCCCCACTTCGTCACAAGCTCAAATAACTCAAAAGTGGGTGTATTTTTAAACTCTTGCATTGTCCCCAATGAGGGATCCGTTCTTTGCTATGTTTGAAATATTTTATCATTTTTATTGGGGTATTAATATTTGAAATGCTTGTCTGGACCATGGTGATATAGGATTTTCATTATGGTTTCAAATACACATTTTCAGACAGATGCAGTGCCCAGCGGTTGACTCTGTCTGTTGATCTTTGGGGATCTGTACTCTTGTGCCCCTTACCCCCCCTCCCCCCGCGCTGGGCAAAGGGCTGGGGGAAGTTATGTCTTCCACACACAAAGAGCAATCTATTAATTCAGTCACTGACTTTTATTTTAGACTAAGAGAACAGTGAAACAAAAAAAGAGACATAATGCGCTCCCGTAGAGAGACTTCACTTTTGTTGCGTCCTTTATATCATGCTGCATTGCCAAACTGCTGCTGTCTCTGCTGACAGAAGGCTCCTTGGATGTGTGTAGATAGAGTGTAGAGAAAAAAATCATACTAGTTACGTGGCGTATATACAGACTTTTGTGTAGGTCCCATATTCATTTCAGATTTCCTATGCTGTGGGGTATGCTGCACCATAATGCACTGGGGTAACTGAGATTCTGTTTTCTAATATATTGATTCTAAGAAATGCAGCCTCACTGCAGCAAACTTCTCCATGCCTTTGAAGCAGCCTATTCATGCTCTTTATTGGATTTTGCATTATTGCTGCTGTGGGTGCAAAGAACAAATCTCTCATTCCTTCTGTGAAGCCAAGATCTGGGTTTCTTCCATGATTGTGATGCTCCATGGCTGCTGCTGATGACTTCAATAGAGAAACCTGCTCTTCACACCACAGCTCTATATCAAGAACAGGAGTACTTGTGGCACCTTAGAGACTAACACATTTATTTGAGCATAAGCTTTCGTGGGCTACAGCTCGCTTCATCGGATGCATGTAGCCCACGAAAGCTTATGCTCTAATAAATTTGTTAGTCTCTAAGGTGCCACAAGTACTCCTGTTCCTTTTGCGGATACAGACTAACACGGCTGCTACTCTGAGCTCTATATCAGTGTCTCCACATCCAACCCTTGGGCTGCTCCTTGAGTTTAGGGAGGGAACACAAACTCCTCCTTCCAGTAGGAGGCAGCATGCTCTAGGCCAGGAATGCCAAACTCATTCAAAGGAGCAGAACGAGGTCTATCTTTAAGTATGGTCCATGGGCCAAGTATGTCTTCAGGACTATACACTTCCCACAGTGTACAGCAGATACTCACCAGGGTCAGCAGGAGCTTTGCACTAAGATCCAAGGCAGATCAGAACCAGTCTGTAGCTGGTGAATGTTTAGTTGTGTGTTGTTTATTCAGTGCCTTCTCACTGCATTTGTCTCTCAGTGAAAAAAACGAATCCCCTTTTGCCCAGCACTACCTCTGCCCTTATTTTCTCTGCCTTCCCCATCCTTCTTTCTTTTTCTCTCCTTCTTCCCTGTCTGTGTGAGTTTCCTGTGTCCTTCTCTCTGCATTTCCTTCCTTGCAGCAACACCCAATTCCCAAACCTATGGGCTTCTCTATCCCACTCCATTCCAGCCACTGAAATGATCAGTGATTAGATAGTCAACATTGGCACTGAGGCATCATCGCTGGATTTTAAAGCTGCTACTCCAGAGAGTGGTGTTCACCCCTCTAAGTCATTCTTTTGGGCTGTCTGCACACTCACGCAGACACCATTGCATCAGTTTCACTAAGAACATGTCTACCTTTTCTGCATTATTATTGATAATTCTACCATTTCCATCTGCAATGTGGTGGATCACAACATCAACATGAGTAAACAGTACGATGCTGATGAGAAAAGAAGTAAATGCAATTTTAGGTTGCATTAAGAAAGGCATAGCATGCAAGTCACAGGAGGTGATAGTACTGCTCTATTCGGCACTGGTTAGGCCTCAGCTGCAGTACTGTGTCCAATTTTGGTCACCAATGTATAGAAAAGATGTAGAGAAACTGGAAAGGATCCAGAGGCGAGTGACAAAGATGATCAAAGGGATGGAATGCAAACCATCTGAGCAAAGGCTGAAGGAAGCGGGTATGTTTATTTTGAAGAATAGGAGATTAAAGGGGGAACATGATGGCATTCTTCAAACACTTGAAAGGCTGCCATAAAAAAGATGAAGACAAGAAATTGTGCAGACCAGCAGATCCACTGGTACCGAGCACCAAGTTGCACATGCCTTTCATTTTGGCCCCCCTTAAGTCAAGGGAACCATCGGTTTTGAGACAGTCCTCTGCTCCAGCCCCAGTTCCGGCTACGGGGCACATACTGCTAACACCAGGGAGGTTGGAAACAGTGCCAAAGCCACGTGAACTTTTCACCCTTGGGGAATCGAGATCTCTATGCCTTCCTCTGCTGCCTGTGGCTAGAGAGTTACAATCTCCAACCCAGGGTTTACCTCAGTCAACTCAGACTTCCACCCATTCCCCTATGGTCTATACGGTTTCACTAGCTCCAGCGGTACCGCCACTGGAACTGGGGTCCAAGTTCTCATCATTGGAGGAGTTGGATGAAGCTCCAGGGCTGCCCATCCTCTACTGCTGCTACAAGTACCCTAAGGGACCACCAGCTTCATGGCAGTATCCTCCTCTCCCACAGCAGAGGAGCCACTGGTATCCCACTACATGGGGCTTGCCACAGTATCCCCAGATCCATCCTGTTGACAGTATAGAGGGTCCTGGCCTCAATATCCACCTTCAGAGCCTTCCCATTCAGCAAGAGAGGGTTCACCCCTATCCCTTCAGGCACCATCGGAACCAGTTTTGGAGAATGAACTGCTCAGTCCAGTTCCAACGGCACCAACTGAGTAGGAACGATTCCCATCATCCTCTCCAGATGCTGCTGTGACCTCAGTTTCTCCCTCGCCTCCCAGTGACTTTTGTCGGTTCCAGGACCTCCTACGCAGGGTGGCTGGGGACCTTCATATTCCACTGGAGGAAGTACAAGACAAACAGCATCAACTTCTGGACATCCTTCATGTCTCTGTACTGACCAGGATTGCTCTACCAATCAACTATGCCATTCTTCAACTGGCTTGAACTGTTTGGCATACCCTGGCCACTTGTGCACCTACCCCCTCAAATCTCCAGCTGCTGTAGTCCTGGGATTACAGGAGACTTTCAACTTTCAGTGAATAAACAGTATGTTTCTAGCCCTACTGGCTGTGGAGAGAAGTTAGAAAATGTGACTTTAATGCAGCCTAAAGAATCAGAAACCAATTGGCAAAGAAAAAAATCCTCAAACTTATTATATTTTATGTCTCACCAATTTTAAAGACGGTCTTATGATTTTGGAGGCCTGAAACATGATTTTTGAGCACTTGGGGTTGGCACACTGATATCATCCACTCTTCACTTCCTTCCTCCCTCTCCTTCACCCCCCCTCTCCTCATTCACTGCATACCCATGGCCTTTCTCCCACTGTCCACCTTTCATGCACTCTTTCTTATACCCTCCCCTTCTTCCTTTGCACAGCCACATCCTCTCCCCACTGCATGAGTGGGAGATGGTGGCCACAGCAGAAGGGGAAGCCCCAGAGCCCTCTCCTTCAGCAAGGACAGGCAGCAGCAGCGGGAGCCCTGGGGATCACTGTTGGTAGGAGGTAGTGGGAGAGGGGGAGCTAGCCAGAGTGGCAGCAAGAGGAGGGGGAACCCCAGAGTCCCCTCCTGGCAGGGAGAGCAGCAAGTGGGAGGTGTGGGAGCCCTGAAGCTAATCAAGAAACAGATGCCTCCAGGTGAAGAAGGCTTCCCTGTGTGCGAGGCCTTGGTACCAGAGGCCTGCCAACTGGGGCACAGCCGTACCAGCACAGCCCACAGGCATGACTTGGGGCCAAGATTGTTCATGTTGTGTCTGGGTTTTCATAACAGATACCTGTTTTCTGAAAAATTCTCCTCTGGGGCTGAAATTTCCCAAGCTTGGTCTAGCACCAGAGCAGGATGTTTCTGGGCATGTTGAGGAAAATCCCATCAACAATGCCTGGAGGGAGACTGCCATAAATTACAGTCCGCATTTTATTCCCCTCTCCTACTTTTTCCTCTCACCAGTATAGAATCATAGAATATCAGGGTTGGAAGGGACCTCAGGAGGTCATCTAATCCAACCCCCTGCTCAGAGCAAGACCAAACCCAACTAAATCATCCCAGCCAAGGCTTCACCTGTTAGATGAAGCCTATAGAAGACAACAGCCTCTTTTCATCTCTACTGCCCCACGCTACTCTTCTCTTCCTTCTCCATCTGGGACAGGACTGAGGGGCAAACATGAATGGGCCGATATCTTGATCAGCTGACAAATTCTACCCTAATTCCCCTCACTGTACTGTTGCTGTGCACATGGTCTCTGTGTAGCTAGCCAAGAACACTCCTGCCAGAGGACTGCAGGAAAGAAACTGCAGCACTAGATGCAAGGAGACCTGTAAAGCTGGGCGTAACATCCCTGTCCCATCCTCTGCATGCGTCGCATGTCGGTCACGGAGATAGGCACATGTGGTTGTATCCTGCCCCGTTGTTTCAAATGTCAGTCTATCGGAGTAGAAGAGCCAGTTGCCTTGCGCGGTGCCCTGCAACTGGGGTACATGGGTGGTTTTGGGGACAGGGCTGGGATTCCCAGCTAAGTGCGGGGTTTGCTCCGCTCTTACACACATTCTCGTAACGTGCTTTGCATTCACTTTTGGCACATCTTGGTTTCCCTGACCTGTTTCCGTCATCACCTCCTGCTGAGTTAGTGCCTGTCCCTGTGTTGCTGCTGCCATTGGCTGCCTGCTGGTTGTCCTGGTGAGATGGGCGTTTGCCCGGCTGAGAGCAGATGGACTTGGCAGTTGCAACTGCTGAGCTGCACTTTCTGCTGAGCCCTTTTCTTTCCTCACTGATCTCCTCTCTGCGTGTGCAGGGGCCCCTCAGCCCTTGCAGCCGGTGATAAGTAGCTGAACAGTTTCCACCTACATCCCATCCCCGTGGGCCAGCCCCTGGGCTAAGGATAGTGATCAAATCCTCTTCCGCACAGGCACCAGCAAGCCCCCATTTCCCTCTGACCCCGACAGCAGTGCTAACCAAGCTGCATTCTGCTTTAGGAACGCATGACTGGGCACTTTGTTCCCCATCCCTGTCTAAATGTGATGTTAAAACAAAGCTGACTTCTGCTGTGGGTGGGGGAGGGGATTGGGGCTCCCCCGAGTCCCACCCAGGCTCCAATTCAAGTGGTCTATAATGTCCCCCCCCCATTTGTAGCACACGAGGGATTCTCCAAACAAAACAAAGGAAGAGTCCTTTTCCCTCTCTCTCCATTGTGGGAGGGGATCAGGGTAAAAGAAGAGGTGGCCTGTCTCTTAGGCAGTCTTTCTGGGCCCAGCCCTTTGGGGCTTGGCTTATCAGGTGGCCTACTGTCCTTAGGGTCTACCTCCAGCCCCTTCTCTTGGGGCACCCTGCTTTACAGCTGGTCCACGCAGTTTCAGGGGCAGTGAGGACTGCGACTGTCTCCCCCTGGGCTGATCAGTCTCTGTGGTCAGCAGTCTCTGAGATGTAGCAGTTTTCTTCCTGTTCACCACGCCTTCCTGTGGCAGGCTATCCCTTTTTAAGCTCCGCCAGATCAAGCCTTATGGGTGAGTCTCATTAGTGCTGAATGAGTCCAGACGAGCTCATTAATCTCCTCTCCACCTGAGTGAGGATGTCCCCCTTCACATACCCCACTCCTCAAATTAGAAATGGAGTCCTGGGGTGGGTTGCCTCCATTCCTGATTCCCATGAAAAGAAATTGGCATTAGTATGGTCCTTTCCTGCCTGGTGTTGCACTCTGAAACTATAGGGTTGTAGCACAAGGCACCATCACATTACATGTGGGTTCAAATCTTTCATGGTGTGGATCCTGCACTGGGGAGTGTGATCTGTAATTAAGGAGAAGGGGCTACCCAACAGATAATACCTGGGGGAATCCACAGCCCGTTTGATCGCTAGTGCCTCCTTTTAAATAATTGATAGGCCTTTTCTCTAGGGAATAGCTCCCTGCTCAGGTATAGGATGGGATGTTCTTCTCCACTGAAGTCTTGTGAGAGCCTGGTGCTGATTCCGACACCCAAGGCATCCGTGAGCAGTATGCATTTGTGTAAAAAATCAGGGCTGAAGAGCCTGGGTGCCCAGCATAGTTGTGCTTTCAGTTCACTGACTGCTCCTCACATTTCTCATCCCATTGAATCTTCTTGCAGTTGTTGCCTTTTATGAGGTCTGTAAGGGGGACTGCGACTGAGGTGAAATTGGGGATAAACCTCCAGTGATATCCTGGCAGGCCAAGAGAACACCTCACTTGTCTCTTTGGCTGGGGAACTGGGCACACCATTAGGGCCTGTATATTGTCGACCACTGGTTTCCTAGGGCTGCCGCCTGTGCAATACCCCAAATAGGTTACTTCCACCAAGACTAGTCTACATTTTGTGGAACTGGCCATAAGACCTGAATCCTGGAGGGCCTTTAACACCACCTTTAAGTGCTGCAGGTAAGGCTATAGACAACAATGTAATCTATGTAGGCTGCAGCATATTAATGGTGTGGGCTTAGGATCTTATTCGTAAGGCACTGGAAAGTTGTGGCAGCTCCATGGAGACTGAAAGGCACAGTCTTGAATTGAAAATGCCTGAAGGAGGTGGAGAAAACCGTTGGGGTTTTTTTGCGGAGGGGTGAGGGGACACACTAAAGGGACCTGTCAATAACCTTTTGTCAGATCGATGGTGCTCAGGTGCTGCACCAGTCCCAGCCTCTCCAGTACCGTACCTACCCTTGGAGCTGGGTAAGTGTTGAATTTTGAGATGGAATTAACCTTCCTGAAGTTCATGCAAAACTGCACCGAACCACCGCGGTTGGGAACCAGCATTAAGGGGCTCCTCCTCTCACTTTTGGATTCCACAATTACCCCCACCTTCAGCATCACTCATACTTCTGCTCAGACTGTGTCCCTCACCCTCCATGGCGATGGTCTAGGGGCTCTCCCTGACTAGCTGGCTCAGGGTGGTCTCTAAGTGATGTTGAACTAATTGGGTTCTCCATAGGTGGGGGGAGAATACAGTTGCAAAGTCCTCGATCAATTGGAGGAGCTGCTTCCTCTGTGCAGTGCAGAGTCCCTCACCCCATGATACTGTTGCCGATTCTTGGCCGCTGGGTTCTTGGGGCCCTAAGTCAGGCTCCATAGGAGTGGGAGCTATCAGCCAGGCCTCCCGTGTCTTCCAAGGTTTAAGAAGATTCACAGGATAGATCTTAGTTACCTTCCTTCTCCTTCTCCCTTATCTCATAGTCCACCAGCCCTACCTGCCTGACAACTTCAAATGGCCCCGGCCATTGTGCTATTAATTTTTCACTCAGCTGAGGGCAGTAACAAAAGGACATGATCACCTGGGTGCAAAGCCCATAGTCATCTCCTCTATTATAATTTTGTTCCTGTGCGAGTTGGGCCTTTCTTAATTTCTCTCTGGCAAGCACCCCATGTCTCTGAGTCAGTCCCTTAATTGTAAGATGTACTGGGTCATGCTTAAGGCGCCTATGCACTGTTCCTCTTGGCCTTCTTGTAGCAACTCCATGGAAAAATCATGGTGCAGGTCCTCAAGGAATTCATTTTGAAGCACTTGGAGGAGAGGAAGGTGATCAGGAACAGTCAACATGGATTCACCAAGGGCAAGTCATGGCTGCCCCCACTGAGACACTTACCCGACTTCCTGAGCCCTGGTGAGCGCATGCGCCTGCCTCACTGCATGCCAGGAGTTGTAGTCCCGCGATCGGCTCCAGCCCGCGGTGCATGTTGGGGGATGTATTCCTCCTTCAGAATGCAATAGGGCGGGTGGCCATCCTGCCGCAGTGCGTGATGGGAGCTGTAGTCCCGTTCGCTCACAAGACTGGGCAGGGTTCTCTCCCCGCTGTCCCCCATGGCTCTTCGGTCCCCAGAAGCGTGAGGCTCAGGATGGTGCCAGGCGGGGCTCCCAGGCAGGACTGGTTTTCGCCTACTGTGGTGGGGACTACAACTCCCAGCATGCCCTGGGGAGGGGGTCAAGACTGGCAGGGGGTTAGAGGTCCGCTGGACCTCAGCTGGGAGCCCGGGCTCTGGGTTCCTTTCCCAGCTTTTTTTTTTTTTTTTTTTTTGAGGGGGTTTTGTTTTAGTGGTTAGAGCAGGGTGAGCCTGGGAGCCTGGACTCCTGGGTTCTATCCCTGGCTTGGGAGGGTCTGTCTAGCAGGAAACAAAATCCGTGGCTAATTCCAAGTTTAGATCCCAGGCCCTAGTCAATTTCAGGCCAGGTGCCAGCTGCCTTGTCCATCAGGGTGGGGCTACCAACATTGCATTTAAAAATAGGGAATTGTTTTCTTCACACCCTGCCCCACTCCCTCCCAATATTAGCATTGTTATTAATTAACACATTCTCCCGGGAGATTCCGGGCTGCACTCAGCAGCTCCCGATCTTGTTGTACAGCGATGAAGAAACAAGGACGTCCCTTGTAAGAAGTGGCTGTTGGCAGGCCTAGTTGCAGGGCCTGGCCTGCGGGGCAGTAACACCTTTGCAAGCCAAAAGCTGTGTTACGCCAAGCCTGGAGTCTTTCTTTCCCTACCCAGAGCAATGCCCTGCATTTATCCCCATCCCCTCCTCCGATTCATCACAGAGCAATAGTCATGACCAAATTCCCCATTCCACGCTGGAGCAGGAAACATGTCTCTCTGCCTATTGGCAACAACAAAGCTACTAATCTTATCACTGGACAGGCACTTCCCTGGTTTGCCCTGCTTGTGCTTTCAGTGCCCTGTCCTCAAGTCAGGGACATCCCAAAAACACAGTAACAGGATCTTTAGCACACCAAGAAGGCTGCCTTTGCGCTCCTTCCTGAAAGGGTTATCAAAGGTCTTATCAACCACACTAACCACTAGGCCAACAAGTCAATTGCTTATATACAACCTGTTAAATGCACTTAGGCCTTTACCCTCTTCACGTACATACAACATCCCCTGGCGGTGAGTTCCACAAGTTGACTGTACGTTGTGTGAACTACTTCCTTTTGTTTGTTTTAAATCTGGTGCCTGTTAATTTCATCAGGGAACCCCAATTCTTGTCACAGTCAACATGGATTCACCAAGGGCAAGTCATGCCTGACCAACCTGATTGCCTTCTATGATGAGATAACTGGCTCTGTAGATATGGGGAAACCGGTGGACGTGATATATCTTGACTTTTGCAAAGATTTTGATACGGTCTCCCACAGTATACTTGCCAGCAAGTTTAAAAAGTATGGATTGGATGAATGGACAGAAGGTGGATAGAAAGCTGGCTGGATTGTCGGGCTCAATGGGTAGTGATCAACAGTGCGATGTCTCTTGTCCACAGAGAGGAAGGCCTTGTGAACCCAGATCCTGACCCAGGGCCAGAAGACCGCCCTAGTAGGGGATGGACACGGGCAGCAGACAGAGAAACTTCCACCGCGGACGGTCAGCTGGAGGCCGGCCCCAGCCATGACGTCGGCGAGCCGCTGAAAGAAGTAGGAGCCGGCCCCTGGGAGCTCGGGCATGTTAGTCCTGGAAGAGAGACTTTTAGGCAGGACCAGGAGGAGGACCCCAGATATGATAACGTCAGGAGAGAGGTGGCTGAGATAGATGGGATACCCGTGGTTCGGAAGGTCCAGGGACAGGGACCTTACTTTATAGTGAAGAAAGATCTCCGGGTTGTGCAAATGCAGGAGCAAGAGATACAGCAACTTATGGTGCCACGAAAGCATCAAAAAAACCATATTGAGCCTTGCCCATAGTCACCTTTTTGGAGGACACCTAGGGGTAGAGAAAACCCAGGCACGGATCCTGCGAAGGTTCTTCTGGCCAGGAGTACATGAAGATGTCCAGAGGTACTGCACCTCCTGTCCGGAGTGTCAGCTGCATAGCCCTCACCCACACTTGAGGGTCCTTTTGATACCTCTTCCAATAATAGAGGTACCTTTTGAACGAATAGCCTTCGATCTGATAGGGCCCCTAGAGAAGACAGCTCGGGGCCACCAACATGTACTTGTCCTGGACCATGCAACCCGGTACCCGGAAGCCGTCCCCCTATGCAACATGGCTTCCAAGACAATAGCTAAGGAGCTAGTACAGATCTTTGCCCGGGTTGGGCTACCCAAGGAGATATTGACTGATCAGACACCTTTCGTGTCCAAGCTAATGAAAGATCTTTGTTTGTTGCTCCACATACAAGCCCTACGGACTTCTGTATACCATCTGAAAACTGATGGCCTTGTGGAAAGGTTCAATAGGATCCTCAAAGCCATGATCAGGAAAGTGGTAAGCCGGGATGGGAAAGATTGGGATACCCTACTACCTTACCTCATGTTCGCCATCCGGGAGGTCCCACAAGCCTCCATGGGCTTCTCTCCATTCGAACTACTATATGGGCGCCACCCCCAGGGCACATTGGATATAGCCAGAGAAGCCTGGGAAGAGGAGCCAAATCCCAGAAGGAACATAGTCAAGCATGTACTGCAGATGAGAGATAGTATAGCCCGAGTTACGCCCATTGTACGGGACCATTTGGAAAAAGCACAGGAGACCCAATGAACCCATTACAATCACCAAGCAAAGGTTCGACGGTTCCAACCAGGGGACCGGGTGATGGTACTGGTACCCACAGCAGAGAGTAAACTTTTGGCCCAGTGGCAGGGACCCTACAAAGTGATCGAAGCCATTGGGGAGGTGAACTATAAGGTGTGGCAGCCAGGCCACCAGAAACCGGAGCAAATTTACCACATGGATCTTCTAAAACCTTGGCACGACCGAGAGGCATGCTTAGTCATCCAGGAGGCCCTTCCCCAAGAGGATAACCTACACGAGCAAGTGAGGATATCACCCAACTTGATGCCTAACCAAAAGGTTGAGGCAGCCGACATGATCAATCACAACCAAGATGTGTTCTCTACTAAACTAGGGCGGATGACCGAGACCTGTCACCATAGAATCATAGAATCATAGAAGATTAGGGTTGGAAGAGACCTCAGGAGGTCATCTAGTTCAATCCCCTGCTCAAAGCAGGACCAACACCAACTAAATGATTTAGTTGGGAATTGGTCCTGCTTTGAGCAGGGGGTTGGACTAGATGACCTCCTGAGGTCCCTTCCAACCCTGATATTCTATGATTCTATGATTCTAAATCATCCCAGCCAAGGCTTTGTCAAGCCGGGCCTTAAAAACCTCTAAGGATGGAGATTCCACCAGCTCCCTATGTAACCCATTCCAGTGCTTCACCACCTTCCTAGTGAAATAGTGTTTCCTAATATCCAAATATCCGCACAATCCCCGGAGCCAAGGTAACATTGAGACCCTACCGAATCCCAGCAGCCAAAAGATCAAGGCCGAAGTGATGAAGATGTTAGAATTAGGGGTCATTGAAGAATCTCACAGTCAGTGGTCCAGTCCAATCGTACTAGTGCCCAAACCCGACGGTACCACAAGATTCTGTAATGACTTTCGCCAACTGAATGATGTATCCCAATTTGATGCATACCCCATACCACGCATCGACGAACTGGTTGACCGACTGGGCAGTGCCCGGTTCCTGACTACCCTGGATTTGACAAAAGGGTATTGGCAGATTCCCCTGACCAAAGAAGCTAAAGAAAAGACAGCGTTCTCCACCCCAGAAGGGCTATTCCAGTACACTGTCCTCCCTTTCGGGCTACATGGGGCCCTGGCCACTTTCCAGCGCCTCATGGATAAGCTGCTGCGGCCCCATACTAGTTATGCAGCTGCATAACTAGATGATGTAATCATCCATACACCAGACTGGGGAACCCACTTGGAGAAAGTTGAGGCAGTACTGTGCACCTTAAGGCGGGCTGGCCTCAACGCTAATCCCGCTAAATGCGCCATAGGGCTAGCAGAGGCTAAGTACCTGGGGTATATTGTAGGAAGGGGCATAGTGAAGCCCCAAATGAATAAGCTAAAGGCGATTCAAATCTGTCCCCGGCCGACCTGGAAAAAGCAGGTCCGTGCGTTCCTAGGCATAGT
Organism: Emys orbicularis; assembly: GCF_028017835.1. Taxonomy (NCBI): domain Eukaryota; kingdom Metazoa; phylum Chordata; order Testudines; family Emydidae; genus Emys; species Emys orbicularis. Next base: position 12,863,140 of record NC_088702.1, read on the forward strand.
AAGGTATTACTGACGTTTTATTCCCCACTTCACCACTAGGGCAAGTCCCCTAATAGACCTGGTAAAGGCCCGAGGTCCAGACATGGTGAAGTGGACTGACGCAGCAGAGGGGGCATTCACAGACCTTTGGACAGCACTCTGTAATGACCCCGTACTCATAGCCCCAGACTTTAACAGGGAATTTATTTTACAAACAGACACTTCCGAGGTGGGGATGGAGACTGTTCTGTCACAAATGGTGGGAGAAGAGGAGCACCCGATCCTCTACCTAAGCAGAAAGCTTCTCCCAAGTGAACAGAAATACGCAGTAGTCAAGAGAGAATGCCTTGCTGTCAAATGGGCCATGGCGACACTGCGTTATTACCTCTTAGGCTGGTGATTTACTCTTGTGACAGACCATGCACCCCTCCAGTGGATGCAGCAGAATAAGGAAAAGAACGCAATAGTCACCAGGTGGTTTTTATCCCTACAACCGTTCCAGTTACGCATATGGCACAGGGCTGGGAACCACCATGGCAACGTTGATGGCCTGTCATGAGTACACTGCCTGGCGTCCCAAGTTGCCCAACTCCATGGTGTTGAGCAGGGGCAGGGATATGTGATGGGGCAAGGACAGATGACTATAGGAAAGTAGTGAGAAACAGGTAAATTAGCCCCAGGCTAAACAAATCCCTGTTACCATGGTAACCAAATGGCAGTTGCTACAGGTTAATCAAGACACCTGGGGCCAATTAAGATCCTTCTAGAAAGCAGTGGAGACAGTTAGGTTGATTAGGACACCTGAAGTCAATCAAGGGCTGGCTGGAACTAATTAAAAGCCTCCCAGTTAGTCAGTTAGAGGCACGTGTCAGGAGCTGTAGGAGGAAGCCGTGCAGCTGGAGAAACTGGGCAAGACAAACCCTATCAGGCGCAAGGAAGGAGGCCCTGAGGTAAGGGTGAAGTAGATGTTGAGGAAGTGAGGGCTGCTGTGGGGAAGTGGCCCAGGGAATTGTTCTTATCCTGTTTCAAAAAGTCAACTACCAATAGCTGCTACTCTTAGGGTCACTGGGCTGGAGCCCGGAGTAGAGGGTGGGCCTGGGCTCCCCCACTCCCACTCTCACCAATTAATCACAGAGACTGTGGGACAACAGAGACTGTGCAAAAGAGGATTGCTTCTTCCCACCTCCCTTGCTGGCTTATGATGAAAAGTGCTCAGTAGGCTGTGATCCTTGCCTCTAGAGAGAGAGAAGGGCTACATGGAGGGTCACAGTGAGCCTCTGAGGCTAGCGTAATCCGCCTGGAAGCGCGGGACCCACTGAGACAAGGTTGGAGCTTTGTCACAGTACCTAGTCGCATACCCGATGATTCCTAATATATACTGATGCCCTGATGCAGTTTTCAAGGGGCCCAACCATGCCCACACTGATTCTCTCAAAGGGTGTCTCAATCCAGGGCAGGGGGACTGAGGGTGCCTTAGGAATCCCTGTGTTGCTGGCTAGCTGGGGCTGTGGGCAGGAGGAAGAGTATTCTTTCATCTTCTGGTGTATGCCTGGCCGGTAGAATCAGGCTAATACCTGGGACAAAATTTTCTCTCTTCCCAGGTGACCAGTGCATGGGATGTCACGTGCAAACTGCACCACAGTTCAGCAGTAGCTTTTGTGGCACCAGCCACTGGGCCCTCACCATCAGTTTGTTGATCCCTTTCGATTTGTTACAGGTGTTCTTTCTTGAGCGGAAAGTGCGGATACCATTCACCCCCCTGGGGCTCTGTTACCTCCCCATTTACAGAGATCAGTTGTTCATAAGCACAGCTCAGTGTAGGTCATGTCTCTGGTCTTGCATGAAATTCCTGCCCTGCAAGAGAGCTTCCAGGTCCTGAATGCCTACCTCTTCTTTCTCTGTGGAGTTCGACCACTGTGTTGCTTGGTACATTCCCTCCGCAAAGTCTTTGGCTTCCCTGAGGCTTACCAAGCTCTGGGGAACCATCTGCACTGGCCTGTTTGTTAATGACTTGCCAGAAAAAAAGGCCAGTCCTGGCCTATGATTTTAGGATAGGCCAATTTTTTGGCTAGGGCTACTGTTATCACTGTGGTGTGTGACTCCACTGTCGGCTACAAACGCTGGCTTGGACACGTTTAGACATCACCATGTTTTCTTAGGGGTGACATCTCCCACAATGGAGGCCTGAATCACCATCTAGCTGCAGCCGGAATCCAAAAGTCCTTGAATCCTCTTCCCTTGGACCATCACTGGTACCATCAACTTAGGGGGAGTCTTTTCCTGCAGTCCAGCCCTGGGCATATTCACATTCCATAAGAGGGCACTCACACTTTGTGTTCTGTCTGCCCACAGGAATAATAAGTTATCGGGCTGGCGCTTCTGGCATTTTTCCTTGGAAGGGGTGAGCTCCGTAGTGGAGTGGTGGTTTGAAAGTCCTACTCCAGTTGTTTGAGTTGCTTGGTGGTCCCAGTGCCAATGTTATTTCCACGCCTGACTCCCTTGCGCCCTGGGGCATTACTCCCTGTCTAAGGAGTGATCTGACCATCTGGGAGGAGACTGCAGACCTAGTCTGACCCAGCCCAGTTTGACTGTGTCAGTGCAGCAGCAGCAAAGGGCTTTTTGCCAATCAGGAGTCTACATTCATGGACAGGCTGGGACACTATTCCCACCAAATGACATTGCCATAAATGGAGTTACTGTCCCCACTATTATTCTGGAGGACCCCATGTACCCCCTTTTGCCTTGGCTTATGAAACTGTACCCTTATTTACGAGGCCCTGGCAAAAGGCAGTTTAATTATGCTCTCAGCAGATGTAGAATGGTTGTTGAATGTGTTTTGGCAGATTGAAATCCTGTTGGGGATGTTTACGGACCCGTTTGGGTGCCAGTGACTTCAGTGCTGTCTGCATCACTGTGGCTTGCTGTGCTCTTCACAATCTCTGTGAAGCCAGAGGTGAGTCATTTCCCCCTATGACAGTGAGGGGCTGCTGAATCGGTACACTCAGCCAGAGAGTGCTTCTACCACTGCTGGAGCTGGATGCACCCAGAAAACAGAAGTCAGGCATGCTTTGGGCTTCCACATTATGGACTTGCATGGCCCAATAGAAGGGGGGAATAGTACCTCTATGAATGTGCTTGATGGGTGTAGGGATGAAGTTCATTTTTGGGGGGAGGGGTCATTGCTTGGGGAAGGGTGGGGGCTTCATTTCATGCAATGTATTTATGGAATGACATGACTACTTATTAAATGGGGGCTTGGGGACTGAGCAGTGATTCACAGTGTGGAATGATCTGGATGATGGGATGAATTGCACCCTCAGCAAGTTTCCGGATGACACTAAGATGGGGGGAGAAGTAGATATGCTGGAGGGTAGGGATAGGGTCCAGAGTGACCTAGACAAATTGGAGGATTGGCCAAAAGAAATCTGATGAGGTTCAACAAGGAGAAGTGCACTTAGGACAGAAGAACCAATAGGGGACCAACTGTCTAAGCGGCAGTTCTGCAGCAAAGGACCTGGGGATTACAGTGGACGAGAAACGGGATATGAGTCAACCGTGTGCCCTTGTTGCCAAGAAGGCCAATGGCATATTGGGCTGCATTAGTAGGAGCATTGCCAGCAGATCCAGGGAAGTGATTATTCCCCTCTATTCGGCACTGGTGAGTCCACATCTGAAGTACTGTATCCAGTATTGGGCCTCCCACTACAGAAGGGATGTGGACAAATTGGAGAGAGTCCAGCAGAGGGCAATGAAAATGATTAGGGGGCTGGGGCACATTACTTATGAGGAGAAGCTGCGGGAACTGGCCTTATTTAGTCTGCAGAAGAGAAGAGTGAGGGGGGATTTGATAGCAGCCCTAAACTACCTGAAGGGGGGTTCCAAAGAGGATGGAGCTCGGCTGTTCTCAGTGGTGGCAGATGACAGAACAAGGAGCAATAGTCTCAAGTTGCAGTGGGGGAGGTCTAGGTTGGGTATTAGGAAAAACTATTTCACTAGGAGGGTGGTGAAGCACTGGAATGGGTTACCTAGGGAGGTGGTGAAATCTCCATCCTTAGAGGTTTTTAAGGTCAGGCTTGACAAAGCCCTGTCTGGGATGATTTAGTTGGGGTTGGGTCTCCTTTGAGCAGGGGTTTGGACTAGATGACCTCCTGAAGTCTCTTCCAATCCTAATCTTCTATGATTCTATGATTGAAGTGTGGATTGATGTACCTAACTGTAGAGAGGGACAGTGTTTGCCTACTAATTCCTGATTGTCCCTGATCATGTTTAGCTTTATTATTTTAAATACACTCTATATGATGTGATGCAGTGATAGCAATAGGTTTCAGAGTAGCAGCCGTGTTAGTCTGTATCCGCAAAAAGAACAGGAGTACTTGTGGCACCTTAGAGACTAACAAATTTATTAGAGCATAAGCTTTCGTGGGCTACAACCCACCTACAACTACAAGTGGGTTGTAGCCCACGAAAGCTTATGCTCTAATAAATTTGTTAGTCTCTAAGGTGCCACAAGTACTCCTGTTCTTTTTAGTGATAGCAATAAACTTTCCTGATGACATAAAAAGCTTTATTTATAAACACCTATTAGACAAGTACAACATCCAGCCATTGCCAGGCAGGCCAACTGCTGTTAGCACACCAACACACTGGCAACAACAGAACCTTACACTCAAAAACAAAACAAACAAAGAAAAAGTGCATGAACAAGTGCAAACAGTGAAACCATGGAGAAGACAGAGACCCCATACTGTTCACTATTCCTTTCCCCATTTGCTGCACATGTGGCACTGGGGGTGGAGGCATCCACAAGGGAGAGAGTCAAGACTGTGGACTGCATGGGGCTAAGTTGCCCTGCCCAGCTGCTCATGGGGCTGATTGCATGGGCCACCCAGCCATGGAGTTTTCCAAGTTGTTTCTGGACTGCATGTGAGGGTACCGCACAGGGGACAAAGGCCAGGATGTGGGTGATGCAGTGGGAGCCAGTTCTCTTGGAGCCATTATTGATACCAGTCACTCAAACAATTCTTTCTGCTGAGCTCTGTCCTTCTCCCTCAGCTGCCATTCCTGTTCCAGGAACTGTGAAGCAAGTGCCAGCTTCCATGTTGAAACCCGGTCCTCAAGCTGTGAAGCCAGCCTCAGCCTTTCCTTTGCTGAATGCCAAAATGACTCAACACTGGAAAGCATTGCTATTTGCAGTGAGTTAACACCAGTTGAAAGGGCAAAGGTGTCGTCTGTGCTGCAAGAACACAAAGAAGGGTTTTCTGATAAGCCAGGGTAGACACACTTGCTAACTCATAAGATTGTCATAAAAGGACCCTGGCCACCTCCCAGCAGATCTTACAGGGTGACTGGCAAGGTGTAACAATAAATCCATACAGAAATAAAGGCAGGTTAGATCTAGGAGCAATTAAAGATTCTGACAGCTCTTTGGCATCACCTATAGTCTTGGTCCCTAAGAAAGACAACACTGCAAGGTTTTGTGTTGACTATAGAAAGCACAGCTCTGTCACAGTACCAGATGTATATACCAGGCCTACAACTGATGATATGATGGACATTTTAAGCAAAGCTCAGTGCCAGCAATGCCCCTCTGCCATGTACATTGACCAAACCGGACAGTCTCTACGCAAAAGAATTAATGGACACAAATCTGACATCAGGAATCATAATACTCAAAAACCAGTGGGAGAACACTTTAACCTGTCTGGTCATTCAATGACAGACCTGCGGGTGGCTATTTTACAACAGAAAAGCTTCTACAACAGACTCCAACGAGAAATTGCTGAACTCGAATTGATATGCAAATTAGACACAATCAATTTAGGTTTGAATAAAGACTGGGAATGGCTGAGCCATTACAAACATTGAATCTATCTCCCCATGTAAGTACTCTCACACTTCTTATCAACCTGCCTGTACTGGGCTATCTTGATTATCACTTCAAACGTTTTTTTCCTCTTACTTAATTGGCCTCTCAGAGTTGGTAAGACAACTCCCACCTGTTCATGCTCTCTGTATGTGTGTGTATATATATCTCCTCAATATATGTTCCATTCTATGCATCCGAAGAAGTGGGATGTAGCCCACGAAAGCTTATGCTCAAATAAATTTGTTAGTCTCTAAGGTGCCACAAGTACTCCTGTTCTTTTTGCGGATACAGACTAACACGGCTGCTACTCTGAAATCAATTCTTTTGATTTAACTTGAGGCTATTGGCAGGTCTCTTTGGATAATGATGCACAGAAAAAATTTGCTTTCCAGGGATTCCACTTGGGGGGGAGCCCCTCCCTCCGGAGTTTTGTACTGGAGGTCTGCTCACAGCACATGCGCTAGGAGCTCTTAACTGCATCACAGCTTGAGTGTGGAATGTAATGAGTTCTGTGCTCCTTCCAGCTTCCGCCCTTGGGGAAAGGAGTTTGTTTATAAACAGAGGCAGGGTGATTACGATAACAAAGATATGCATCCGAAGAAATGGGCTGTAGCCCACGAAAGCTTATGCTCTAATAAATTTGTTAGTCTCTAAGGTGCCACAAGTACTCCTGTTCTTTTTACGATAACAAAAGATTTGTTATTAAATTAAATTAAGGATCGTTAGATGATCCTGAAAGCATTGCCAGGCACTCCAGTTAAAAGATAGGAAATAAAGGGTAGGAATAAATGGTCAGTTTTCTGAATGGAGATAGGTAAATAGTGGTGTCCCCCAGGGGTCTGAACCAGGACGAGTGCTGTTTAACATATTCAAAAATGATCTGGACAAAGGGGTTAATAGTGAGGTGACAAAATTTGCAGATGATACAAAATTACTCAAGATAGTTAAGTCCAAAGCAGACTGCGAAGAGCTACAAAAGGGATCTCACAAAACTCGGTGACTGGGCAACAAAATGGCAGATGAAATTCAATGTTGATAAATGCAAAGTAATGCACATTGGAAACACAATCCCAACTATACATACAAAATTATGGGTTCTAAATTACCTGTTACCTGTCAAGAAAGAGATTTTGGAGACATTGTGCAGAGTTCTCTGAAAACATCCACTCAATGTGTTATAAAAGCTAACAGAATATTGGTAATCCATTAGGAAAGGGATAGATAATAAGACAGAAAATATCATATTACCTCTGTATAAAACCATAGTACGCCCTGATCTTGAATACTGCGTGCAGATGTGGTCGCCCCATCTAAAAAAAGATATATTGGATTTGGAAAAGGTACAGAGAAGGACAACAGAAATTCTTAGGGGTATGGAACAGCTTCCCTATGAGGAGAGATTAAAAAGACTAGGACTTTTCAGTTTGGAAAAGAGACAACTAAGGGGGGATATGATAGAGGTCTATAAAATCATGTATAGTGTGGAAAAATTGAATAAGGAAATGTTATTTACTTCTTCACATAACACAAGAACTTGGAGTGACCTGATGAAATTAATAGGCAGCAGGTTCAATAAAAACAAAAGGAAGTATTTCTTCACACAACGCGCAATCAACCTGTGGAACTCCTTGCCAGAGGATGCTGTGAAGATCAAAAGTGTAACTGGGTTCAAAAAAGAATGAGATAAGCTCATGGAGGATAGGTCCATCAAATGACTATTAGACAAGATGGCTAGGGACAAAACCCCATCCTCTGGGTGCTCCTAAACCTTTGACTGCCACAAGCTGGGAATGGGCAACAGGGGAGATGGATCACCTGATGATTATCTTTTCTGTTCATTCCCTCTGAAGCACCTGGTATTGGCCACTGTTGAAAGACAGGATACTGGGCTAGATGGACCTTTGGTCTTATCCAGTATGGCCATTCTGATGTTCTTATATATAACCCAGGTGTATCTGTCCCCTTCTGTAACCCACTAGATCACACTCCCCTCCCAGAGCTGAGGTAGAACACAAGTGTCCTGACAGTCTCTTCACAGAGTTAGTAACAAAGTAAGAATACACATTAAAATTTTAAACCTAACCAGGGTCCTTTAAGTGACTTGCCACAAGATGTCAGAACATGTTAGTATTAGAGCTGAGTGGGTCTAATATTTATTTAATTTTCTTTCTTTTATATTGGAATTAGATACAGTGCTCCTGTCAGCTAATTGCTAAGTTATCTGCCAAAAAACTAGAGCTTTTAGGTGCCCAAGAAGCCCCTGGAATCACGGTTAAAGTTGCCTCCCCCCTGAAATCTGAAATGGCACCCCTGCTGTTTTTGTCACTGATATAGGACTCTCTGAGTTTACAATGTTACTGTTTGGTTTAATTAATGCTGGCACCACCTTCCAGAGGCTGGTCAACAAAGTGTTAAATGACAAATATTTGAGCTGTGTGCAGATGCATCAGACATTAGTCTGGGTGCTGTGCTGAGACAAACAGGGGAGAACAAGAAGCACCCAATTGCTTTCTTAAGCAAAATGTTGACACCAACTGAATGGAGCTATTCTGTCACAGAAAAGGAATGGTATGTGATAATGTGAGCAGTTAAGCAACTAAGGCCCTGCCTTTTTCAAAGAAAGTTCAGGGTCTTAACAGATCATTCACCATTGATCTGGCTAAACAAAACTAAGGGCTCTAATTCCAGGCTTCTAAGCAGGAGCCTCATCTGTCAAGACTTTGACATGGAAATTGTGCACATAAAGGGAAAAGAAAACGTGGTGGCAGATGCATTGTCCAGAAAAGAGGGCCCTGCCTCTGGGTAAGTCAGTGGCTAACCCTCCTGCAGCTTTGTAAGAGGGTAGGTGTGACAGTCTGTACCCCTTTGTTCACCCCTTTTACAAGACCATGAGATTTAATCTAAATCTGCTGTGCTGTAGTTTGACCCCATTGCCTCCTGTCCTGCCCTCTGTGGCAAGAGAGAACAACCCTTCTCCATCTTTCTTATGGAAGCTTTTAAAGTATTTGAAGACTGCTATTATGTCCCCCCTTAATCTCCTCTTTTCCAAACCAAACATACCCAGTTTCTTCAGCCTTTGCTCATATGGTTTGCATTCCATCCCTTTGATCATTTTTGTTGATTGCCTCTGGATCCTTCCCAGTTTCTCTACATCCTTTCTATACAGCAGTGACCAAAATTGGACACAGTACTCCAGCTGAGGCCTAACCAGCGCTGAGTAGAACAGTACTATCACTTCCTGTGACTTGCATGCTATGCTTCTGTTAATACAACCTAAAATTGCACTTGCTTTTTTTGCAAAAGCATCACATTGTTGACTCATGTTGAGGTGTGATCCACTACAACTCCCAGATCTTTCTCAGCAGTGCTGCTGCCAAGCCAGTTATCCTCCATGTGACGGGATCCCTGGGGTGCAGCCTGGGACTGTGGCACTGCGGTGATCACTTAACTCTCCAGCCTGGGCTGTCTCTCACAATGCTTTTCTAGTGACAAGCAGCAAACCCCTCCAGGTGCTGTCATCACTCTGCACAACAGCATGCGAAGCCCCACAGCCAGCTAGATTGCATGAATGTCCCAGAGCCACTCATGAATCACACAGAGTAAGGAACCAGCCAAATGCCCCCAGCCCCCAGCCTTGTATCTCAGGAATATACTGTCTTGCTGTGCTCAAGATGAGCAGTGCAAATTTATTAATTGGTTCACCATTTCATCAATGTAAAGTGGTATACACCAGCCTTTGCAAACCTGAGCAGATTTACCACACACATCAGGCAAACTCACTGGTAAAGATAAACAGTAAAAGAAGTTTATTACTACAAAAGATAGATTTTAAGTGATTATAAGTGACAGGCAAAAAGTCAGAGTAGTTACCAAAAGAAAAGAAAATATAAGCACGCAGTCTAAACTCTCAACCCTATTATACTGGGCAAAATCTAGATTAAGCAGTTTTTCTTACCCCACTGGGTATTGCAGTCCTTAATATATAGGATTGTCCCTTAAATCTGGGCCAGTCTCCTCTGTTGGAGTCTTCAATCTTCTTCTGAGTGTCTTTGTTGTTTGCAGCATAGGTGGAGGCAGGAGAAAGGTCCAGTATGTGGCCCCAGTGTTCTGTCTTATACCCTTAGTCCACATGCTTGGAGAACACAAGTCCAAGCATGTCTGGTGGGCATTGCTGAGTCCCCAGGCAAGGTTGAGCAATTCTCCTGGTGTGGCCTTATGCAGGTGAGTCATTGAATTGTAGCTCCCTTGCTGGACAATGGCTGGTTATGTCTGTTCAGCATTCACCTGGGTGTTGGTTACCTCCCTTGTCATTGTCTCTGGGGAGCTAGTATCTGGGTGCCTCCCAAACCCACAGCATGTTTTAGTGACAACCATACAACACATTCTCATAACTTCATATGCATTAATGATATACATATTTAGATAGAAAAATGACTGTCAGCAGATCATAACCTTTCCCCTGATACCTCACACAGCCTGCTTAATATGCAATATCACAATTATATATAAATGAGGAATATGGGGGTTACAGGATGCTCCCCCAAGGTATAGAATGTCACACCCCATTCTGTATGTATACATTTGTTTTGTCTTCCATAAGTGTATCACCTTACATTTGTCTTTGTGGAATTTTATTTTGTTGTCTATAGCCCAGTTCTCCAAATTATCAAGATCCCTTTGAATTTTAGTTCTATCCACCAAAGTTTTAGCAACCCCCTGCCCAGCTTTGTGTCATCTGCACATTTGATCAGTGTGCTCTCTATTCCTACATCCTGGTCATTAATAAAGATGTTAAATAACACCGGACCCAGAACAGAGCTCCCTCCAATCCAACATCATTCCATTAATAGTTACTCTTTGTTTGCTGTTGTTTAACCAATTATCTATCCACTTAATGTTAGTTCTGCTGAGCCCACATTTCTCCAGCTTACTTCTGAGAATGTCATGTGGGACTATGTCAAAAGCCTTGCTAAAGTCCAGGTATATTATGTCCATCGCATTTCCCCCTATCCACCAAACCAGTTACCCTATCAAAGAAGGTAATCAAGCTGGTTCGGCATGATTTGTTCTCAGTAAATCCATGCTGGCTGCTAGTGATCACCCCTTCATCCTCCAGGTATTTGCATATTGATTGTTTTTACATTGCTCTAGTAGCTTCCCAGGTGTTGAAGTCACCTGACTGGTCTATAGTTCCCCGTCTCCTCCTTTCCCCCCTTTTTAAAGATGGGCCACATGTTAGCCCTTCTCCAGTCTTCCGGGACCTCTCCTGTCATCCATGAGTTTGCAAATATTATTGCCAGTGGCTCCAAAATTTCTTGAGCTAATTCCTTCAGCACTCTGGGGTGATAGCATCAGGCCCTTCTGACTTGAATTCATTTAAATTAGTCAGACAATCTCTGATATGTTCTTTAATTATCCTGATCTGCATCCTTTCCCCTTTATTGTCTATGGTAACTTTGCTAGTCATCTGGTCACATGTTATTTTTTGTGTGAAGACTGAGGCAAAGTATTCACTGAGCAGCTCTGCCTTCTTATCATCTCCCATTACCAGCTCACCTTCTCCATTGAGCAGCAGGCCCACAGCATCCCTGATCTTTCTTTTTTGTCTGACATATTTTAGAACCCCTTCTTGTTGTCTCTAACATTTCTTGCCAGTTGTAGCTTATTCCTTGCCTTGGCTTTCTTGACTTTGTCCCTACACACTCATGCTATTCCCAGTATACATCCTCAGTGACATGCCCCTCCTTCCATTACCTGTATGTATCCCTCTTGGTATTTAGATATCTAAACAGCTCCTTGTGAAGCCACATTGATCTCCTGTGGCTCTTCTTATCTTTTCTCTGCATTGGAATAGCTTGGTGTTGACACGCTAGTATTACATCTTTTATGAACTGCCAGCTCCCTCTGACTCCTCCTAACCATTTAGCCAGAAACTTACTAGGCTGTGGGGTGGCTTCTGTCCCATCTGTGTCAGTGACATGCTGGTCCTCAGAGGGGATATCAAATAGCAATGCCAAGTTATGAGCCTATGATGTGCTGCTGCTGCTTCTGCAGCAGAGCCTCCTCTGGGACTGGTTTCAGCAACAGAAACACTTCACTGGCCTCGCTTGGTGCATACTGCTGGTTCCCATCAGTCCCCATGCTGGATTCTGGGGTCACCATGAACCACCATTGGCTCCATGCTGGGCACAGTGCCTAGCATCCAGTCAAGCACAATGTCAGGAAGTTGTCCCAGATGCAGTTCTGGTTCCTAGTTTTCCAGTACTCAGTCTTAGTACTAAGCTGCCAGCTTCTTTGCTATTTGCTGGTATGTGTGACCATTCCTGGTACTCTTACTGAAGTCCACTGTTTTGCTGTCCTCACACCAGAGATTTACCAAAATCTGGCTGGGCTCCTGTGACCAAGAATTAATGCGCTTTGCAAAAGGGTTCTTCTTTTTTGCCTCTATTGCAAACACAGATGGCTGCCTGATGGTTTGTTTGCACGTTTGCTTGATGGTGGTCCTCTGACCACTGAACTGCTGCAGTACACCATAGGGGGTCGCTTCCATTTCCCTGGAGTTGTTTGGAGATTCTCGGGATCGGGATCAGGATCGAGAGGACAAAGGAAGTTGGCCCATGGGATTGTGGGATGTGCTCTCCCCAGTGCAGCCCCCTCCTGCCCACCCCTACACAGAGCGCTTTCCTCTCCGCAGCCCCCTCCCACCCACCCCCTACACTGAGCACTCTCCCCTCTACAGCCCCCTCCCACCCACCCCTACACTGAGCGCCCTTCCCTCCACAGCCTCCTCCTGCCCACCTCCTATACTGAGCGCTCTTTCCACTGCAGCCCCCTCCCATCCACCCCTACACTGAGTGCCCTTCTCTCCACAGCCTCCTCCTGCCCACCCCTACACTGAGCGCTCTTTCCACTGCAGCCCCCTCCCAGCCACTCACCCCCTTTGCTGAGCGCTCTCCCCTCTGCGGTCCCCTCCTGCCCATCCCTGCCCCCGAGGCTTGGCCAGGCCTACCTGGTGTGTTATTATTCTGCCAAGGCCAGGCCTACTTTGGTTCACATTGCTAGTTATGCCTAGGGCTCCAGGAAGATCTACATTCCCCTCCTTTGTATCTTTTTATGGGATGTTTGCCCACCATCTCTTCCGCATCCCATCCCCTTCCTTCCCAAACTGCCTCTTTCCCCCTGCCCCCGCTTCCCCTATCCTCTTCCCCATCCCATGCCCTTCCCCACCACTCCATCTCCTCCGCATCCCACCCCCTTCCTTCCCAAACTGCCTCTTTCCCCCTGCCCCCGCTTCCCCTATCCTCTTCCCCATCCCATGCCCCTTCCCCACCACTCCATCTCCTCCACATCCCACCCCCTTCCTTCCCAAACTGCCTCTTTCCCCCTGCCCCCGCTTCCCCTATCCTCTTCCCCATCCCATGCCCCTTCCCCACCGCTCCATCTCCTCCCCATCCCACCACCTTCCTTCCCCCCTGCCTCCACTTCCCCCATCCCCTTCTCTTTCCCATCCCATGCCCCTTCCCCACCACTCCATCTCCTCCCCAGCCCACCCCGTTCTTTCCCCCCTGCCTCTTTTCCCCTGCCCTGCCCTGCCCCACAACTCACTGTTGTACAAAATGAAGGATGGCTCCCAGCACACAGAAGGGAGCTCAACCAGCCCTAGGACCCAGAAGGTGGTGGCCAGCTGCAAAGTCCAGGAAGCTGAGCAGCACCTTCTTTTTTCAGCGGGGCTGCAGCAACTCTGTGTTCATAGAAATGGGGGGGAGGGGGCAGTGGCGTGACCTTGCATCCCATGTGGCCCCCCACCCCTCACCTCTATTTGGGGGGTAATGCCCCCAAACTATGCCATGAACATTCCCAATCACACACCCCTGTTTCTCCTTCATTTTCTGCAGGGAAGCAAAGAACGCTGCAGGAGGGGGACCTGGGCTGTTTTCATTCCCCCTGGGGCCCAGGAGTAGCCCACACAGACCCCCACTGCCCAGCACCATCCCCAGAGACCCAGCGCCCCCGCCTGCCTGCCCCCCAGCCACACTCACCGGCCTGCTGGGCGGGGGCTATTTGCCTTGCCTGGGCTGAGCCAGCATCACAGCTGGGGTTGGTGGGGGAATCAGAGTGGGAGGGGGCCTGCCCTCTCATAACCCCCTTGCCTGGAGCCCAGACGCGCCCTCCCCCGCATGCTGGCCGAGAACGACCCGGCCCCTGCACTGGTCCCAGGTGGCTCAGCCCTGGGAGGCGGGGCAGGCTGAGCAAGAGGAGCTGGAGCATCTCCCTCCCCCTCCCTGCTGGGGAGGCATGGTCAGGGAGCTCTAGCACCGCCCCCCCACAGCTCCCATTGGCCGGGGTTCCTGGCCAATGGGCTGGGAACCGGGTCAGCGCTGGGAGGGAGGCAGCGGGCAGCGTTGCCTCTGCCGAGACTCTCCCCTGCATGCAGGGACGCTGGGGAGGGGGGAGCTGCCCCCGAAGTGAGAGCACCCCACCCCCCGGCCCAACCCACCCTGCTCCCTGTCCCCCGACTGTCCCCGCCCCTTGTCCAACCCCCCTCAGGCTCCTAGCAGCGTCTGGCTCAGCGCGGAGCCATACACACAGCCCCGCGGGAGCACGCAGCCCCGCCCCCCACAGCTCTGACTGCCCTGCATTAGGGTGTGCACAGGCACACCTGGCACACCCCGTGCGCACGCCTATGCACAGAGCAATGCAAACCTGAAGAGCACCACACACGCATTGTTATTTCCAGGAATGTGTTGACATCACAATTCCAGTGAGGGGCCACAATGGCTCAGGCCAACCCAATGAAACAGAGAAGCTCCTGTCTCCTGTCTGGCAAATCTTATCAGCTGGTGACAGCCAGCAGTAAGGGTAACCTATAACATGGATGGACAGTACTGTGTAGTAAGTAATTACAAGAAATTTATATATGAAGGGCTCATCTGCGATGTCACTGCTCCAAATTTCTGTTTTACACCTCATGTACATAGCACTGTGAGACACATTGTAATAATGACTATCCCAGTTTTTCAAATTGAATCTAAGACTACACCTCTCAATTAACATCCTTGTCCTAACATTCCCAGGCTCATTATGTGGGACTAAAAACAATTAACTGAAGGAAACTGTCCACAATTCATATGAAGGAATGTGCAGACCATTGGACACATGGGGCATGAATGTATGGATGGGTAAAGCAAAATGGCCAAGAAACAGTGTTTAGCCCACTGGGGCATTTGCAGTCCATGCATTATGCTTTTCTGGGATGGTGGGGAAGGGGCATGGGATGGGGAAGGGGCATGGGATGGGGAAAAGAAGGGGATAGGTGAAGTGGGGGCCCAGCGTGCAGATCCCCTTGGCAGCAGCTGGGGCTCCCCTGTTAAGCAGGCCCCTCAAACCCTCACTCTGACAAGCCTCACCTCCCCTGCATCTGTACCACCCTGATGAGCCCCCCCCAGACACCCTCCCCACTGAGCCCCAACCACCTACACCCAGACCCCCATCCAAATGAACCCCACCTCCCCTGCACCCAGACCCCCCCCCCCGCTGAGTTCCAACCACTTTCACTTGGTCCCCCCTGCAGACTCCCATTACCCCTGCACCTGGAATCTCCCTGTACATCCAGATCCCCCACTGAGCTGCCTGCACCCAGACTGCCCCACACAGAACCCTCTTACCCCCGCCCAGCCAATCACCGCCTCCCCAGCGCTACACATGACCTTTGTTGACTTACATCAGTCATAGCGCTCTTCCACCACTGTGCTCCAGCTTGGTTGGCGCTCTCTGCGCCCGCCCTGTAAGTGCCATCACGCCATTGGTCAAGGGGATGTCCAGGGGGTGGGATTTGGTGGGGACTCTGTTCTGAGCTGCGGCGTGGTAAGGGGGCTGGGCCGGGCGGGTTGGATATGGGCCAGAGGGTCTCAGGGGCAGTCAGGGGACAGGGAGCGGTTGGATAGGCATGGGAGTCCTGCGGGTCTGTCTGGGGGCAGGGGTGTGGTTAAGGGTCGGGGCAGTCAGGGGACAGGTAGGGGGTAGGGTCCTAGGAAGGCAGTTACAGTGGGGGGGTCTCAGGAGGGGGCAGTCAGGGGACAAGGAGCAGGGGGAGTTGGGGGTTCTGAGGGGGGCAGTCGGGGGCGGGAAGTAGGAGGGAGTGGATGGGGCAGGGCTAGGGCAGGGCGGGGGCAGGGCTAGGGTGGGGCTCCCTGGATGCACACCCTAATGAAATGTGCTGCGCATGCCTATGCCTCTGTGACACACCAGTAGTCGATGTAGATCCAATTGTTTCTTGTAGATGCTGTCTTCCAGATAACCTACTGAATGGATAGCAACCAATTTATCAAATATTGCTGTGTCAGGATTCAATATCAGTACCCAGACACTAAACAAGGTTGGTTTGAATAAATGTGCCTCAATTAGGATGCTGTGTCACTGACTCCAAATTATGACTGGTACTAACAGGGAATTTGTCTACGCAATTTGACACATTGCCAATTTACCACTATTTTTGTACACTGACGGCAATGCCAGTTAGCTGTTTATTACTAATAAAGTCAAGCGTTTTTCCTTTTTTAATGTTCCCTCGTGAGTTGATTATGATCATTACTATATAACTTCCATAAGCAGTACAAATAATTTCTTTACCAATCTGTTTTTTTTCTTGCTTCACATTGTTTTCTACAATTATTTTGTTAATTTTTACTTTTGTTTGGTTAAACAGTTTAATGATGTCATGCACATTGTAAATGATATACTGTTTCTTCAGGAGCCAGGCCCTTAACACCAGGAATTATAGGTTCAGAGACAGTTTCTGCTGCCTGGTGCTCAAAATAGTTAACGTTTTGTTATATATAGATCAGGAGTGGCCAAACCACGGCTCGCGAGCCACATTTTACAGTTAAAGTGCAGCTTATGGAGCCCCCCACAGCCTCCTATTCTCTGCCTACCAGACTGTGGGGGAGGAGCTTGGGACTTTTTCCCTGCGGCTTGGGGGGAGAGGGGGTAGGGGCTTCTGCCAGAGAAGATCGGTGCCTTCAAAGAGTGGGGAGGGCACAATTAAAGGTTCACCCACCCACCCCCAACAGCTTGAGTCACTCAGTCACGGCCCCCTTTTACCCTTAGTGGCCCCTGCCTGCAGCTCCCAGGTGTTAGCGTTGTGGAGAGAGGCAGCAGCAAAAGCAGTGGCTCTCCCTTCAGCTCCCAGCTGTTTGCTGCTGCCTCTACCCATGGCCGCAGCTCCCAGTTTACCAGCTCCAGCAGCTGCCATGCAGGTAGGGGGCCTGGCGGCACCATGTGACAGAGCAGGGCCAGCAAACCTTGGCAAAAATCTGGAGGGGAATGTGACCTCACATCCCCCCCCCACACACACACGCACCTCTGGCTTCTGCCCAGTGGGGAGGGGGATCGCAGGGCTCAGCAGGAGTGGGGCTGAAGCCCTGAGCCACAGCAGGAGCCTCCTGTGGGGCTGAAGCCCCGAGACCCTCTCCCCCAGGGCTGAAGCCCTAAGCCCCAGAAGGTGTGTCCCAGCTCTCAAACCTCTGAAGATTTTTGCATGCAGCTCAGAGGGTCAGTAAGTTTGGCCATCCCTGATATGTATAATATTTTCATATTGCCCCAGTTCCAAATGGATATTCCAGATTCAAATAATCTTGAAATGTAACCCATAATTCCATCTAGATTTTGGGATCTCTTATTCAGGGCCGGCTCTAGGTTTTTTGCCGCCCCAAGCAAAAAAATTTTTGGCTGCCCCCCCCCATCCCAGCCCTGGGCTCCCCCCCCACCCCCGCTCCTTGCTGTCCCAGCCCTGGGCTCTCCCCCCCCACCTGCACCCTCCTGCTGTCCCAGCCCTGGGTCACTGGTAACTCGCTCCCAGGGCGGGTCATTTAGCAGGAATTTTGGATGTGCACAGAACACAGACAGGATTGGTTCCCATATGGTTACAGAACTGCAGTAAAGTGGAACAACTTTCAGCTTGTGTGATTGGAGGATGTCTGGATACATATTATAAGACTGTCCTACATAAATGAGGAAAAGTTGAGGTGCCTTTATTATTCTTTTGTTCCACTCTTTGTTTCTATAGGGAATTTGCCAATGCAATCACTGTCTTCCTTTTAAACAAATAAAACTAAAAAAAAAAGCAATGGCTGTTGAAAATAGCAATTCCAGTCCTAAAAATCACTGGGAAGCATTGCTTGCTCAATTTTATCCTACCTTTTCTGCAGCAAGTTACAGTGGATCAGTATATTTGATTTGGGAGAAATGAAGTAACAGCTGCCCAAATTGAGCTTGAGCACTCCTGAATTTTGAGGGTGTTCAAATCTGGAAGGCAGGTGCTAGATTCCCTTTCTGAATATTAGCTATATCTGGAAAGGAAAAGTCAATTTCTGCTTCCATGGCTCAGAAGTGGAAATCCTCCTACGTGCCTGGTACTGTATCTAAAGCTGCCCAGGTCCTCTAGCAGAGCTTCCCCTCCCTTATTTTTCATTTTAAATTCTAGTGGGATCCACATACCTCCCTTGCTAGGCTTCAGATAGAGAGGCGCACTGTCCCTTTAGTCCACCCAATTCCTTCTTTGGGGGCTGCAAGGTGAGGTCACACCAGTATCCCTAATCCAGTCTGGGGAAGTCTTCTGAAGGGGATATCTGGGGCAAAGCCTTCTACTCCTTGGGCTGGGCACACTTGTCCCCCACTCACAGTGCCACCCCGTTCTAGCAGCCAGCTCTCCATTCACAGCAAGCTGCAGCATGGCTCAGCTACCTCACTCCCTCCCCCTCCCTTTCCTGTTGATAGCTGCCAAGGGATTGCTGGGAAATGTAGTTCTTTCCCTGCTCCAGGGCTGGCTCTATAGGCAGGGAGCTAGGCAAGGAACTACAGCTCCCAGGGTCCCATGGGTTCTCCACTTCTGCAGCGTTGCGAGAGGGGAGGAAGTGAGTTTAAAAAAAAAAAAAAAAAAGGATGGCCAGAATGCCGCCCCCTGAAAATCTGCTGCCCCAAGCACCTGTTTGTTTTGCTGGTGCCTAGAGCCGGTCCTGCTCTTATTTGTAGATACCAGACTGCAGAATAGTCTTTGCCCAGCGTTTGAGTCTTGTGCACATTCCTGATAAGATGCTAGTATATTAATTAACAAACCACACACCACACAACAAAAACACTAACCCAGGAACCCATCCTTGCAACAAAGCCTGTTACCAACTTTGTCCACATATCTATTCAGGGGATACCATCATAGGACCTAATCACATCAGCCACACTATCAGAGGCTCGTTCACCTGCACATCTACCAATGTGATATGTGCCAGCAATGCCCCTCTGCCATGTACATTGGCCTAACCGGACAGTCTCTACGCAAAAGAATAAATGGACACAAATCAGACGTCAAGAATTATAACATTCAAAAACCAGTTGGAGAACAATTCAATCTCCCTGGCCACTCGATTACAGACCTAAAAGTCGCAATATTACAACAAAAAAACTTCAAAAACAGACTCCAACGAGAGACTGCTGAATTGGAATTAATTTGCAAATTGGACACCATTAAATTAGGACGTCTCTGACTCAAGGAATATTTCCAAAACACCTCTGAACAACATACTAACCCACAGAAACCTTCCTACCAACACTACAAAAAGAAGGATTCTGGGTGGACTCTGTCCTATCTCGGGGCCTCTCCTTCTGCCCCTCCACCCCCACGAACAAGATACAATTCTGTTGTGACCTAGCTTGAATAAAGACTGGGAGTGGATGGGCCATTACACAAAGTAAAACTATTTCCCCATGCTTATTTCCTTCCTCCCCCCCCCCGCCCCCCACAGTTCTTCGTATCTCCTTGTCAATTGCTGGAAATGGGCCATTTTCATTACCACTACAAACAGTTCTTTTTCTCTCCTGCTGATAAAAGCTCACCTTAACTGATCACTCTAACACCCATTGTTTCATGTTCTCTGTGTATCCTACTGTATTTTCCACTATATGCATCTGATGAAGTAGGCTGTTGTGGAGTTTAGATGCTGCTTGTATTATTAGAACTGGGAGCACTGGCTATTGGGAGTCTGAAAGGACAGGAAACAGGAAGGAGGGAGGAGGAGTTGAGGAGGCTGGGAGAGTTACAGGGTGTGCAGCTACAGCTTGGAAAAGAGACTTCCTCTGTAAATAAAGTTCTGTTGAAGTTGTTAATACCTTGCGTGGTGGATACAACATTTTGGCGACGAGGATGGGATCTTCTGCCTCTGAACCCACCTGCACCCTTTCTGCAAAGCCCAGGTGAGCCTCCAATTGCTTTTACTGCCTGGATCTGTATGTTTGAGACTTATCTGCTTGCAATCAGTGCTACAGAGATTTCTGAAGTAAGAAAGCGTGCTCTGCTAATCCACTGCCTTGGAGCAGAAGGGCAGTGTATATTTTACACTTTTCCCCTTGCAGATGATAAATATGAGACTGCACTCACTGCATTAAAGAACTTTTTTGTGCCAAAAGTGAATGTAGTAGCTAATCGCTACAGATTTCGCCAGCGTGAGCAGAAACCAGGGGAGACTATAATGCAGTATATTGCCTCCCTGAGGAGTCTGATTGCAACGTGTGACTTTGGGAATATGGCAGATGAGATGATTAGAGACCAGCTCATTGAGAAAACAACCATGCTTTGTGTAAGAGAACGCTTACTTCTAGAACCACAACTTACACTAGAAAAAGCAATAACCATTGCTACTCAGATTGAGTCAGCTACAGCTGAAGCCAAAATAATGAGCAAGGGTACAGGAGGCCCAGTCCAGACTGTGACTCCTTTGCAGAAAAGTTCACTATCACTGCAGACAAACAATTGCAAAAGGAAAACTAATGAAAAGCCACTGAATCAGCGAATGCAAAATACAGTAAAAGCATGCTTTTGCTGTGGATCCCCACAACATCTTGCAGACTACACAGGATGTCCAGCAAAAGATTGGGCATTTTGCTAAAGTATGTCCCAGTAGCCAGTTTAATCAACAGGTGCATGCAGTTATAATACCAGATGTTACTGTGCTAAGTGTAGACAAAATCACTACTGCACATATTCCAGAACAGATAAAGTGCACTGTAAATGTTTCTGCCATACCCTCAGGCAAATCACACTCTGTTCAGCTAATGTTGGACACTGGCTCAGCAGTATCTATACTACCTGATTCCATCTATTTGCATTACTTTAAAGATGTGCCTCTTACTGAACCCAAACTTCACTTGGTATGCTATTTGAAAAACCATATTCCAGTACATGGCTGCCTGCCAGCAATAGTTACTTTTGGAGATCGCTGTGTAATTGCGGAGTTCTACATTGTCCACAAAGGCACTGCTATCCTTGGCAGAGATTTATTAGCTGCTTTAAATCTCAGGGTAGTTAATGGACGAATTGATCTTCCTCAGCAAAGCACTCTTGCGGTACACACACTAGTTTCAGCTGGGACCCAACTCCAGGTTGAGGAGAAACTCAGCTGTGCTTACGGGTTTCTGCATAAAGTTAAAATGCGGAATAATGTGATGCCTGTACGACAGAAATTACGGCGCTTACCATTTTCAGTCAGGGAAGCTGTTTCAGAGGAACTTAGACAACTTGTTCAAAAGGAGATTATTGAAGAGATTAACTCCTCAGAATGGGTTTCACCTATAGTAGTGACGCAGAAGAAGGGTGGAGACATTCGCCTTTGTGTGGACTTAAGGGAGCCAAATAAAGCTATTTTGATTGACAGCCATCCTCTTCCTCACATAGAAGAAGTATTTGCAGAATTCAGTGGAGCAAAGATGTTTTCTACTCTTGATTTGCAGAGCGCATACCACCAGGTTATGTTGCATGAAGATAGCAGAGACCTCACAGCATTTATTACACATGAGGGACTATTTCGTTTTAAACGTGTTCCATATGGTCTCACATCAGCCCCAAGTACCTTCCAAAAAATGATGTCATTGATTCTGAAGAATCAACATGGAGTTCAGTGCTATTTGGATGATATTATTGTGTTTGGAAATACTACTGAGGAGCATGACAATAACCTGCAGTCTGTACTAAACTGCATCAGCAAAGCAGGCCTCAAGCTCAATAGGTCCAAATGCAAATTTAGACAAACCGAACTCTCCTTTCTGGGGCATACAATTTCACAGGCTGGACTAAAACCTGATCCAGATCATATCCTGGCAATTTCAAATGCTCCTCCTCCAACAGATTTGTAAACCTTACGTTCCTTCTTGGGTCTTACCTCCTGGTATGCAAAATTCATTCCCAATTATGCTTCTGTCATTGAACCGTTACGAGAATTACTATGGAGAAGTTCAACCTTAGTGTGGACAACGGATGCACAAGTTAGTTTCGAAAGGGTGAAAGACTTGATTGTACATAGTCCAGTACTTGCATTATTCAGTCCCGCATTGCCCACAATTGTAACTACTGATGCTTCTGATTATGGACTTGGGGCTGTCCTCACACAACTTCATGAGGACAACACTGAGAGGACTGTTGCATTTACTTCAAGGACACTAAGTAATGCTGAGAGAAAGACAGTTGAACAGAACCAAGCAAAGTCTAAGGCTTTCACAGACAAATGGCGGGGTGCTAAGGAACCAAAGTTTGAGTGTGGTTCCTTTGTTAGAATATGAAAACCTGGAATCTTACGCAAAGGGGACCATAAATTCACAGCTCCTCTTAAAATCATAGAGAAGAAGGGACCTTACACCTATCGACTTTCTGATGGGCGGGTATGGAATGCTTCTTATCTTGCACCTGCCTATGCACCAAGAGGAGATTATGCCAACACCCAGTCTGCATTGGATGACTTCACTGTAGAACCAATACAACAAGACATTGAACTGGAACCGGGGCTTGAGAGACGGCCTGTCAGACTCAGACGACCACCTGCCTGGACTAAAGACTATGTTATGTAGTATCTACAGTGTTTTCAGTGTAATATTCCTGCCAACAGTATAGTGTCTTGTTTCATATTTGTTCCTGGGGTTAGAACAACAATGTTTATTTTAATTTGGAAAGTTTCTTAAGAGAGGAGGGAATGTGGTGTTTAGATGCTGCTTGTATTATTAGAACTGGGAGCACTGGCTGTTGGGAGTCTGAAAGGACAGGAAACAGGAAGGAGGGGGGAGGAGTTGAGGAGGCTGGGAGAGTTACAGGGTGTGCAGCTACAGCTTGGAAAAGAGACTTCCGCTGTAAATAAAGTTCTGTTAAAGTTTGTTAATACCTTGCGTGGTGGATACAACAGCTGTAGCCCACGAAAGCTTATGCTCAAATAAATTTGTTAGTCTCTAAGGTGCCACAAGTACTCCTGTTCTTTTTGCGGATACCAACTTACACGGCTGCTACTCTGAAAGACGTATACAGTAATGATACATTTACTTTTACACAGTAACCAAATTCAGTCATATTTCAGTGATAAAGATTTAAAACCACAGGCAAATGAACTCACTTTGTTTAATAATATACACTTTAAATATCAGTTAGATCTGGCCCAGCTGGTGGTTTCTAGTTGATTGCATACTTAATTGTCCATATATGGTAGGGTGAGGTCGGTTGACCAGTCTGTTATTTATAAATTACTTCATTTTTCTTTTCCTGATGCCTACGGGTTTCTTCACAGTGCACTGATATCTCCTGGTGTCTTCGGTCTATGGGATGGACCCCTAAACAACTTAAGCTAGTTACAATAATAAAATGGTTTGTTTTACATTTTTCTTGTTTTCAGTAACTCAAATTTAATACACAGATGAACTTTTTTTACACTGTAATATGGACCAAGTCTTCTATAACATGAGCTATGCTTTTGTTCCAATTTTCCCAATTCTTTAGCACAAATAGATTTTTAGATACTTTTGCAGTTGTTGCATAGACATTCCTTTTCACTTAACACGTACATTACTTTTTTTTTTATAATAAATATAGTGCTTCACTGTTAAAATAGTTGCTCACAATCTTCTGTGAGAACATGTACTGCTTTTCCCTGCTGAGCACTCTCTTTTAGCAAAAGAGTTAGTAACAGAATTTTTACCCAAGCTTTTTAGAGTTAATTTGATTGTGATACCAATCCCACTTTTGTTAACTGTTTGGAAGCACAAACTTTAACAACCACTCCTTCTTTTTAACACAACATAAAAGATAATAGCTTAAAAATTAAACCAAAAATGAAGTTTAAATGCAGGTCTATGCAAACACTTTGAGTGTATTAAACTTTTATGACACTTGGTTGTGCTTGGGAGACAAAAGGTAAAAACCAGTTGAAATTGTTTGGTTAGTTTTAACGTTTTGGACATAACCAGACATACTATATATTGTTATATTTTTGATATTTTTGTTATAAAATTCTTATAATGATATTTTAATATCTAATAAAGGCAAAAACAAGTTTATAAAATCCAAAAAAGAAACTGACACTTTGTTAATATTCCCTTTGCATTAATGTTGAGATTTCCCATTACATTTTTCCTTTGAATTAATTCCTGTGATTAATAAAAGAGAATATTTTTGTTGCAATTGCATTATTTGTTGAGGCAGAAATATATGTACATATTAGGGCTGTCAAGCAATTAAAAAAATTAATCGCAATTAATCACTGTTAAACAATAATAAAATACCGTTAATTTAAATATTTTTGGATGTTTTCTACATTTTCAAATATATTGATTTCAATTACAACACAGAATACAAAATGTAGAATGCTCACTTTATATTTATTTTTGATTACAAGTATTTGCAATGTAAAAAAACAAAAGAAATAGTATTTTTCAATTCACCTAATACAAGTACTGTAGTGCAATCTCTTTATCATGGAAGTTGAACTTACAAATGTAGAAATATGTACAAAATACCCTGCATTCAAAAATAAAACAATATAAAATTTTAGAGCCTGGAAGTCCACTCAGTCCTACTTCTTGTTCAACCAATCGCTCAGACAAACAAGATTTTTTACATTTGCAGGAGATAATGCTGCCTGCTTCTTGTTTACATTGTCACCTGAAAGTGAGAACGGGCATTCACGTGGCACTGTTGTAGCCAGCGTCGCAAGATATTTACATGCCAGATGTGCTAAAGATTCATATGTCCCTTCGTACTTCAACCACCATTCCAGGAGACATGCATCCATGCTGATGATGGGTTCTGCCTGATAACAATCCAAAGCAGTGCGGACCGACGCATGTTCATTTTCATTATTTGAGTCAGATGCCACCAGCAAAAGGTTGATTTTCTTTTTTGGTGGTTCGGGTTCTGTAGTTTCCGCATTGGAGTGTTGTTCTTTTAAGACTTCTGAAAGCATGCTCCACACCTCATCCCTCTCAGATTTTGGAAGGCACTTCAGATTCTTAACCTTGGATTGAGTGCTGTAGCTATCTTTAGAAATCTCATATTGGTACCTTCTTTGCGTTTTGTCAAATTTGCAGTGAAAGTGTTCTTAAAATGAACAACATGTGCTAGGTCATCATCCGAGAGTGCTATAACATGAAATATATGGCAGATGCAGGTAAAACAGAGCAGGGGACATACAATTCTCCCCCAAGGAGTTCAGTCACAAATTTAATTAACACTTTTTTTTTTAACAAGCATCATCAGCATGGAAGCATGTCCTCTGGAATGGTGGCCGAAGTATGAAGGGGCATACGAATGTTTGGCATATCTGGCACATAAATACCTTGCAACCAGGGCCAGCTCTAGGCACCAGCAAATCAAGCAGGTGCTTGGGGCAGCACATTTGCAGGGGGCGGCATTCTGGCCATCCTTTTTTTTTTTTTAAAACTCACTTCCTCCCCTCTCGCAACGCTGCAGAAGTGGAGAACCCATGGGACCCTGGGAGCTGTAGTTCCTTGCCTAGCTCCCTGCCTATAGAGCCAGCCCTGGAGCAGGGAAAGAACTACATTTCCCAGCAATCCCTTGGCAGCTATCAACAGGAAAGGGAGGGGGAGGGAGTGAGGTAGCTGAGCCATGCTGCAGCTTGCTGTGAATGGAGAGCTGGCTGCTAGAACGGGGTGGCACTGTGAGTGGGGGACAAGTGTGCCCAGCCCAAGGAGTAGAAGGCTTTGCCCCAGATATCCCCTTCAGAAGACTTCCCCAGACTGGATTAGGGATACTGGTGTGACCTCACCTTGCAGCCCCCAAAGAAGGAATTGGGTGGACTAAAGGGACAGTGCGCCTCTCTATCTGAAGCCTAGCAAGGGAGGTACGTGGATCCCACTAGAATTTAAAATGAAAAGTAAGGGAGGGGAGGCTCTGCTAGAGGACCTGGGCAGCTTTAGATACAGTACCAGGCACGTAGGAGGATTTCCACTTCTGAGCCATGGAAGCAGAAATTGACTTTTCCTTTCCAGATATAGCTAATATTCAGAAAGGGAATCTAGCACCTGCCTTCCAGATTTGAACACCCTCAAAATTCAGGAGTGCTCAAGCTCAATTTGGGCAGCTGTTACTTCATTTCTCCCAAATCAAATATACTGATCCGCTGTAACTTGCTGTAGAAAAGGTAGGATAAAATTGAGCAAGCAATGCTTCCCAGTGATTTTTAGGACTGGAATTGCTATTTTCAACAGCCATTGCTTTTTTTTTTTTTTTTAGTTTTATTTGTTTAAAAGGAAGACAGTGATTGCATTGGCAAATTCCCTATAGAAACAAAGAGTGGAACAAAAGAATAATAAAGGCACCTCAACTTTTCCTCATTTATGTAGGACAGTCTTATAATATGTATCCAGACATCCTCCAATCACACAAGCTGAAAGTTGTTCCACTTTACTGCAGTTCTGTAACCATATGGGAACCAATCCTGTCTGTGTTCTGTGCACATCCAAAATGCTACTGAATGACCAGCCCTGGGAGCGAGTTACCAGTGACCCAGGGCTGGGACAGCAGGAGGGTGCAGGTTGGGGGGGAGAGCCCAGGGCTGGGGCAGCAAGGAGCGCGGGGGGAGCCCAGGGCTGGGGTAGGGGGGCGGGCAGCCAAAATTTTTTTTGCTTGGGGCGGCAAAAAACCTAGAGCCGGCCCTGCTTGCAACACCAGCTACGAAAGTGCCATGCAACTGCCTGTTCTCATTTTCTGGTGGCATTGTAAATAAGAAGAGGGTAGCATTATCTCCTGTAAATGTAAACAAACTTGTTTGTCTTAGCAATTGGCTGAACAAGAAGTAGGACTGAGTGAACTTGTAGGCTCTGAAGCTTTACACTGTTTTGTTTTTGAGTGCAGTTATATAACAAAAAAATTCTACATTTGTAAGTTGCACTTTCACGACAAAAAGATTGCACTACAGTACTTGTATGAGGTGAATTGAAAAATACTATTTCTTTTATCACTCTACAGTGCAAATATTTGTAATAAAAAATAATATACACTTTGATTTCAATTATAACACAGAATATATATGAAAATGTAGAAAAACATCCAAAATATTTAATACATTTCAATTGGTATTCTGTTGTTTAACCGTGCGATTAAAACTGCGATTAATTGCGATAATTTTTTTTATTGCAATTAATTTTTTTGAGTTAATCGCATGAGTTAACTGCGATTAATCGACAGTCCTAGTATATATATATATAACTGAAGCCTTTCTGAGCTTTGCACAAAAAAGTATTAAAATAGAGCAGTACCGCTTATATATATAAAAAAGTGTAAACTTGGCTTTTGTTGCAACAAAATAAAAACAAAACCAGGGCCTCGGAGAAGAGGCGGGGCCTTGGAGGTGGGGAGGGGCAAGGGTGTTCGGTTTTGTGGGAGTAGAAAGTTGGCACCCTAACTGCACTGCCCCTGAGGACTAGGCTAGGAACTGTTGCCTGGTTACTTTATTGTTGCTTAAAATTATTGTGGTTGATTTATGTGCACATTTTAGTCACTGGCAGCCTCTGTCACTCAGAATGTACAAGTATTTATGGCAACTGGAGCCTCCAGAGCCAAGTGCTGGGAATGAATGCCTGCAATGCCGGCGTCCAAGTTTTTGGGACACAGAGGAACTGCCAGCCATCAGAAGGCTGGCTATCTCAGGGCTCACAGCCACGCCCTGCAGTGGGGTTAGTTTCAATACAGCAGGCTCAGTTTTAATTTTTACATTTTGTTCTTGTTTGTAAGAAGCTGCAAACTTCTCTGCTGAATACGGTTCTGAGTCTGACGTACAATTAGTGCCCTTATCAGTGGCAGGTTGAAAGAGTTCAGTGTGTGTGTGTGGTTCTTCTGCTGTTGGCTTTGCCTGCATCCATGCCACCTTGTGCTGTGACCCTGTGAGACCTCGTAAGTTAAACAGCTTTGGCGATAGCACAATGGATAGATGAGACAGTCCAAGGAAAACTTAGGTCAAAGTTGCTTGTATTTCTTGGCTATGGAATTGCACCCTGGTGATTCAATCAATCCATCATTGTCCACTGGTCATGGTTAAACTTAACGTTCCATTAAGGATTATCCATGACAATAAGTTAAACATAACTTGTCTCTGTCACTATCTGATGTAAAATAAAGAAATCTGGAGTGAAAGGTATTGGTATTTCTTACTTTGCTTTTGCATTCTACAATTTTAATTCAAAAAATGACAAATTTAGCAGTTTGCTTATAAAAAGCTCTGCTGTACAAGATAAAGTAAGACCCTTTTAAAAAAGGGTTTCAAGTTTGATAGAGTGATCTTTCCAGCACCAGAGGTTTCAGAATGAATGACGAGAGACCACACTGTCTTAAAATCCTGCAGTGCTTTACTGAAGTCACAGCCGTCACACAGCACTGCTAGCTTCGGAGAAGGCGGCAGGGAGCACCACGCAGAATTCTCAGTTTCCATTCCCCAGACCCTCTTTCAAACCACACTCACCTGCCACCCCTTTATTGGGGAAATCACATTGTACCGACGGCCCCTACTTCTACCCTGTCTGCCCCTTCTCCAATTCATTGCACTGTGCGCCCCTTCCCTGGATACAGTACACACTCTAACCCTCCCCAAATACACGACATTGCCCACCCTTCCCCTGATCCACAAACATGACGCTCTGTCCTCCCACAACAGTTAGACATTCCAGGCTAGCCTTTGTTTCTAAGTCTGGGCATTGGTTTGTCATGTCTGTAGGTCAGCAAGATCCTTTGTTCCTGTTGGATCTGAACAATATGAGCAACTCATGGTTGGGCTGTGAATTCTCTGGGTGTTGGGGGCTACTCAGCATGTACATCGGCTGAGAAAACTGGCATCAGCATATTTGCCCCCTCACTATAAGGGACCATTGCATAGGCGGTCTGGCCTAGCAGACACAACGGAGCTAGGATGCACACGTCAGGGACAGTAATCAGTGAGTAGGGGTTGGAGGAATTGCTAGAGCCAGGTTCAGTAAGCAAGAGTCAGAGTCAAAGTTAGGTCAAGGTCAGAGACCAGATATCAGGAGACAAGGTGACGTCTGGAGTCACAGCAGGCCCAAAGTCTGTATAGTTGCCAATGCAAACTTCCTGGTGCACCCTCTAGGGTTAAAAAGGGCACTTGGCTAACCAGAGGACCACTTCCTGTGGCACCTACTCTTCACAGTGTTCCCTAGGTGTGGGAACACTGTGTGGCACTGTGGGACCATCAGCTGTCCTAAGGTTTGCAAACTCATGTTCTAGTCCCTGTATCCTTACATTATCCCCCCCTCCAGGGCACATCTTCTGGATGGGCACGGGGCCCGGTTTATGTGGGAGATCTTGATGAAAACCTTTTGCCAGAGCATGGGTACAGGCAGCAGGCTCCCAGGAAAATTCTTCAGGGCCATAGCTCTCATAATTGATTAGGTAGTAGAGCTTAGCATTGAAGATAGCATGGCCTATATATTCTTCATGCCCTAGGATCTGGACTGGCTGGGGCAGCTGTTGGGACTGATCAGGAAAGGGTTCCTCTGTGTAAGGTATAAGGAAAGTTACATGGGACATAGGATGTACCTTAAGGGATCAAGGGAGCTGCAATTTGAAGATGACAGGGTTGATTTGCTGACAAATCCAGAAGGGTCCGAGGAACTAGTCTAGCTTGCGGGATGGTTTGTTCTTAGGGAGTGGTTTTGCTGAAAGCCAGACCTTTTGACCCACCATTTGAGCTGGGCCTTCCTGGCGTCAACAGTCTGTGTACCACTTGTAGTCCCTTTTTGCATCTTCAAGGTATCCTTAAGCTCCTCCTGGATATGGTGAATTTCTTGGATCCAGTTGGTGGCTGCTTGATTCGGGGAGTCTGCTGGCAAGGCCAGGTGGAAGCAAGGGTGGAATACATAATTTGCAAAGAAGGGACTCTACCCCATGGAGCTGTGGTCGGCATTGTTGTATGAGAACTCAGCATAAGGAAGGAGGGAGAACCAGTTATCTTGATGGTAGATGACAAAGCACTTTAGGTGTTGCTCTAATACTTGGTTCACCCTATCTGTCTATCTGTCTGGGGATGATACATGAATGAGATAAAAGCCAGAGCGCTTCATGCCAGAAGTGTGAGAGTGTGGCGACGACACAGGAAAGGAAATAGAACACCAGGTTTCTGGTAGCCAGAGAGCTTCAAAAGCCTCAAGCCAAAAGCCTCCAGGAAAACTTTTCCTGGGGTTTTTATTTCTCTCCTTACTTTGTTTACAACACTTCTTAGTGGTTACATTCCTGCGCATAGAAAAGCCAGGCAGTATACAGGCACACAAGATAACAGACCCATCTCTTGAGCGCGTGAACACCAGCTGCGAGGGTAGGAATCAAATCAGCCAAAAGTTTCCCAAACACAGACACTGAGGCGAAGGTCACTCCTGCCTTGTGGCCATGGAAACAGTGTGCCGTAACCATGGCTAACAATTTGGGAGCTAGCATTCCTACATCCCCCCCTATTTTATTTTATATGCGGTGTTTAGACAAAGCACCTTCGCAGGGTAGCATACACAATATCACTAGATTGGGTATATACTAAACAAAACAACAAAGTAAAACGCCAAAGATCAAAACTAAGACCCCATACTATAAGAGGGTCTTTATCCACCCTAAGGGTGGCTATAACTAAATGTAATTCCACCAAGGAAGAAAAACGTCCTGGCGGATAGTTTAAACATAACATTTCAGCATATCAATTTGCTATTGCATGCAATTACTATTATCAGTAAGCTTAAAACAGCACATTTCTTTCACTGTCTCACACCCCAGATGTTGCTGGGTGGTTTGCAGACAGGAACAAGGCAAGTACTTAACAGACCTTGCATTTCCGGGGCAACGGCCAGGCAGAAATCAGATTGATTTAATACTTCTGCCAGGTGGACCCAGATGTTAAACTGCAGCCGCTGCTTCATCTGGGGTTCGCCTTGGCAGCCAGGGGCCAACAGGAAACGTCCCAATACACACAAAATAAGGAGTGAATTAGCATTAAGGCAAGCTAACAATGTCACAAGGTAATTTTCTGCGGTAGGTTCCAGCTGCTGCTGCACTCGCAGCTGCTCGGCTTGCAATGAGAGGGCTTTAACCTGTCCCCAGGTTATGTGCTGCGGGGGCCCCCGCGGGGGGCGCTGGCGAGGACGCTCGGGATCCTGCAGATGTAGGTTGAACTGAGGAATGGGGTTCGACAGTCCCTGGTGCCAGTAAATGCATGGTACATTGAATGTTATTTAGCTGGCATCCATTTTCTCTGATGGTCTGAAAGACAAAAGAACAGAGGTCTACCCCATCTGGGCAGTCAGTCAAATTCAAATGATTCAGGGTAAAAGGCACTGCAGCCAGCCATTCCTGGCGGGGAGGAAGGCCTACTGGAATCCCCCCTTTCTGTTTTTGGCGAGCCAGGGCCTGTTTAAGTGCACGGTTGACCCGTTCCACAATGGCCTGGCCTGTGGGATTATACGGGATACCAAACGTGTGGATAACATCCCACGTGGTACAAAAGGAGGCAAAGGCTGAACTGCAGTAGGCGGGGCCGTTGTCGGTCTTAAGATGGGACGGGTGACCCATGATTGCCATAGCGCGAATCATGTGATTAATAACATGACGAGAGGCCTCACCCTTCTGGGGGGTGACCCACACATAATGGGAAAAGGTATCTACACACACGTGAAGATACTGCCAGGGGGCAAAAGGCGAAAAGTGTGTAACATCCATTTGCCAAAGCTGATTGGCCGAGGTTCCACGAGGATTAACCCCTACCTCCGGGCTATTGGAGAGAGAAGCGCAAAGGTCACACTGGCGAACGATGGCCTGCGCCTGATGCAATGGGAGAGTGAACTGCTTGGCAAGGGCTTTGGCGGACTGATGAAAAAAGGCGTGGCTTTCAATTGGGGAGGAAAAAATCGAGGCCACCGATTTGACCGCCTGGTCGGCCACCGCGTTACCTTCTGTCAATAGGCCCAGTAGTGTGGTGTGACTACGAATATGTGCCACGAAAAGTGGGCTAGAGCGGGAGGAAAGAAGCTGTTGCAGGGTAAGAAAAAGGGCCAACAAATTGTCATCACAGGAGGGCGACACATAGGAACCTGGAAGAGACTTAAGAACATTAGTAACATAAAGACTGACAGTAATAAGATTAAAAGGGTCATCCTGGAAGCATCGGCAGGCCAGGATGACAGCGGCCAATTCTGCGCGCTGGGGGGAACGCTGGGGCAGGGTAAAGCGGACTTGCCAAATGCCTTGCGCCTGCCAGCTGACCGCACCTCGCGTTGGGCCGCCGTCCGTAAAAAGGGTAAGTGCATCCTTAATGGGGACGGTGGACAAAGACGATCGGAGGTTGAGGCAACGTTGTTGCAAGAGCGAGAGACGGGGGTCAGGGGGAATGTGATATTTAATTTCCCCGACATAGTCAGCAAGAGACAATTGGAGGGTGGCACTGCAAGAGACAGCGCGTTCCCAGTCTTTAGCCGGGATGGGGACAATAATGGCAACGGGGTCCCAACCCAAAAGGGTACGGGACCGTTCTCGCACTTTAAAAATCAGCTCGGCGGCCTGTTGAGGGAGTGTCTGAATAGTATGCGGAGGGGAGTGGGTCAAATAAATCCATTCAATTAAACGAAGACGCGCTGCCACCCCCTCCTGGGCGAGGACAGCTGTCGGTTGTGGAAGTGTGGGAAGCAAAATGGCAAAAAGGGGCTGTTCCCTTTCTCGGCGGTCGACCCACACCTGGGCCAGGGTCCGGTTAATGAGGGCGACCGCTTGGCGCTGTTCCTGGGAAACGGAAATAACATCCCCGGGGAGGCGGCCCTGCCGAAGGCCAGAAAAAAGAGGGGACAGCATGGAGGTAGTCAGAGGGCAAAAAGGATGAATCCCAATTGAGGGACCCCAATAACTGTTGGAGCTGCACAAACGTAAGAGGGTTGGGCAATACCAACTCGGGACAAACTGGACGGGCATATGACTGGAGCATACGGTGACCAAGATACAAAAAGGGTGGCTGACGCTGGATCTTGTCCGGTGCCACGACCAGGCCACACGCCGCAAGCTGGTGGCGCAGTTCGTCCAGCCAGTCATCAGGGAGGACGGGGTGAGCCACCAGGATATCATCCATATAGTGGTAAATTAAGGCATCTGGGTGTGCTGCGCGGAAGGGCCGTAAGGCCTGCGCAACAAAGTGCTGACACAAGGTGGGACTGTTTAACATGCCTTGAGGGAGTACATTCCACTGATAGCGTGGAGTGGGCTGGGAGTGGTTCAAAACCGGAACAGTAAAGGCAAAATGCACCCGGTCCTCAGGGTGCAGGGGGATGGTAAAAAAACAATCTTTTAAATCTATTACAAATAACCGGTAATCACAGGGGATAAGGTTGGGATTGGGGGTACCACACTGCAGGGGACCCATAGGCTGTATAATTTTGTTAATGGCGCGAAGGTCCTGCAGAAGGCGCCACTTGCCAGATTTCTTTTTAATTACAAACACGGGGGTATTAAAGGGGCTAGTGGACTCCTCCAAATGTCCTGCCTGCAGCTGGTCATTAACCAAGTGCTGGAGGGCCTCCAGCTTTTCCAGAGGAAGCGGCCACTGCGCAACCCATACGGGCTCGTCAGTGAGCCAACGGAGGGGGAGGGCCGTACGCCTAGTCATCAATATGGATGGTGGCAGTGAACTGTATTAATAAATCACGGCCCCACAGATTAAGGTGGACGGGGAGAATAATAGGCTGGATACAGGCGCGGCGGGTGCCTTGAGGCGCCCTAACCTCCAACCATCGGGCACTCCGTTGTGAGTCCTGCGCCCCGCCCACACCCCAAACCGCCGGAGCCTGCTCCGTGGGCCAATGGGCGGGCCACTGCGTGACGGCGATGACGGTGACGTCTGCCCCAGAGTCAATAACACCCTCAAACGGCTGATCGTTGAGGCAGTAAATGCGTTTGGGTTGGGGTGCTCCAATGTCTTTAACGACCGCTGCCACTTGTGGGTGAATAGTGCGCTGGTTGGTGGACCCGAAGCCTCCGGTTCGGGGAACGTTTCTTCCCCCTGCCGGAAGGGAGTAGGGCACAAGTATGAGTTGCGCCCAGGCATCTCCCTGAAACAGCTGTTTCGGGAGATGGCTCCACAGTTGAACATGGATAATTCCACCATAGGCCGAATCCACCACCCCAGGCACCACAAACAAGCCCTGCTTGCTGGCGGATGAGCGGGGTAGGACAAGACCCACCATGCCCTCCGGCAGCGGGCCCTGGATCTGGGACGGCATGAGGAGGACCTCCCCGGGGAGAGTAATATCCATATTTTCCTGATTAACCAGGTCAATCCCCGCACTGCCCCTTGTGGCAGCGGGGACGTCGTGCACGGAGAGGGGCGCGACCTTGGGTCTCGGGCTGGTCGCAGGCCCGCCTACTAGTTTCCCGGGGGGTTGTCTCGGTTGGCAGCCAAAAACCGGTTGTCACCCCCGGCCAAACGACACTGCGCAGCCCAATGGTAGCCCTTCTTGCATTTTGGACACAGCGTGCGGGGCCTCTGGTCTGTTCGGGGTTTGGGTTTGTTTTTACACACACACCCCCCAGGGGCCCGACACTCCCGCCAAAAATGTCCGGGCTTTTGGCAATTAAAGCAGTTCCCCTGAGGCTTCTGCCCCTTGTGCAGGGTAGCTGCCAGCAGGGCCATCTGATGGGTCTGAGTGCCCACGTCAGCACACGCCCGCAGCAATTCTGCCAGGGTATACCCGGGGCGCCCGACCACTGCCTGCATGGCACGGCGGCAATCTGCATTGGCATTTTCGTAAGCCAATTTTATCATTAATTCAGTCTGGGCTTGCGGGTTATCAATCTGCCTCTGGACTGCCTCTTGGAGGCGGTCAATAAACTGGTGGAACGGTTCGGTGGCACCCTGCCGAGTAACCGCAAAGGACTTAGAGGACTCGCCCGCAGCGGGGACCCTGCGAAACGCTCGATGGACACACTGGCCAATAATGGGAAAAGCTGCCTGGGGCGTGCCCACCGCCTGCTCGGGGATGCTCGAAAACTGCCCTGTGCCATATAACTGCTCAGCGAGATAAGCCCCCCCACCTTGTGCTGCTGCCGCAAGCGCCTCTCGCTGGTACTCGCTATCCCACACAACGTATTGCGCGGGAGACAGCACCATGCAACACATGTCTTTCCAATCTTGGGGGAGTAAGAAATAACCGTTTGACACACCTTCCAAGATCCCCAGGGTGAAAGTGGATCGCACCCCGGTCTCACGAACTGCCTTGCGGAGCTCGCGCAGAACCGAGTAGGGGAGAGCCTCCCAGTCCACTATCTGCCCCCCATTTCCATTATCCCGCCAAGAGACGGGAAACGCCTCGAACCCACAGCTGGATTCCTCGTCGGTCAAGAGACCGGCCTCGCGCGCTCGCCGCACCGCCGTGGCAACAGCGCCCCCCCGCCCGACCGGTAGGCAGGGGGGCGCCGCCACAGGCGGCGGCGCAGGGAGGGTCAGCTGCGGGCAGGAGGGGGGCGGCCCATCACCTGGGGGCAAAGGGGAAACCGGCTTGAGGCCGTCGGGGCCGAACCCCTCCAGCGCCTCTTTGCAACGCTGCCAGAGCAGCAGGTGCTGAGCTGGGGCACGGGGTTCACTATACAAGGTGATCCCAATCCGTATCCAATCAAAAAGCTGTAAAGACCCGCAGTCAGGATACCAGGGGCACTGGCGATCTATTTCCCTTAGAAGGTCCTCAATATGAGCGACCGGGACAGCGACACATGAACGCTGCCGTATAATCTCTTGTAACTCTCTTGCGTGCTCCTTCTGGGCACTGGAAAGTCCCCCCCCCCCCCATACTCACGAATAAGGGGCGGCAAACAGCCACGGGGCGCGCTCGGCGTATCCAGCCGGTGAGTAGAGGGGTATCACGTCGGGGTCACCAGATTTGGCGACGACACAGGAAAGGAAATAGAACACCAGGTTTCTGGTAGCCAGAGAGCTTCAAAAGCCTCAAGCCAAAAGCCTCCAGGAAAACTTTTCCTGGGGTTTTTATTTCTCTCCTTACTTTGTTTACAACACTTCTTAGTGGTTACATTCCTGCGCATAGAAAAGCCAGGCAGTATACAGGCACACAAGATAACAGACCCATCTCTTGAGCGCGTGAACACCAGCTGCGAGGGTAGGAATCAAATCAGCCAAAAGTTTCCCAAACACAGACACTGAGGCGAAGGTCACTCCTGCCTTGTGGCCATGGAAACAGTGTGCCGTAACCATGGCTAACAATTTGGGAGCTAGCATTCCTACATGAGAGAAATTGTAGGCCTTGGCCTGAGGTGGTACAGTCTAGAAGCCCATGAAGATGGATCACATGAACCACTGGGAATCGAGCCATTGTTTCAGCAAAAAGCAAGCTGTTACAGGGCATGAAGTGCACCATTTTCGTCAATTAGTCTACAACAGTCAAGCCCACTATGTGGCCATCAGAGTCAGGGAGTTCCACTATAAAGTCCAGGGTGATAAAGGCCCACGGTCTATGTGAGGTCTCCAGGAATACTACGACACTGAGGGGCTTGGTGCGCGCACACAAGTCACAGGAGTCAACGTAGTCCTGGACTTCAGCTAGCATATGGGACCACCAGAAGAAAGAGGAAGCCATGCAGAAAGTCTTAAGGCAGCCAAAGTGGCCTGCCAATGGAGTGTCATGGCAAAGATGGAGCACTTCTAGCCAGGGGCTCCCCACTGGAATGTGCATGCGCCCATCAAGGTAGATGATCACATCCTATCTGGAGCATTGCATTTTAGTTCTGGCTTTCATTTTCTCAAGCTGTTCTATCACCTCTTGGGGTAACTGATCAACCTGCAAAGCGGATCAGATTAGATCAAGTAGGTCTTGGTGTATTGTGTCACTAAGGAAGTTGCAAGGTTTTAGGTGATTCTTGGTTTGGCTCCTCGCCTTCTTGGTAGTATTCCCCTTTTTGGGATAAGGCATCAGCTTTCCAATTCCTGGTTCCCGGATGATAACTGATGACGAAATTGAACTGAGAGAAGAACAATGCCCACCTGAGCTGTCTTGGGTTCAAGGCTCACGCCTTACACAGATATTCAAGGTTCTTATGGTCAGAAAAGACTTGCACTGGGTGTCGAGCTCCCTTGAGGTGATGGTGCCACTCTGAGAGGGCTGATTTAATTGAGAGTAGTTCCTTATCTAATATCTCGTAATTCCATTCAGCAAGGGTGAGTTTTCAGGAGTAGTAGACACAGGAGTGCAACACTTGTTTGGATCGTGCCTCTGAGAAAGTATGGCCCCAAATGGCTACATTGGGAGCATCAACTTCCACTATGAACACCTGGGCTGGGGCTGGGTGCTAGAATGGGAGTGGTGGGGTGAAAGCAGCCTTGCGCTGTTCGAAAGCACGGTGAGCTTCGGGTGTCCAAACAAATTTGGCAGCCTTGTGGAAGAGACTGGTCATGGGGACTATTTGCGCTGAGAAACCTACAATGAGCCATCGGTAAAAATTCACAAAGCCCAGGAAGTTCTGGAACTCCCGGGGCACATAGGCACTGCCTAGCTGCAGAGGGCCTCCACCTTCTGGGGGTCCATCTAGATGCCCTCTGGGGAAAGGATGTAACCCAAGAATTCTGTGGAGGACTGGTCAAAGGTAATCCCCCATTTCAGCGTGTTGCATGTCCTCCTCTAGAAAATAATAGTCTTAGCCAGAAATGAGGTTATTTTAGGCCAAGTGGTACAGAACTGTGCTGCAGTGTTAAAGGGTTAGGGGTCAAATCCCACTCCTGGTTCATAATGAAGGACGGGGCTCGTGCATAATAAAATTTGCTCTTTGTCTATTTTCTTTTGTAAGAAACCTATAATATTACCTATGAAAAATTACATTAGAAAAATGGTTTTTGGTTTGCAAATGCAGGCATTCAAAAGTTAGGATACTCCAGCATGTTTTGGGGTCTGACCCCGACGCTCACTAAAATGTAAATAAAAATTTGCGTGCCAAACCAGTGCCTCTTCATACACTAAGTATTTTCATACCAGGATGAGGTCGATCTTTCTGCAGTGGGTTTATCATCCTATCTTTTGTGGGTTTTGCATAGCAAAAAAAGGCACTAAAAAGATAATGGGTCAGTTAGAAACCTCAATGTTTGTCAATGGGGAAATTGAAAGTACAACACTTCCAAGGTCTTTGGGAGTCTCTTGGACCCCAAATATGTACAAAAATTTAAATAAAATGTGAGAGGCAAAACATTGCCTCTTTTTTCTTTAAATATTCTCAAACTGTGAGGAGGACAACCTGTTAGCATTGGTTTTGTCTGCATTCCTGTTGTGGTTTTAGTGTAGCAGAAAAGCCACGCGAAACTTACTGGGGTCAGTTAGACCCCAAATAAATTATCCAGGTATTCCAGCATCTGCTTGTTTATATTTTGAGGAAGCAGTTATGACATGATTATATGAACCTTTCAGCATTGTTTTTATCATCATCATTTCAGTCGTTTTTGTTTTTCACAAAAAAACAATCACCAAAAGTGTCTGTGAGACCCCAGATGACATTTTCCTCATGTATCATCACAATTGTCTAGCAAACTGAGTTTGTTTGAAAATAACACTGTCAAATTAAGTTTCTGGGAACCTACACTTGCTAGGAAGAGTTTCTGGGGAAGCCACAATTGTCAGATACATTTTCTGGCAAGCCCACACTTGACAGATGCTGTTGCTGGGGAAAAGACTTGCTGTTGACAGAAGAAGTTTCAGTTTAATGTCTCTTGCCCTGTTACCATCAATAGCAGTGGCTGTGTTTGAAAGCTCCACTGGCTGTGTATTTCGCTTGTGAGTGAGACAAAATGGCAAGAAGAGTTCCTGGGTATTGACACAGAGGAACCCGATGGTTCTGACATCGTGCAGTTTAGTGGCGATGACTCTGCCTGGGAGCCTGGTGTTGTGGCACAGGGTGGTGGC
This sequence comes from Emys orbicularis, assembly GCF_028017835.1. Lineage (NCBI taxonomy): Eukaryota > Metazoa > Chordata > Testudines > Emydidae > Emys > Emys orbicularis. Next base: position 12,902,222 of record NC_088702.1, read on the forward strand.
GCAGAAGCAGTGGAAGATGAAATCACTGAGGAAAGTGACTCCAGTAATATTGCTGTGCAGGAAAGTCTAAAGTGCCTGCACACTTTTACCTGTCCAAGAGCGAAGCTGAAAAATGGGGAAAGACAGCACAGATGCTAGCAAAACCTCCAAACAGAAACAACCTGGCCCTGCTCTAGGACTGACCGCGTATTCAATACAGAGTGTCAGGTAAACTCTATTCTCCTGCTTGCAGCTTTTTGTGACTGAAGTTATGCTACATAGACTCAGACTTTAAGGTCAGATCACACATCATGATCATTTAGTCTGACCTCCTGAACATTGCGGGCCACAGAACCTCACCCACCCACTCCTGTAATAGACCCCTAACCTCTGGCTGAGTTATTGACATCCTCAAATCATGGTTTAAAGACTTCAAGTTACAAAGAATCCACCATTTACACTAGTTTAAACCTGCAAGTGACCCATGTCCCATGCTGTAGAGGAAGGTGAAACCCCCCCCAGGGTCTCTACCAATCTGACCTGGGGGGAAATTCCATCTAGACTCCAAATATAGCGATCAGTTAGACCCTGCATATGTTGGAAAGACCCACCAGCCAGACACCTGGGAAACAGTTCTCTGTAGTAACTCAGAGCCCGCCCCATCCCCAGCCATTTGGGACATTTACAGTCGCAGATCGGCTACGTGTCACTGTAGGCAGTCTCATCATACCATCCCCTCCATAAAGTTATCTAGTTCAGGCTTGGAGACAGTTAGGTTTTTTGCTCCCAGTGCTCCCCTTGCAAGGCTGTTGCAGAATTCCACTCCTCTGATGGTTAGAAAACGTCATCGAATTTCAGGCCTAATCTCACTCTCCAGAATTCTAACAAGTATGGGTCTGAGTTGCTTGGGAGTACTTAGCGGCCAATACTAGATACAGAACTTCATGCCTATTTGGGACTGCTTATTTTAGCAGGTGTTTATAGATCTAGCTGTGGTCAAATGACCATGGAAAGCCAGTATTCAGAGCCACCATTTCACTCCATCAATTTCAAACTGCAACAAGGGTCCTGCGCTTCGACAACAGAGAAGCATGCAGAAGTCAAAATGAGACCATTAATCTTGCTCTTAGCTCAGAGATATGGGGTTTGTTTGTTAGTACTCTGCCCAGGTGTTTGGTTATCTATGAGAGTGCCACCATTGATGAACAGCTGGTGGCTTTCCATGGTCACTGTCCTTTCAGGCAGCATATGCCTTCAAATTCATCCAGGCACTGCATCAAATTCTGGCTATGCTGTGACTCTACAACTTCTTATGTTTTAAATACTGACATATAGACTGGCAGAGAGGGGAATGCAGCAGCAGCAAGAAATTTGGCAAGAAATGTGGTTAACAAACTGGCACAATTTTTAGAAGGAACCGGGAGAAATATCACAATGGACAATTTTTTTCACCAGGGCTGGTCTTGCAAGGGACTTGCTGCCCCAAAAAATCTTACTTTGGTTGGCACAATGAGCATGAAAAGCCTGAAATTCCTGCTCAGTTCCTTCCCCACCAGCAAAGACCAGTCCCCTCCAGTTTATTTGGTTTCCAGGAAAATATGACCCTTGTGAGTTATGTATCCAAAAAGGGGAAAGCGGTAATACATCTGGGGCTGAAGCAAAACCTGACATCATTAATTTTTATAACAAACCAAAAGGTGTGGACACTTATGACCAGATGGTAGCCTCAACTACCACAAAACAGATGGGCAAATGCTGGCCAATGGTGGGTTTTGTGACTATTTTGGACATTGCATGTCTGAATGCATATATTGTTTGGATTTTATTGAATTGGATGTGGCATAATAAATCCCTGAGTAAGAGATGGATGTTTCTCAGGGACCTTGGTACAGAAATGGTGAAACCTCAGGTGCAGGAAAGGAACATTGCAGCATCACCTCAGACTCCTAGGAAAGCAGCATCTAGTGTGCTGGGTACTGACCAGAGGCTAAGAAATGGAGAAGATGTTACATCTCTTCCAGAAAATGAGAATAAAAAACACATAAAAATGTTCAAAGTGTAAAAACTTTGTAGGTTCAGAACATATGTCACCTACTTGTGCCATTTGTTCAAAGTGGTAGGCCATTTACTGCTATTTTGTGGTGTTCATGCCTTTTATACTGTTGCTGTTGCTGTGTAATTTCTTTGTCTAAACATGGGGTCAGTTAGACCCCGACAACTATATAGTGTGTAGCTTTTTCTAAAATGTGTTTGATCATGGGGTCAGTTAGACCCCCACACAAATACTATGTAATGTACTTTTGAATCTAGGAAAGTTTTAAATCATTCATAGCTTTGTAATTCACAGGTTACAATAAAGTCAATTTTAAATGCATCCCATGCTTTCCCCCCCAATTTTGACATACTAGGGGTCTCCAGACCCCAACACAGGAAGAGTTGGGTGATTTTTGGTCCAATATGAGGGTTACGGTTGCCCGAGCAAGTCACTGACACCAAATGATTGTAGCTGGCCCTCTCAATGCCTCCTTCATTTTCTGAGGGCCCAAATGGCTTGTTCATTCCATTTCTTTTTAGGGGAAGATGGAAAGGGGTTTAAAAAGGGGAGAAGGAGAGAAGGCAGAGAGTGGTTGATAAAATGAGGTTTGGGGGAGGTGGCAGACCTAGAGACAAGGGGAATGAGAAGGAAGGGGGTAGTGGGCTGGCCAAGTGTGTGATTGGAGCAGAGTCCACAGACCACAAAAAATCCAAGTGTCAAATGTCCATTGTGCTGTCAAAAGGCTGCTCCTGGCAGAATTGCAGTGTGGAGGGCTTCTGGAGGTTGAAGTCTTTCATAGGTTGTCCTGGAAGCTCCCTTTTCTTGCTGGCCTGGAGCTTTGGTGCCCTAAACTGCCTAGTTTGGGCTGGTAAGGGAGGGGCTAGCAGGCTTTGCATTCAACCCTAGTGCTGCACTACTAGTGCCCTATTCTTACCCAGCCATGAGTACATAGATCCCCAGCTGCCTTGTTGGACCCAAGTCCCAATGCGCTCAGCAACCTGCATCCCTACCACTTGCAAGGATCCAAGAAATAGAACCTGGGGCTGTATAGCCTAGGACAGATGATGCTCCCACAGTGCTACCAGGAGGCCATGCAGAGGCACAACCAGGGAGCACTGGGGAGGGGAGGCGCTGCAGGAAGTACCACCCAAGAGACCCAGACTGATGGCACCCTGCAGGTCTCTGATTGTCCAAGCACCCTATTTAACCCCAGGGGTTGCCTCGGGAAGTTGTCTGAGCAATCACATAGACTTTGGCTTGCTTCAAGCCAGACTTTGCTTGATCTCCTGGTCTCCGACTCCAGTCCAAATCTGACTCCAACACCTGCCTCTCAGTCCTAGCCTGGTACTGCCTCTGATCTCCAGTCTCTGACCCCAGCTGGACTCTGACCCTGACTCTTGCTTATGGAACATGGCTCTTGCGGTTCCTCCAACTTCTGCTTGGCGACCACCATCCCTGGTGTGCAGACCTCAGCCCAGCTGTGACCGCTAGGCCAGACCACTTATGCCCCAGTCCCTCACCACACTCTGTGACCCACCCTATTAGGCCTGGATCCACAAAGGGACTTAGACATTGCAATGTCTAACTTTTTGGTGCCCAGAAAATCACTGGAACAACAAAGGAACCAAAATGTCCAAGTTAGGTGCCTAGGTTTCCTATACAATGCATGGGGAGAGATAAGCACCTTAGAACAGAATTCACAATAGCTACCTATCTAAACTAGCCAAGGGGAGGTGTGCTTCCTAAACCTAAGCCTCACCCCCTCACCGAGTTAAGTGCCTAAGTTCGGGCTGAAGGGAGGTGTCTCCTTGTACTTGGGATCCACACCTGGCAACACCTTTCCTGGAGTCAGGCACATAAGTCAATTCTGGTGAGGAGCTGGCAAGTACCTGCCTAACTATGTGCAAAACAGCCCAGGGGAGGGCACGGAAGAAGAGCTTCCTTATACCCTTTAGCCTAGTGCTCGAAGCATTCACCCAGGATGTGGGAGACCCCAGTTGAAGTCCCTCTCTGCCTGATGAGGAGAAGGGATTTGAATGGGGATTTCCCACCGCTCAGGTGAGTGCTCCAGTCACTGGACCATGGGATATTCTTCTGTAGGGCTTTCTTGGTCTCTTCTTGAAGCTGTTCCACTTTAATTAAATACATCACTGACAAAAATGTTCATTAATGCAGAACTAAGGTTGCCCAGTGTACCTCGTGGTGCCCTTCCAGAATGTCAAAATCAGTAAAACTCAAACTTTGGAAAAGCAGGGGATACAGAGTGAAGAAGGTATGTGCCCACACAACCATAACTGTGCCCCCTGGAGCTGGCAATAGCTACTGGGAATTATCGGCATGCACCCTAGCTGCATTCATTGTGTTAGGTGTAGCTGTATTGAATAGCAGAGGGATGAGTTAGAGCAGTTTGACAGAGCTGTGACTGACATGAGGTGATGTGGAGGGACCATGGCCCTCAGGGGTGGGGGGAGGGGGGAGAGAGGGTGAGCCTCTCTCCCTGACTCCTGTATGTATGATCATAGGACAGGTGCACGTGAAACTTGAGAGATGCTATCCATCTAATTTCAGCACTGTGTTGTGTGGTCTGTGTCACTTGTGGGGCACAGGGGTCTTCTTGCCATAAGGATTGTCAGCAGGTAGGTGCTGCTCCATTCATATCAGTGGGTGTTCCCATCTCCCCTCCCCAGCGCTGGAGAGCCTGTGATGTATATCAGATATGCCCATTCTCAACCCTTCACCCTAATCTCAGCCGTGTGTTCCTTGTGCATGCTTCCAACAAATCCATTCTCAGCTCCCCATCCACAGGTGCAGGGCTTTCCCAGGTTCTGGCTCATATGGGGATAGGGAGAGGGGCTCTGTCCCCTAGATGGATAAGAACCCCCAGATCCCGTGAGAGTGCAAGAAGGCTCAGACACCCTAGAGGGGTATGCCCCACTGAAATACTGGTTTAACTGAGGGGTGGCAAGAAGAGGGACTCAGATCTCTGCCCAAAGGGGATAGGCCTCCAGATCCCAGCTCACATGAGGGGGGAAAGGAGAGGGGCTCAGACACCCCAAGTGCCTTCCCAGATCTTGGTGCACACATGGAAGTGGAGAATGTGGGGCTGACAGGTGCCCCACACCCCAATCACTTCCACTTGCCTTGCTACCCACCTCCATGTCATCCCTCCCAGTGTTCCACACCTCCAACTACCTTAACCCCCACCTCCTTCTCCCTGATCTGAGCCCCAAACACTTCTCCTTTACCACCAGCAAGGAGGGTCTGAATGAGCTCTCCCCTGACATCTAGTGATGAGAGGGGGAGAAAAGATTTCAGAAGCAGACTGTATTTGTGTAGACACGCATACTCTGCCTAGGTGCGCAGCAGATGGAGCTGCTTTGCCAAAATGATCCATTTTGGCTCATTTTGGGTTACAAATCACTCTAGTATTTGAATCCAGGGGCAATGAAATTTTGTTATCCTCATTGTACAAATAATGGGCAGCAGAACTGTGCTTAGCATACCCTGGTTGAGGGGGTCACCCTAAACTGAACCTCACTTGCTAAGGGATGCCATATCCAAGTGGAGATGAGCGTGGATGAGGACAGTTGTTCCTACCTGGTGGTGTGGGCTCTTCCCAAAGAGTTCTAGACACCATTTGACCTGCTTCTCCTCAGTGTTTAATGAGAGAGCTGATCACACTCAATTGGGAGTTGTTGTTTCCAGCTGATGTTTCCTAAAGCTGGCATCACTGCTGGTCTGGTCTGGGAGCTGAGCCTTAGACCTTGTGTGGGGACAGTGAACCCAGAGACTGCACTGGGTGTGAGGTTCCTCACTATCTGCTGAAATAATTGAGAGTTGGGGTAAGTGGTAGAACCTCAGAACATGAGTCTGCGGGAGCAGCTAGTGGCAACAGAGACAGCAGCAGCGAGAGCCGCAGCAGAGAGACGATGGCCTGTGGTGGCAGAGAAACAGCAGCAGCTGTGAGCCAGTTGCAGAGGCAGCAACAAAGGCATTCTCAAAGCCCACCCCCAAAGGGATGGGAGGTGAACCCTGTGAATGCACCTCTGAACTCTGGGTCTTTTGCTAACCAAGAACAACCAACTGAATGGGATGCAGTGGAGGAATAGGGGAGCAATGTATTAAAGGGACATTCATTTATTAGACTTTCCTACTGCAAAGTGGGAAACTGAGGCAAAGGACACTGCCCAACACACTGTGGAGTCGGGTTTACTTATGATCACATGCTTTTGAAGGTGGTTGTGGAGTTTTCCCAAATAAATGCTTGGATCCCATTCCCTTTTACACACAGACTCAGTGCTTGCAAGTGAGGAAGTATTGCACCATCCGATGCACATAGGGATGGTGTTAAATTGTCCCAGATTACTGGGTGGGGGCTCAAGCCAGTTCTGTTTTGTACTGTTAAGAGGAACCCCTCAGTATCGAACCTGGCCCTTATTGCTGCTGACTCTAGCTGGCAGAAGGGTTATGCACCCATTCCCATTTATCCCATTTCCCCCCTACTCCTCTGCTCCCTAATTCCCACTCCCACCCCAGCAAGTATTAGCATATGTAATTTTTCTTTTCAAAAACAGTTTGAGTGCCTTCTGATTTTTTTGCTATACTCAGATTACATTTTCCCCAAAATAAAAATAAACTGCTATGGCAAAGACAGATTTTAGCCAGATGCCTGCATTTTTTAGTTCAGCTTTCAGCCCTGGGCTGGGTTTAAACTCACACTACTCACACTACTATACACTGCAATAAAAGACCAGATGTGTGGCTGCGGCTGGCCTGGATCTTGGGCTTTGGGGTTAAAAATTGCAGAATGGACGTTTGGGCTGAGGCTGCAGCCTGGGCTCTCAGACCCCACGAAGCGGGAGGTTCTCAGAGCCTGGACTCCAGCCCAAGCCCAGAAGTCTACATTGCTATTTTTAGCCCCGCAGCCTGAGCCCCAGAAAGCAGAGTCAACTGACCAGTCTCTGACACTCAGTGCTGTGGAATTTTTATTGAAGCTCAGATGTACCCACAGTGTCTAGAGGTTCTTGGATTCTTCAATTACCATAATATTCCCTCAGAGCTACGTAGGTTGTGACTCACAAATGCCTTTCGGAGGGGCACACTCTCTCTCTCTGCACATGCTCGGAGTGCCTGGTATGAAATGAGGACAGTGATATAATAAGCATCACAGAAACTTGGCAGAATGATAATCAATGGGACACGGTAATACCAGGGTACAAAATGTAGAGTAGGGCATGTGGTGTGGGAAGTGGCACTGTATGTGAAAGAAAGCATAGAGTCGAATATAGTAAAAATTTTGAATCAATCAAACTGTTCCATAGAATGTTCATGTATAACAACGCTTTACCGGTTGCTGTACCCCTAAGGGCAGCTAATCATCAACAGGAACCCTTTCCTCCTGTCCTTCTGCTTCAGCTGCAGTGGGTTTCAATGGCCTGCTTTCTTAGCTGCTAACTGGTGGTGCCTCCACCTGACTCTTTAAGTAACACTACTTTACCTCCCTATGTGGTTTCAACAATCCTGTGGCTTCATCTATTTCCGACCTGGTACTTACCCCTATGACTAGCCTGATACCTCATACATATACGATTCTGACAGCTCTGTAATGGACAAACCAGCAATCAAGGTACACTTTATCTACATGGGGAAATATAGAGGAAGGGGAAGGGAAGGGGAGATGGATTTGGAGTGGGTATATCAGTAACACCATACTACTCACCAGTAACACAACTCCCAGGGTGGATTTCCATCGATACACAAGTCCAGTTTATTCTACCCTAATGGGCACGAAACTCTCTGGGCAACCACGAAAAAGTACAATTTTGGTTGTAAGCTTATTCTTACCATTAAACAACTGTATGCCAAGGCCAGCAGTGCAGTTTCGTCAATGGCACAATAGGAGAATGGTTTTGCACCACTGTTGGAGTCTGGCAAGGCTGTCTTCTTTTGCCCACGCTGTTCAACATCTACTTGGAGCACATAATGACTGATGTCCTAGAAGATCACATATGCACAGTCAGCATTGGGAGGTGAACAATCTTAAATCTTTGGTTCGCTGATGACATTGATGGCCTGGCAGGCAGCAAAGCTTAACTTGCTAATCTTGTGAAATGTTTGCATGAAACATCCGCAAAATACGGCATGGAAATCAATGCAGAGACAACCAAGCTGATGACAAACAAATGTGACGAGATCAGCTCACATATCACTGTCAGTGGACAAGAGCTGGAGACAGTGAAACAGTTCAAGTATTTGGGGGCAATCATCACTGATGAAGGATCCAAAGCAGAAATTCTGGCAAGAGCTGCGCAAACAACTGCAGCAGTGACAAAGCTAAAGCCAATTTGGAGGAATAAGGACATCTCTCTGGAATCCAAACTAAAACTGCTGCACGCATTGGTCATCTCCATTTTTCTGTATGCATGCGAGACATGGACCCTTATGGCAGAACATGAATGGAAAATACAGGTAGTAGAGATGAGTTACTTCCGTAAAATCCTGGGCATCTCCTACTTCAACCATGTCACTAATGAAGAGGTCCACAACATCATCACCCAATGCACAAGGTCATAGGAAGACCTCCTGATGACTGTGAAGAAGCTCAAGCTGAAGTGGTACGGCCATGTAACAAGATCATCTGGCCTATCCAAGATTATCCTTCAAGGGCAGTACAGGGGAAGAGAAGTGTGAGTTACCTCCTAGCTGCTGCTTCCTGCCTGAGTGGAGCATAGGTGATCTCTGACTGTTTCCCCTGCCTGAGGGGAAGGTGGGTGATCCCCTAGGGTTGCCAACTTTCTACTCACACAAAACTGAACACACTTGCCCCACCCACTGCCCTGCCCCTCCTTCAAGGCCTCACCCCTTCTCTAAGGCCCCACCCCCTGCTCACTCCATCCCCCATCCCACTGTCACTCGCTGTCCCCACCCTCACTCACTTGCTCATTATCACCGGGCTGGCTCAGGGGGCTGGGGTGTGGGCTGGGTATGAGGGGTTTGGAGTGTAGGATGGTACTCTGGGCTTGGAGCACGGGTTTTGGATGGTGGGAGGGGGATCAGGGCTGGGGCAGGGGGTTGGGGTGCGGGGGGGCGGGCTCCAACTGGGGGGTGCAAGCTTTGTGATGGAGTTGGGGATGAGGGGTTTGGGGTGCAAGAGGGTGCTCTGGGCTGGGACCAAGGGGTTTGGAAGGTGGAAGGGGATCAGGGCTGGGGCAGGTGGTTGGGGCATGGGAGGGGGTGAAGGGTGCAGGCTCTGGGCAGCACTTACATCAGGTGGCTCCCAGAAGCAGTGGCATGTCCTCCCTCCGACTCCTACATGGAGGTGTGGCCAGGCTGATCTCTGCACTGCCCTGTCCACTGCCCCCGCAGTTCCCATTGGCCACAGTTCCCAGCCAATGGGAACTGTGGGGCGGCGCTTGGGGCGGGGGCAGCGTGCGGAGCCTCCTGGCTGCCCCTTTGTGTAGGAGCCAGAGGGGGGACATGCCGCTGCTACCGGAGCTGTGCAGAGCCACGGCAGTCAGGGAGCCTGCCTTAGCCCCATCTGCGCTGCTGACTGGACTTTTAACGGCCCGGTCAGTGGTGCTGACCGGAGCTGCCAGGGTCTCTTTTCGACCGGTTGTTCTGGTCGAAAACTTGACACCAGGCAACCCTATGATCCCCTGCCTGTCTCCCTTGCTTGAGGAGAGTGCAGGCGATCCCCTGACTGTCTCCCCCTGGCTGAGGGAGTGCAGGCGATGTCCTTCCTGTCTCTCCTTATCTGAGGGAATGCAGGAGATCCCCTATCTCCCTCCTCTTGGGGGGTTGCCTATCTTGCCCTGAAAGAGGTTTGCCAAACTACTCACAGAGTGAGTGACTGGACTTAGAAACACTGAGGAGGCCCCCTACATTGTGGGGACTTTTCCCACTGTGATTAACACCTATTGCTGCTGCAGAGAGGTTGACCCCCTGGGTGAATCAGCCCACTCATCATCTCATTACACTCAAACACCTTCACGCCTGCAACAACTCATCAAGGTACATGGGTTCCTCCACGTTACAGAGCCCATTCATCGTCATCATCATCATCATCACTCCCATATCCTCATTGGTCGTTGTGGCACCATCACTGATGAGCATCAACCAATTGTCTCCACCCCTGACAATTGTGTGTCAGTGCTTGAGTCTCCGTGAAGTCCATTCCTGTCCACTCTTTTTCTGTGTACCTATTCTTCCTCCTCTCACTCCCTCCTCCAATTGACTTAGTCAGCCTTCTGTCCCCCAGGGGTCACCCAATCACTAGGCACAATACCCTTGGTGAGGTGAGCACACTGCAGTCTTCCCAGTCTCTTGTTTACCCAGCAACAACCATGGCTCCCTTTTTCATCAGAAACATTAACCCAGGTTACACTTGGATAGAAATTCCGTGCTTGACTAATAGGAGTATAATACTTGGAATATACTACCACCTGACCACCTGACCAGGATGGTGATGGTGACTGTGAAATGCTCAAAGTGATTGGAGAGATTACAAAACCAGATGACCCAATAAAAATGGGAGATTTCAACCATCCCCACACTGACTGAGTACACAAGTCTGAGTAACTGTCCCAGACTGAGATGTCAATAGAGGAGGTTTTGGAACAAATTGATAAATTAAACAATAATAAGCCACAAGGACCAGATGGAATCACGCAAAAGTTCTGAACGAACTCAAATATGAAATTGCAGAACTACTAATTGTAGAATGTAACCTATTGCTTAAATCAGGCGCCTGTATCAGATGACTAGAGGATAGCTAATATAACGCTGATTTTTAAGAGAGGCCCCACAGGCAATCCTGGCAATTACAGGCCCTTAAGCCTATCTTCAGTACCAGAAAATTGATTGAAACTATAGTAAAAAACAGAATTTCAGACACATAGATGAACACAATATGTTGGGGAAGAGTCAATATGACTTTTGTTAAGGAAAGTCATGCCTCACCAATCTATTAGAATTCTTTGAGGGTGCCAAAAAGTATGAGGACAAGGATTATCCAGTTGATATAATGTATTGGACTTTAACAAAGTCCCTCACCAAAGGCTTTTAAGCAAAGTAAGCTGTCATGGGATAAAAGGGAAGGTCCTCTCATGGATCAGTAACTGGTTAAAAGACAGGAAACAAAGGTTAGGAATAAATGGTCAGTTTTCACAATGGAGAGAGGTACATATTAGGGTCCCCCTAGGACATATACTGGGACCTGTGATGTTCAGAGTATTCATAAATGATCTTGAAAAGGGAGTGAACAGTGAGTTGGCAACATTTGCAGATGATACAAAAGATGGTTAAGTCCAAAGCCTAACGTGCAGAATTACAAAGGTATCTATCTCACTAAATTGGATGACTAGGCAACAAAATGGCAAATGAAATTCAGTGTTGATAAGTGCAAAGTAATGCACATTGGAAAACATAATCCCAACTATACCTACAAAATGATGGGGTCTAAATTGGCTGTTACTACTCTGACAAAATGGGTATTCACCCATGAAAGCTTATGCTCCAATATGTCTGTTAGTCTATAAGGTGCCACAGGACTCTTTGTCACTTTTTACAGATCCAGACTAATACGGCTACCCCTCTGATACTCAAGAAAGAGATCTTGGAGTCATAATGGATAGTTCTCTGTAAACTTCTGCTTAATGTAAAGCAGCTGTCAAAGAAGCTAACAGAATATTAGGAACCATTAGGAAAGGGACAGATAATAAGACAGAAAAGATCATAATGCCACTATATAAATCCATGGTACGCCCACACCTTGAATACTGTGTGCAGTTCTGGTTGCCCCATCTCAAAAAGAAATATTAAAATTGGAAAAGATACAGAGAGGGCAACAAAAACAATTAGGGGGATAAAACAGCTTCCACTGGAGGAGAGATTAAAAAGACTCGGACTGTTCAGTTCAGAAAAGAGATCATTAAGGAGGGATATGATAGAGGTCTGTAAAATCATGAATGGTGCTGAGAAAGTGAATAGTGAAGTGTTATTTACCCCTTCACACTATAGAAGAACCAGAGGTCAGCCAATGAAATTAATAGGCAGCAAGTTTAAAACTAACATAAGAAAGTACTTCTTCACACAAGGCAGAGTCAACCTGTGGAACTCATTGACGAGGATGTAATGAAGGCCAAAAGTATAACTGGGTTCAAAAAAGAATTAGATAAGTTCATGGAGGATAGGTCCATCAATGACTATTATCCAAGATGGTCAGGGACACAGCCCTATGCTCTGGGTGTCCCTAAGCCTCTGACAGACAGAACCTGGGACTGAATGATAAGGAATGGATCACTCGATAATTGCCCTGTTGTGTTGTTTCCCTCTGAAGCATCTGACGCAGGCCGCTGTCAGAAGACGGGATTCTGGGCTAGATGGTCCATTGTTCTGATACATTATGGCCATTCTTATGTAATTCATCTGGCTTCTGAGCTTTAAGCTACATATGTAGCTAAACTCTTTTTGGAATTCTGTTCTCAATTTTGTTCCCCAAAATGGCACTGGGTGCCATGCACTAGTTGGGGTAAACACCTAGAGATTGAGACCATTTTGACCAGGATCAGAATCACGGGTTGACCTCTAGAGCTGCACAAAAACCATTGTCAGAGTTTCCAACCTCAAGAAAAGCTCCTTTTTGAGGGGGCTAAATCTCAGGACTCCTTGGTCCAATGACTCCAAAGTTGGATGACTAACTCTACCTTATGCCTCTATGGGGCACAGCAAATTCCAAGGCAATCCGAGTACCCATATGATTTTAGAGTACTTAGAAGACTTAGCCTTTAAACAGAAAGCTGTTCTGAATCTTAACTATACCAGATCTGGAGCTCTCCTACAATTGAATAACTAAATATTAACAGGGCCAGAGAAAGAGTGAGAATAACTCTGTAGTCCAGTGGTTAGGGCGCCCACCTGGAAGGTGGGAGAGCCAGGGCCACAGACCCCTTGCTCCAGTGTCTCTTTAATTATATATCCACAGTTGAACAGCTCTCACAGGAGAGACTGAGGGCTCCGCACACCAGAATATCCAAAAGCTCAGGGGCTAGAACATGCTCCTGAGATGTGTGGAGGACCCCTGTTCAAATCCTTTCTACACTTCAGGCAGAGAGTGGGGAATTCAACCTGGGTCTACCACATCCCAGCTGAGTGCTCTAACTGCTGGGCTGAAAGTTATAACGTGGCACCTCCTCTTCTGGACAGATTTTGAATGGACTTATCTGATAGGCATCTTCAGGCCATCTACTGGATTGGGCCCCACATATGAAGTAGCCAGAGGATTGCCTATCTTCCCCAGGTTCATGGGTCACACTGGAACTCAGGCTGGAGATAGGGGTTTGGGTGCCTAGAGTGAAGCCTCAGTACATGTGCCCAGAGGCAGAAATACAAGGAATATTTACAACAAAAATTTTGGTGCTGAGTGAGTTTAGGTGCCTACAGGGTTAGGTGGCAGCCACACAGGATTTGTGGATCATGTTGGTGCCTAAATCTGAGACTTAGGTGCCTGAAACTGGGCTTTAGGTGCCTAAACCTTTGTGGATCTGGGCCTCTCCACCCACACCCTAAAGAGGTGGTGAGCTCATATCACTCAACACCACCCGCACCCCACCCTAACCAAACCGCACAGTGACGCTGGAACATTTTTAATAGTGGGGGTGCTGAAAGCCAGCCCACTTACCCCTATCCACTCCCCCTCACCTCCCCCCCAGAGCTAAGGCCAGGACCCTGGGTGCACAGGGCTGGCAGCTGGGACCCCAGGCATGCAGGGCTGGCAGCCAGGATCCCAGGCATGGGGCTGGCAGTCAGGAGCCTGGGGGTGCTGCAGCACCCCCCGCACCCCTAGTTCCCACGCCTATGCACCTGCCCCCTCCCAGCTTTTCTGCCTTCCCTCCTTACTCCTTGGCCTCTGCTTTCAGGCTTACATGTTTCAGTTTGTTTATCTGTTTCAGCTGAAAAACTCTACAAGCTCCTGCAAACTGCTAATATGCAACATTAGCTGCATCTAATTAATCCTATTCCATGAAGACTCTAGTAATTACCTCCCAGCACTGTACCCCAAGAAGGGTGCTGACACAGAGAGCCAAGAAACCTGCCAGTGTTAACTAGCAATTTACAAGGCCTGTGAAGAGAATTTCATTTTCTTATCCAAATTAAAACTTTTTTGATTGATAATCTCACTAAATATTTGCTGTTGAGAGTAAGCTGAGCTGATTTTGCTGGTGCCTGTGAAGCAAAAGGCATTTGTTCAATTATTTACAGACTTGCTCAGTGAGCAGAGTGTGCACCAGGAATGTTAAGAGTACAATCACAGGGAATCTCTTCAAAGATTTTTCATTGTAAGTAAAAAGTGAACAATGATAGGAGGGAACACTCTCCTGAGTAAGGAAAGCTGCAAATTCTCTGTGTGATAAATAGAGCTGTCACTGGGTCCTGGTAATCACGTCCATAGCACGCCTTCCCCAATCTTTCCCCAGACACCTCACCTCCCTAGCATCCCCAGCAAGGAGCAGAAGGTACCATAACTCCCTCACACTAGGAACAAAGGGGGCCTGTTAAATAGGGTTACCATATTTAAAAAATAAAAAAAGAGGACACTCCACTGGCCCTGGCCCCGCCCCTTTCCCACCCCCGGCCCCGCCCCAACTCCGCCCTTTCCCCGCCCCTTCCCCAAAGTCCCCGCCCTAACTCCCCCTCCTCCCTCCCAGCCACGCGAAAAGGGCTGCCCGAGCGCTACCGGCTTTACGGTTTGCCAGGCAGCCTCCAGACCCTGTGCCCCCGGCCAGCACTTCCCCAGCGCAGCTGGAGCCCGGGAGGGGAAGCGCCCAGCCGGGGGCACAGGGTCTGGAGGCTGCCCAGCAAACCATGAAGCCAGTGGCGCTCGGGCTTCGGGCAGCCCCTATGCCTCCGGACCCTGCGCCCCCGGCCGGGCACTTCTCCTCCCCGGCTCCAGCTGCTCTGCTCCTCCCCTGACTCAGACTTCGGCTCCGTTTAAGAGCCAAGCTGCCCGAGCCAGCGCTACCGGCTTCGGGCTCCCCCTTGCCTGCGGACCCCAGCCGCCGGCCGGGCACTTCTCCTCCCCGGCTCCAGCTGCTCTGCTCCGGCGGCGCAGGGTCCGGAGGCAAGGGGGCTGCCCGAAGCCAGTAGCGCTGGCTCGGGCAGCTTGGCTCTTAAACAGAGCCGAAGTCTGAGTCCGGGGAGGAGCAGAGCAGCTGGAGCCGGGGAGGAGAAGTGCCCGGCCGGCGGCTGGGGTCCGGAGGCACGGGGGCTGCCCGAAGCCGGTAGCGCTGGCTCGGGCAGCTTGGCTCTTAAACGGAGCCGAAGTCTGAGTCAGGGGAGGAGCAGAGCAGCTGGAGCCGCGGAGGAGAAGTGCCCGGCCGGCGGCTGGGGTCCGGAGGCACGGGGGCTGCCCGAAGCCGGTAGTGCTGGCTCGGGCAGCTTGGCTCTTAAACGGAGCCGAAGTCTGAGTCAGGGGAGGAGCAGAGCAGCCGCGGGAGAGGAAGTGCCCGGCCGGTATTTTTCCCGGACATGTTCGGCTTTTTGGCAATTCCCCCCGGACGGGGGTTTGATTGCCGAAAAGCCAGACATGTCTGGGAAAAACCGGACGTATGGTAACCCTACTGTTAAAGGTCTGGTTCCAGCCATGGAGCTATCAAGGCCTTAGATGAGAGAAACAGGGATCTTAGTTCCAAGTGAGTTTGTAGTGTGGGGCATGGAGTCAGTGGCAGGACCCTTTTCCTCACTATAGGGGAGAGGTGTGTTATTTCTGTGGCTCTGGGGATGACAGCTAGGGTTGGGGGCTGGAAGGGCATGTCTACACTGCATCTGGGAGTGAACCTCCCAGCCCAAGTCCACAGATGCATGGTAGCACTCTAAAAATAGCCAGATAAAATGTGCTTTGACATTGCAGTTTGTGCTCTCAAGCTACATCCCCCACTCCGCGGCTTCAGAAGCCAAGCTCCAGCCCAAGCAGCAACATTTACACAGTTATTTTTAAAGTGCAAGTGTAAACCCCATTAGCATGACTCTGTGAACCTGGGCTGGGAGACTCACTCCCAGGTGCAGTGTAGACATGCCCAAAGAGAACTGAGTGTAGGGTCTATGCAGATCCAATCAGTACCAAATACAAGGGAGGAAACAAGGAGACCAATAGTGGCAACTCAATGACGGTGCACAGAGGAGAGATTCCATTTGTGCATTACACACTTTAGAATGTACACTTCTTGGGGCAAAGACTGGCATTTATTTTGTGCTTCTTCAACACCTGTTTGACAAATAGGGAATGAAAAGGTTATACCTGAGCACTATCCCCTGCCTTTCAAGTGCATTCCAAGGGTTCAGATTCATTTTCAAAGGTAGAACTCAATAAGGTGACACTGGTTCGTGCACAAACATTAGCCCATTTCATTTACTTCAGAAGAAGGGATGTTCTAGCTCTTTGGATCATGTCCAGCACCTTAAAATCATGATGCCCTTTCTAGCAGGCTTTCCAGGGAACAGTTGAAGGGATTAAAATTTCTGATTGAAATTATTTTCTGAACGTTTTAAAATTAACTTTCAAGAAGACATAAAAAAGAGAAACAAATGCTATTACTCAGCTGTAACAGGGCACTGGTCTTGTGAGTGTAGGCATGGCCAGTATGAGGATTGCAGAACTTCAGACTTTTACAGTTGAGAATTCTGGGGGATGTAGTACAAATAGAGTATATAGTCTGGGTGTGTTTGTTGTGCGTGTTATATGCATGATGTTATGAACAAGGCAGGAAATAAAAGGCATGGCCTATTACTCTGTCTGTGAGAGACAAGGAGGGGAGCAAGGAGTGGTTTTAGCAGGGTACTCAAAAGAAGAACAGCTGAGGCTGTTTGTTCTCTCCTGGCAAGAGCCTAAGAAAGAATCTGAGTGGGGCTGTAAGTAGTCTAAGGGACTACTGTCAATCAAACATTGACCCTGATCCTGACCCCTAAGGCCCCACCTTCCTGTCACCGTAAGCCCCTCCCATGGGTATTACTTCCAGGGTTAAGACTGACACATGACCAGAAGCAAGAGTGGCATGTGACCCCGCTAAGAACTTTTCTCACTGCCCTCTACCAATCAGCATGGGTTTCACCACCAGAGGCCCTCCTGGAAGGGAAATGTGCAGCAATCAGAATAGGTATAGCACAAAAGTCTAGGTGGGAACCCTTGATCTCTGGTGCTCAACAGTTAGCTAGTCAGCAGCACTGCCCCCCGGAAGCCTGATCACGGCATGGAAGAGGCAGTTTTGTTTCAAGAGCGCATTTCTCGGAAATCATGGAAACACTGAGGGAAAACATGGCCTCCTTCATCACCCCCATGAGAAATACAGAATTTGTTTTAGCTCCGAAGGGGCTTGGTTGCCTGTGGAGGCAGTCCGGAGGAGGAGGAGGAGGGAGCTGCTTAGGGGAGCCCTTTGATGGAACCTGACCTAAGCACTTGTGAGGCAGACTGACAAGTGTGATGGCTGCCCAGCATCTGCCCCGTGGAGGAAGGTGACCGTGGGTCACCAGAGTCAGACAAAGTTAATAGAGAAGATGTTGATCAGGTAAATAGACTATAAAAAGTGGCAGTCAAGGATGGGGTGCAATGAGGTAGAAACTGACCTGGGGTTGCATAAATCTAAAAACAGTGGACTTACAGCTGTTTCTTTTCTGAAAACCTCTCAAAAGCTTGACTATGCTTTTCTAGGGGACTCAGAGGCCCTCGGCAGTGTTGCATCAGACAGCAAAGGTGAATCAGGCCCAACTTGTTTTTGCTCTATACCAAGACAACTTGTTCAGCAGGACACTGTGCCTGAAGAGGCTGATAACTGTATGGATTTAAGGAAGGCCCTTGGCATAGAAGTAACTGAGCCCGTGGCATGTCATGATCGTAAAAGAGTCATGCAGTCTATTGTATACATTTCTGTTTATGCTATCCTTAATCACTGTCTTAGGGAGAAGATTTTGAAGATTGTGAGGGCTGTGTTATAGACGCACCAGGCCAGCAGCATCATGACTGTGTGAATTGGACTTCAGAGAACAGAAACTGCAAACTCTGGGCCCCGTGTGCTGACTTGTGTTTGGAAAGCTTATTAAGTACTGTTATTGCCATAGGTTATGCAATGCAATGTTGGTGCTTAACCCAAGAAAATTTAGCACAAGAGGTAACATTGGTTAATGCTGTGCAAAGCACTTGATATCCTAATAGTGTTTTAAACAAAATTAGTGCATTATATTGATTGTTTGATCCTCACAAGAAGTTAGAGAACACTGCTTAGGAAAAATACTGTAAGAAGTTGAAAAGGATTAAGGTAGAGGATGGTGAGGGGACAAGCATGTGATATAAAATATAACAAAACTTGGTATCTGTAAATAAAAATATCTATTGAAAAGGACTTTGTGACTATCTTTGTTTCTGTTAAAGGTCTGTCTGGCAATTAAATAAGATGAAAGTTTGTTTGCAAGGGTTGTATGTATCTTAAAGAAAAATAGTTTGTGTCTTTGAGAAAAGAGACCTAGTCACAGCAAACAGCTGAAAAGCATGTAATAGAACCCTGGGGAAATAAAAGAAAAAAGTGTTTAAAATAAAGCAAAAAAAAATACCCCTCCTATATGTTGTATAAAACATGGATGTTTGAGATGTGTTTGAATACAATACTGCTGACTCAACATCATTGAACTGCATTGGTTTAACCCTAACCTCTTGAAAAAAATGGGGTTGTGTGGAAGTGTTGCCTTCAGATGTAATCACACACCCATGTCTCCTTAACATTTCATTGGGGTTAAAGATATGTTATCATTAATTAGGTTTGCTGGGTGTTCACCCACAGTAAGGGGCATTGGATGCCCCTTACTGTGGGTGAACACCCAGCAAACCTAATTAATGATAAGCTCTGATTAACATTAAATGAAATAAAACCTCAGGAGTTTGTAGAATGCTTTGGGTCAGTCTTTTTAGCAACTCAAAGACATTAAAAGTTTAAAATTAATATATTTTTCAAAAGTAAACTCTGCTGTAGTCCATAACACATTAAGAGTGCCACACCTGTGAAATGGCAGAATTCCAAGCAGTGTGTAAAGCATTGGCTATATACCTCAAACATTAAAACGTCTAACATTAATAGGTGAAAATAAAAGGCTAACTAGGGAAAAGGCTGTAACTATGGCTCAGTAACAAGTCTAAGTGTCCAGTTGTATTTCTGTTACAAGGCCTGTGTGGGGTTTTAATTAAAACTGGGATTTGAAGGGTTTTCAAGGGTTTGTATGTTTTTTAAATAAAAATAGTTTGTGAGAACCCAGCTATTGTGTCTTTAAGACATTTCAGCAAAAAGCTGAAATGCATGTAGTAGAATCCTGGGGAAAACAAAATGTGTTTAAAATAAAGTAAAAAAGCTCCTATTTTCTGTATAAAGCATGCATTTTTGTGACTTATGTTTGAATACAATAGAGAAGAATCAACCCTGTTGAACTGATTTGGTGTAACCACCCCCTACTGAAATGGTAGGGGTGATTCTGTAAGCGTAGGTCTAGATGCGATTATCCACCCTTGTTTCCTTAATGTACAATCAGGGTTAAAGATGCCAGTTATCAGTAATTAGGTTTGATAGGTATTCACGCACAGAAAAGAGGTGGCTGGGGTTGGTGAGCTCTGATTAATATTAAATTAAATAACACCTCCGGAAATTGTAAGTTGAACACTATGGGTCAGTCTTTCTAGCAACTCAAAGCCCTTAACAATTTAAAAATAATATATTTTCAAAAATAAACAATAGTCTAACCCAAAATTGAAATGTAGCAAGGGTTCACAAACCTTCACAATATAAATAAAATAAGAATATGCTGTAAGAACAATTGAACATTTAAAAGCAATGGGGCATATGCAGGAAATAGGTGAGGGTTTCTTGAAAAGTAGTTTGTTACAGAGTGGCTTTGAGTGTTTAAAATACTGGATTTTTTACTCTGTGCAAAATGTGGTATGGGTTTTAAAATGGTTAAAAAGCTGGTTTTGATGTTTAAATTGTTGTTTGTGATTTAGGGGTATATGCAGGAGATAGGTGTGGGGATTTTTTAAGTATTTTGTTGCAAACTTTGTTTTGGTGTACATGGGGAAAATGTGCTTCCATTAAAAATGTCTGTGTATTGGAGAAACACTAATGGTAGAAACAAACCAAAAACCCATGTGGATGTTTGTTTTGTAGCCTGAAATTGATTTTGTAAAGCTATAACTTTTAAAAAAGCATCCTTAGTATTTCATTTTTAAATTTAACAAGAATGTTCCATGTGTTTTTGTAATAATGTTGTCCCACACAGTACGGTCAAAACAAGAGAGACTCTAGACTGCAGTGTAAACTAGCTCAAAAGAAAAAAGAAAGACACAATGGAAAAGAAAAATTCTCCAGCATCAACAACTGACAGACATTTGAACCCTAGTAAATATATTTTGCTTATTTGTTTGGTTGTTTAAACAGTTTTGTTTTTAAGCAAATACATAGGTGTGGATGGACTTTGGTGAGAAAGAGTTACGTTTTGTTTGTTTTGTGTGTGTGTGAGAGAGAGAAAGAGAGCGAGCTTGGTAAAAAGTTTTAATACTTAAACTGGAATATCTCTGTTTTCCTAAACAGGCCTGTGCAACTCTCCTGATGATGCCGTAGTCAGAGCTACTGAGACGAGACACTGCCAACACAACCAACAAAGAACCAGGAATCTGCTCTGCAACCTTGTGATGGGGTGTCTACCCAATACAAGTCCTGAAGGGATTAAGGTGGCTAGGTGGGCCAATTATCTACCTAGACTGCACCTGGAGAAGGAGTCAGGGGCAATGAGGATTAATTAGAGGTGAAGCTCAGCTGGACAGGAACAGGAGGGGCAGGTATAAAGCCCAGTAGCTGAGAGCAGAAAAGGGCTGCAGAAAGGGAGGCTGCAGTCAGTCTCAGGGTGAGTGAAGGCAAGGTAGGAAGTAGCCCAGGGATACAGCAGTAAGGTTTAGGACTGTGCAGACTTTGATTGCCTGTTGTAGGGTCCCTGGGCTGGAACCCAGTGTTGAGGGTGGGCCTGCGTTCCCCTACCAGCCACTGGAGAAGAGACACCATTAAGAGGGCAGTGAATAGGAAGACTACCTGGGACAGTGGGGTCCCACGAGACTTTGATACATGCACTCCACTGGAAGGAGAAAACTACAGTGACCTGGCTGGAGGGCCAAGCAATGAAGTGGGAGTAGTTGAGTCCTGAATGAGTGAGACACAAGGAGAGTGATGGAGTGTAGAGCCCTGAAGCAGGACTAGGATCCCGAGGACCCGCTGCCATAATAGCAGGGGCGGGCAAAATGTACTTTGTTGCAGGTGGAATTGGGTGGGCAAAAAAACCAGACTGCGGTAATTTGTGGGAAAACACTGTGGCACCTTAGTACTCCTGTTCTTTTTGCAGATACAGACTAACACGGCTGCTACTCTGAAACCTGGGAAAACACTAAGTCTCTCGTCAGTTTGTCATAAATAGAATTTCAGCAATGTAAAGCAATTTTTGTTTGTTTGTTTGTTTGTTTTTTACAATAAAGATTTTAATACTTAAATTTAAGCAAGGAATAGAAAGAGATTTGATTAACAGCAGTTAGTGTATTTTTACATAGTTTAAGCAATATTTATTTTATTCTTTTAGTGATAAAAATTGGGTCTGAATTCTGCTTATATATATAATATATTAACTGACCATTTTGTTGTTGTTGTTGGGTTGTTTAAGTAGCATGGGGAAATCTGTCTCTCTTGTGGGATTTGTGGGATCTAAGGTTTTTGTAGATGGGAATGGGATACACAAGAACAAATGGATATAAACTGGCCATCGGGAAGTTTAGACTTGAAATTAGATGAAGATTTCTAACCATCAGAGGAGTGAAGTTCTGGAACAGCCTTCCAAGAGGAGCAAAAGACATATCTGGCTTCAAGACTAAGCTTGATAAGTTTATGGAGGGGAGGGGATGATGGGATAGCCTAATTTTGGCAATTAATTGATCTTTGACTATTAGCGGTAAATATGCCCAATGGCCTGTGATGGGACACTAGATAGGGTGGGATCTGAGTTACTACAGAGAATTCTTTCCTGGGTGTCTGGCTGGTGAGTCTTGCCACATGCTCAGGGTTTAGCTGATCGCCATATTTGGGGTCTGGATGGAATTTTCCTCCAGGGCAGATTGGCAGAGGCCCTGGGGGGTTTTCGCCTTCCTCTGCAGCGTGGGGCACGGGTCACTTGCTGGAGGATTCTCTGCATCTTGAAGTCTTTAAACCACAAGTTGAGGACTTCAATAGCTCAGACATAGGTTAGGTGTTTGATACAGGAGTGGGTGGGTGAGATTCTGTGGCCTGCATTGTGCAGGAGGTCAGACTAGACGATCATAATGGTCCCTTCTGACCTTAAAGTCTATGATTCTATGATAAAAATGCAAGAAACAATGTGGAAGCAGGTGGGACTCGGTATTGTGGGGCAAGACAGGAGTGTGATTAAAAATAATAGCCCCGCACAGGGCTCTAATGGAATATGGTCAGAGAAAGGGGTGTCAGCCTGGCAGAGCTAATCCCCAGACATGGCCAGAAGGAGGAGCTCCAGCGTAAGTAGTGCACCATCATGACAGATGGTTAACAACAACGCCAACACAAAACAGCAGAAGAGCCCAGATGAAGTACCAGGACAGTCCAAAGCTCAGATACATCAAACAGAAGGCCAAAACAGAAAATGGTGGTAAGAAGCAACAATGCAAACACAACTCCAGTTCCTCAGTGGTCAACACCACACCAAGCCCCGAGAAACTGAGAGAAAGCACACAGATTCACAAACCTGGAGCATGTGCTTTAGGGATTGTGAATAAAAAAATGAGGACTGAAAACCTAGGTGTATCTCTTTATGAAGTATCTGAAAATTGATATGAACTATTCTCTTACTTCAATATAGTAGGCACAGCTCTTCAGTATTCTAAAAGGATCTGGGAAAAACATGACACTTCATTCAGAAAAACTGATAGCCAGCATATCCTCAGGGGTTATAAAAGAAAGGGTGACTAGAAACTACATCAAAAATGCAAATGTTCTTGTGGCTGACTTTGAAAAATATTTCAGTTTTCCAGAGAGTGGCTCCAGTTTTGAGCAGGCATGACTAGTTGTGGAAAGGGGGACAGGTAAAAGTGACATCCTCAAGGGTACACATGAGAGGGGTCAGCGTTTGGGAGATAAACAGAGTGCTGCCAAAAAGTTATGGGCCAGGGTCATTGTAAAAATTTGAAACAAGGCTAAAGAGGTGATGAAGATCATAGGCGTGCGCAGCACATTTCATTAGGGTGTGCACCCAAGGAATTTTTTTTTTAAAGGCAAACATCATCAAGGTTGTGGTGTGGGAGGGAGTGCGGGGTGTGGGAGGGGGTGCTGTGTGCAGGAAGGGGCTCAGGGCAAGGAATTGGGGCAGAGGAGGGGTGTGGAGTGTATGAGGGGGCTCAGGGAAGGGGGTTGGGTGCGGGGTGCGGCAGGGGGCTCAGGGCAGGGGGCTGGGGTTCAGGAGAGGTGCAGTGTGCAGGAAGGGGCTCAGGGCAAGGGATTGGGACAGAGGAGGGGTGTGGGGTGCATGAGGGGGCTCAGGGAAGGGGGTTGGGGTGCAGGAGGGGTGCGGGGTGCGGCGGGGGCTCAGGGCAGGGGGCTGGGGTTCAGGAGGGGTGCAGTGTGCAGGAAGGGGCTCAGGGCAAGGGATTGGGACAGAGGAGGGATGTGGGGTGTATGAGGGGGCTCAGGGAAGGGGGTTGGGATGCAGGAGGGGTGCGGAGTGCAGGCAGGGGGCTCAGGGCAGGGAGTTGGGGGGCAGAGGGTTGGGGTGCAAGATGCAGGCAGGGGGCTCAGGGCAGGGAGTTGGGGGGCAGGGGGTTGAGGTGCAAGGTGCAGGTAGGGGGCTCAGGGCAGGGAGTTGGGGGGCAGGGGGCTCAGGGCAGGGGGTTGGGGTGAGAGGTGTAGGCAGGGGGCTCAGGGCAGGGAGTTGGGGGGCAGGAAGGGGGCTCAGGGCAGGGAGTTGGGGTGAGAGGTGCAGGCAGGGGGCTCAGGACAGGGAGTTGGGGTGCAGGAGGGTAGGCTGTTTGCACGCAGGCCCGGGGCTGGGGATCTGGGCTCCCCCGTCCCGGCAGGCAGGCTCGGGGGCCGGGCAGAGGGGGCCAGGCTGGGCGCTTGGGGCCAGGCCGGGCAGAGGCAGTCGGGGTGGATCGCAGAGGGGCCGGGCTGCTCCCAGGGCTGGACTCAAGGCCGAGGGTGCCGGGCCGGAGCCCCCGAACAGCGCCGGGGAGCTGAGCTCGCAGCTGGGCTGCGGGGGGGCCTGTGGGCCGGGCTCACCCCCTGCCCCAGGCCCGCTGGCTCCCGGGCCCCACTTAAGCTGGGCTGGGCTCAGGGGCGGCCTGACACCCCCCCGGGTGGTGCCCGGTCCCCCGGCCAGTGCGGGGAGCCGTAGGCGGGTTTGGGGCCCTGGGCGCTGGAGGGAGACAGCTGCCTTGGGGGGGGAGCTTCGGGAGGCGGTGCCTGGAGCAACCCCCCGGCCCCAGAGACATGGTGCCCTGATGGCTGCTTCTGAAAGCAGTGCGGGGCCTGTGGCACCACGGGGGCAAATCCCACGGGCCGGATCCAAAGCCCTGAGGGGCCAGATCCGGATCCGGCCCATGGGCATTAGGGTGTGCCCAGGCACACCCAGCACACCCCGTGCGCACGCCTATGATGAAGAGAAAAAAAACCAAAGAGCCCCTAGTGGAGGCTCTCGAACTATTGTGTCTGAGAACAGGAAGGCCAGATCTAACCCTGGACTCCTGTGGGGCGGTGGTAACTCTCACATAGAGTCTGATTCAGAAAATTCCCCAGAAGACTCCATAGAGGGGTTCCCATCTACTCCTGATAAGCCTTGTGGAGGTTTACTGTCAAATAGTGTCTGATGCATATGACACCGCTGATGGTTCTGTGGAGGAACCACCAAACAACCCTGAAACCATAGATGCAGACAACCCTCACCCAAGAGATGTGTATATGGAGCGTGTGAGAAGTTGGTAACAAGAATTACCTAGATTTAGGGGTGAGGTGTATGGTGAGGAATTTTATTTTGTCAGTCTTGAGCGAATAAGTTCAACCCAGCAGGTTGTTGAAGCCATACACAGGGCGGATTAGTCACTTGTCCAAGGGTCCGTAGCCAATTGGGGGGCCCCCAAAAATGGGCACCCTCACACCCTGACCCGCTCTGCCCACCTGGCACTCCTGCCAGGGAGCAGGGTCGGGACACAGGGGCTTGCCCCAATCTGCCCGCCCGGCACTTCTGTCGAGGTGGCAGGAGTGCTGGGTGGGTGGAGCGGGGCAAGTCCCCACTCACCGACCTCACTCCCTGACAGGAGCACCGGGAGGAGAGGGGCAAGCCCCCGCGCCCTGACCCCGCTCCCCGGCAGAAGCGCCGGGCGGGCAGGGCAGGGCAAGACCCCGCACTCCAACCCCACTCCCTGGCAGGAGCGCCAAGCAGATCAGGGCAAACCCCCGCGACCAGACCCCATTTCCCCAGCAGGAGCATGGAGGGTGAAGGGGGAACTGCAGGTAAAAGCAGTGGGGAGGGGCCCCCACTTGCTCTGGCCCAGGGCCCCACAAAACCATAATCCACCTCTGGATACATTGAGTTATTTCTCAATGATGTTAATGGTAGGCTAGCCCCAGATGATTCTGTTCAGTTAAATCTAGAGAGATGAAATTTAAACAACCCTTTGTTTTCAGTAAGAAGAACTAGGAATGACCTGTCTATTGAAGATTTCTTAAATCAGGCCACTAAACTGCAACAGAGTAATAGAGAGATATATGTTGATGGGACACTACGCCTCCTTGTGACAATTGCAAAAAACATGGGCTGGGGTGGCTGTACAGTTTTAAATTCTATCCTTAAGAGTCAAATCGTCCATAAAAAGAGACAGTATTTAGTAGACCTGAATTACACCAGTACTAATCTATGTTTTGCGGATGGCCTCTTGGTCATCATGTTCGATGCAAAATTGTTAGACGGGGCGAGAAAGCTGCATGAGAAACTGGGGTCAAATCAATAAAAGGTTATGCTCAGTGACGTAACAGTGTTTGAACAACATTTACAAGTCAACATACAAGTGGTGCTTTATGTGGAAAAAGGGGAGCATATATTTTAAAACAGGGGACCCAGTGTATCTCAAGACTTTTTTCAGAGCATTATTATGGGGTTCTGCATGTGAAAATTTTGTTTGGTGCAAAAAATTATTGTGAGTTTTGCCAAATGCTGTACAGTCACAAACACTCTTGCAGGTAACTCTTGCAGGTATCGGTGCTGCCTCTGTTTGAGTATGTGAGCTGACAGTATGAGTGTACGGCTGTAGACTGTATTTCAGGTCCAAAAAAGTGTTTAGACAAACACATAGGCATGGCATCAAAAACACAAAGTGATGTACAGAGTCAGCTGTATTTTATGGACACATTTAGAAAGCATCAGAAAAGTATATTTTTTTATTATTTTGAAAGCGCGCAGGAGACAGGGTTCCATGTGCCCAATTGCATTTTTGCTATGTCCCTAAAGTCAGAAAAATCCTGGGAATTTAAGGGCAACGAGTGTCTTTCTACCTTTGTTAAGACCTTTATTGGCAAAAAGTTATAGGACTACACATTCATAGCACACAATTCCAAAGCTTATGATGCGTACTTTGTTGTCAGAGAGTTACTGAAGGAAAAGATGTGCATAGAACTGATAACTTAGGATACTAAACTGATGTATGTGAAAGTTGAGGCCCTGGGCATTTGTTTTATAGACTCTTTAAACTTGTTGCCTGTGAAGCTTAGCAAGCTCCCAAAGGAGATGGAGTTTGAAGGTTTCCAAGGTTACTTCCCACACTTTGTTAACACTTAAAAAAACAAAATTATGTGAGGCCTCTGGCAGGGGTGGAGCACTATGGCATTGACAGCATGATGCCTGGGGAGAAAACAGTATTTTGAGAGGGTATCGGGACAACCAATATAAGATATTTGACTTGCAACAAGAGCTTATGTATTATTGTCAGCAGGATGTCAAAATTTGACACGGGCCAGTATCCTAGACAGAGAAGAGGTCATGAAAATGACAGAGATGGGAGGTATTGTAGAGAAAAGTCCAGATAAATTCATAAAGGCAGAATTGTCTATAGATCCTTTCCAGCACATAACATTGGGCGTCTGTCTGCATGGCTATGCACAAGTTTACGTTTTTACAGCTAACAGCATAGCACTTCTTCCTCCAGGCTAGTATCACAGACAGAAAAAGAGATATTCAACCCTGGCTATTCAGTGGCTGTTGTATACTGCTCACAAAGGGTACGTCTTCACTACCCGCCGTATCAGCGGGTAGCAATCGATTTATCCGGGATCGATATATCGCGTCTCGTTAAGACGCGATATATCGATCCCCGAACGTGCTCACCGTCGACTCCGGAACTCCACCAGAGCGAGCGGCGGTAGCGCAGTCGACGGGGGAGCCGCAGCCATCGATCCCGCGCCATCTGGACCCCAGGTAATTCGATCCAAGATACTTCAACTTCAGCTACGCTATTTGCGTAGCTCAAGTTGCGTATCTTGGATCGATCCCCCCCCCAGTGTAGACCAGCCCAAAGAAAATATACAAATATGTTACAGGGTGGGGAATTACAGGTTGGACCCTTCTTTCTAGACCAGGGGTGGGCAAACTTTTTGGCCCGAGGGCCACATTGGGGTTGCAAAACTGTATGGAGGGCCAGGTAGGGAAGGCTGTGCCTCCCAAACAGCCTGGCCCCCGCCACCTATCCGACCCCTCCCACCTCCCGCCCCCTGACTGCCCCCCTCAGAACATCCAACCCATCCAACCCCACCCCACCCCGGCCCCCTTACCATGCCGCTCAGAGCAGCATGTCTGGCTGCCACGCTGCCCGGCCAGAGCCAGACACGCTGCTGCACTGCTCTGCAGTAGCACACAACTCCACCGCCCAGAGTGCTGCCTGCGCGGCGGCATATTTGCGGGGGGGGAGGGGGGAGACAGCAGGGGAGGGGCCGGGGGCTGGCCTCCCCGGCTGGGAGCTCAAGGGCCAGGCAGGATGGTCCTGCGGGCCGGATGTGGTCCACGGGCCGTAGTTTGCCCACCTCTGTTCTAGACCGTTATGACATCATTGATGGGAAATATACGGCCTTTGAATTTAATGGGTGTTTTTTTCCACAGCCGTATCACCTGTTATTGTGAAAAAATGCAGAACTCTATGACGGGGACAACTTTTGAGTTTCTTTATTACAAGACACAGCTCAGGACTGATTATCTGAAAAGACGAGGATATGTGGTCAGGACCTTCTGGGAGAACGAGTGGGTGGTGATGATAGAAACAGAGCTTGTGGATTTCTTAATCAAAGCCCAACTGCCTCAACCTCTAGTGCCAAGGGAGGCACTTTTTGGGGGCAGGACTAACACTCTTTGCCTGTATTTCAAACATAACCCCAACCTCATTGGACACCCTGATATCATTCATGACAAATTTGGACCCCTCACAAATTATTTTGGAATTGCAAAAGTTAAAGTTTACCCCCTATGAGACCTCTTTTTCCTGCTGTTACCTGTCAGAGTGGGTGGCAAACTTATGTTCCCACTATGCCAGACCTGTGTGGAAACCAAGCAGCAGCTGACATGCACCCATACTGAATAGGAAAGGACCATCCTGGGGACATGGTACAGAGTGGAATTGAACGGGCCATAGTGAAGGAGTATGTGGTGGTGAAAATCTGTGAAATCTGGCATTTTGAAGAAAAATCAGACAAACTATTTTCCGAGTACATAAAATTTCATCTCTGTCAGAAACAAGAGGCTTTAGGGTATCCCCGGCTGGTGCATGGATAAAGAAAAACAAAATAATGATTTCTACAAGAAAGAAGTCATGCGTTTATACCAACACAAGATCACGCTGAACCTCACAAAGCACCAAATTGTTAAACTGTTTTTAAATTCTCTGTGGGGTAAATTCAACCAAAGAACAAACCTACTCAATACCAGCACTGTAAGAGACTCTGACAAACTGTTTCAGTACTTATTTTCTTCCAATTATGAGGTTTCATCCTGCAAGTTTATCGACAATGAAAAAGCTTGCACGTCTTGGAAGCTTGCAAAAGAACACTACATGGTCTCTGGCAATACAAACATCTTCGTAGCTTGTTTCACCATTGTGACACAATACACCCCTGTATTCACACCCTACACATTATTGTAATAATCTTTGTACAAGGTATACCTTGTAAGGCAGGGGTCTCAAACTCAATTTACCTTAGGGCCAGTGCCAGTCCTCAAATCCTACCAGCGGGGTCAATAATGTCACTGAAGATGGTGTTCAGAAAAGAAAATATTTATATTGTATTTTTTATTTCAAATTTCTTAAAAATAATAAAACTGTCATACAACTTTATAAAATTCTTTGCTTGCCAGAGAGTTTTTAGTGTTTGCCAGACACCTGGCAATGCTTCAGTTCTGTCAGTTTGTTGATGTTTGGCCTCAGTGACTGAGCAGTTGAAACCTTCAGGATTGCAGCAAAGTCTGCATCAGATAGTTGTGTTCAGTATTTTGACTTGTTTATATTCATTGTGGAAAAAAGTGATGCTGCCTCCATGACTGACTCTGCCCGGCAACTAATGATTCTGCCTCCATGGCTGACTCTGCCCAGCAACTAGTGATGATATCTCTGTCCCTCTCCCCCAGGCAATGGGAGCTGCCGGGGGCAGCGCCTGCAGCAGACATTGCCACCAGCGTGGCTGCATGGATCTCTCCTCCACGGGCTGCAATGGGGAGGTTCTCAGGCTGCAGATGGCCTGGGGGCCGGGACTTTGAGACCCCTGTTGCAAGGTATCATTTGAAATCTCATAATTTGCTGGTCAGTATTGTCCTGGTAAAATATGTGTGGCAATGTTGTATGTGAAGTTATAGGACTCCCCTGTATGGTATTAAAACCCCACAGCTCTGTCCAAACAGAAGTTGGCAAACAGGTCTGTCCTAAACAAAGAGATAGGTGCTCTGCTTAATTTGCCTTTAAGCAGTAAACAGAGTCTTCAAGCAGGAAGGGAAGACAAAGGAACTTGAAACAGGTGAAAAAACAGCAGGAAACATCCTTCAACATGGACTTTTTGTCTCCTAGTGTCCAGCAGGAAATGTTTTTTAAGAGAGGGACGGAAACTATAAAAAGAAGGGGCCTCCTCCCCACCCTTCTCTTACTGTTGGTCTATCTCATTCACTGCACCCAAAGAGACAAAGGAAGCATGCATTGGACTGAGAGGGAAGGGTCCTCACCCACAGGGTTTGATCAGTACGACTGCTGAAAGCACGTGGAGAGAAACGTTGCTTGAATCTGATGGAGCTGGTTAAATTAGGCATTAGTGAACATCATATTTATTTTTCTTGTAACCATTTCTGACTTTTATGCCTCATGACTTGTACTCACTTAAAATCTCTCTCGTTGTATTTAATAAACTTGTTTTACTGTTTTATCGAATCCAGTGTGTTTAAATTGAAGTGGCAGAATAACTATTTGAGATGATAAACTGGCATATTCTGCCCTTTCAGGAATAATGGACTTAATATATTTGAACTGTCCAGGAGAGGGCTGAGCAACACAGGACATACATTTCTGGGGGAAATCTGAGACAGGGGGTGTGTTGGGGTCACCCTGCAGTATAACCCAGGCTGGTGAGAGCCAGCGTATAACCTAAGTGTGGCTGGCAGGCTGCAGTCACAGATACTCAGAGCGTGGCTTGCATGCTGGACGGCTGTTTGTGAGTGGCCCAGGTGGGAGCTGCTTCAGCAAAGCATAGCCTTACAGGCAAGGGTCACACACTCCCCCACTGGTCTGGACTGTGCCCTGGTATGTCACAACGACCACTTATGCCCACTTAGAACTAGACAGCCTGCTAGACAGGTCGCAAGAGTTGTGCCTGTACCATGACATGGACTCACTGATATTTGTGAAAAGGGAGGGAGATTGGTAACCCACCTCTGTGTCTGGGTGATTATTTAGGGAACTTCACAAGGGAGATCCCGGCAGGTCAACACATCACAGAGTTTGTGTCAGCAGGTCCAAAAACATACAGATACAAGCTGTCGGGAGGAAAGGCCTGCATGAAGGCCTCAACATAGAAAACTGTGAAAGGATCAACTTGGACAGTTTGAAACATCTAGTCCTGGCAGTGATGCCGGAACAGGGAGTTCCGGGGGCCTGGCCTGTCCACTTTTCGACAGGGTGGACCCCGCCCCCTTCCCCTCCTCTTCCCCCCGAGACCCCACCCCCTGGCCAGACAAGTGTGGAGTCTGGCAGGGAGCTCGAGCAGTTCTGGGAGCCACGCGGACCCTCCACCTGCCCACGGTGCGGGGGGGCTGAGAGCTGCCCCCAGCCCATGGCCCCACCCTCTGGGCTCCCCACCTGGCCTATGCCGGCTCCCCACAGCTGCCCGTGTGGCTCTCTCCAACCCAGTTGGGGGAGGGGCCTCAGAGCCACAGCCCGGCCATGGTAAGAGCCACGCGGGCAAATGTGGGGAGTTGCGGCATGGACCCTCCAGTTGCCCACATGTATCATGGCTGGGCTGCAACTCCAAGGCCTCCCCATGGCCAGAGCCAGGTTGGGGACAGAGCCACATGGGCAGCTGTGGGGAGCGGGTCCCTCCACCTGCCCTGGGTGGGGGGCGGGACTGGGAGGTGTGGGGGGCAGAGCCATGGGAAGGGGGCTGCTTTCATCCCACTCCCATCCCAGGCAGGGGGGAGGAGTTCCCTGGCCCCCGGCCCCCCCACTTTTGGTAAAACTCCAATGCCCTTGAGTCCTGGACTATAGCATAGAACCAGGGGAGAACACCCCAAAAAAGATAGAAGTGCAGCAGCCTTCTATGGTAAAGAACAAAAATCAGTGGAAAATAGAGGCAAAGACCCTTAAGAAAACACAGAAAGTCATTTACAACAAGAGGGTCCTCTTCAGAGAAGGGTTTAAAACCCTGCCCTACGCTTTTGAAAATAGATATGCATAAAAACACCCTTTTTCTGTAATTCTCGCAAGGCCAAGCAACTGTTGGAAAAGTTACTTTATAAAAAATGTGTTGGATAATGCTCAGGGCTGGAGCACCCATGGAGAGAAATTAGCAGGCGCTTAACCCCCACCAGCAGCCACGCTCCCCCCCACCACACTCCCGCCTGCCAGCAGCCCCCACCGATCAGCTCCTCCACCTCCCTCCCAGCTCCTCCTGAATGCTGCGGAACAGCTATTCCACATCATGCAGGAGGCAGTGGGAGGCAGTGGGGAGGAGCAGGGATGAGGTGTGCTCAGGGGTGGGGGCGGAAAGAGGCAGGGAAGAGACAGGGTGTGGGTGGAGTGGGGGTGGGAAGAGGCAGGGCAGGGGTGGGGGCTTAGGGGAAAGGGTGGAGTGGGGGCAGGGCCTAGGGCTGAGCAGGGGTTGAGCATCCCCAGAAAAAATTAGGAGCTGGTGCCTGTGTCTTTTATGCCTGAGAATATTGTGGGGTATAACAGTTGCTGGCAACCTCTGTATAAAGAACTGCTTCGTAAATATCCCTTTATCAATACTGTGGACTGATGCTTTTAACGATGACCAGTTGTTTCCTGCCAATAAAGTAAATGTGATTATTGTAGATGATTTGATCAACTTTGCTTGTGAAAGTGATAAAATTGAGAAAGCCTTTATCGAGTATAACAAGGAGTTCTTGTGGCAACTTAGGCCTGGTCTACACTAGGAGTTTATGTCGAATTTAGCGCCGTTACATCGAATTAACCCTGCACCCGTCCACACCACAAGGCTATTTAGTTCGACATAGAGCTCTCTTAAATTCGACTTCTGTACTCCTCCCCAACGAGAGGAGTAGCGCTAAATTCGAAATGGCAATATCGAATTAGGCTAGGTGTGGATGGAAATCGACGGTAATAGCTCCGGGAGCTATCCCACAGTGCACCACTCTGTTGACGCTCTGGACAGCAGTTCGAGCTCGGATGCTCTGACCAGCCACACAGGAAAAGCCCCAGGAAAATTTGAATTCCTTTTCCTGTCTGGGCAGTTTGAATCTCATTTCCTGTTTGGACAGCGTGGCGAGCTCAGCAGCACTGGCAACGATGCAGAGCTCTCCAGCAGAGATGGCCGTGCAATCCCAGAATAGAAAGAGGGCCCCAGCATGGACTGATCGGGAAGTCTTGGATCTCATCGCTGTGTGGGGCGATGAGTCCGTGCTTTCCGAGCTGCACTCCAAAAGAAGGAATGCAAAGATCTACGAGAAGATCTCTAAAGCCATGGCAGAGAGAGGATACAGCCGGGATGCAACGCAGTGCCGCGTGAAAATCAAGGAGCTGAGACAAGGCTACCAAAAAACCAAAGAGGCAAACGGATGCTCCGGATCCCAGCCCCACACATCCCATTTCTACGAGGCACTGCATTCCATCCTAGGTGCGGCCGCCACCACTACCCCACCACTGACCATGGACTCTGAGGATGGGATATTGTCCACGGCTGGTTCCTCGTCGGAAATGTTAGCGGACGGGGAAGATGAGGAAGGAGATGAGGAGGACGAGGCAGTCGACAGCGCTTGCACCGCTGATTTCCCCGACAGCCAGGAGCTCTTCATCACCCTTACCGAGATCCCCTACCAACCGTCCCCATCCGTTACCCCGGACACCGAATCAGGGGAAGGATCAAGCAGTAAGTGCTTTAAACATCTAAACATTTATTTTTAACATAACTGGAATATTTATATTATTAACAATGGGGTTTTCATTCAGTCATTTAAACATATAAACTTTTATTTATAACACAACAGGAATATTTATAATATCAACAATTGGTTGTTCATGATTTCTTTGCCTTAGGCAACTATTTAGTCCCAACTATGTAAAAAAAATCAAATAATGTCCGGATTTTCATGATTAGGCAACCACAGGACGCTCCACTCTGTAGTCCCTTCCAGTACAGCTACACCAAAATACGGTCTATATGTCCGGGAATTGACACAAAATCCTCATGGGACATCTCAACATAGCTCTCCTGGAGGTAGTGCTCAAGCCTGTGCATCAGGTTCCTTGGCAGGGCGATCTTGTTCGGTCCACCATGGTACGACACGTTCCCACGCCATGACTCTATCAAGTAGTCTGGGATCATAGCACGGCAGAGCATGGCGGCATACGGCCCTGGTTTCTGCATGCTCTCCCGAAGCATCCGTTCCCTGTCGCTCTCCGAGATCCTCATCAGCGTGATGTCGCACATGACGCCCTGCTTTGAATTAGGGAGGGGAATGTTAGTATTGGGACTGCTTTACAGCCACGCGGTGGAGGCGGCAGAGGGGCAGCATACAGGGATCTTTCCCTGGGACAGCCGCGAGGTGGTGGGACAGGGGCAGAGCTCATGCTTCCCTGATTGCTGCCAGCAGAGACTGGCATTGCTTTCAATGCGAAAGGAGCCCAGTGCTACTATTAAAGTTTTAAGCTGCCACAAGTCTACGGCTTACCATGTTTGACTGCTACAAAAGTTCAGGTGTCCTGCCCCGCTTCTCAGATCGCAACTGCAAGACCCCAGGCACTGAAGGCGAGGGCCGAAAATTCGACCTTGTCCTGAGTGCGCATGTGAGAGGTGCAGTGCATGGTCTTGTTCACAGAGAAAGACTATGTTCTTTGTTCACAACTTCATTTATCTGTCTCAGGAATTCACTCCCTTTTTCCCATTCCCACAGACACATCTGCGACTGTCTCCCAACCCAGCCTGGCATCACACTCCCAGAGGCTAGCGCAGATTAGGAGGAGGAAGAAGAAGACGCGTGAGGACATGTTCTCAGAACTAATGGACTGCTCCAGAGCCCAGGCAGCCCAGCAGACACAGTGGAGGGAGAACATGTCCCAAATGCACCGAGCAATCATGGAACGGGAGGAGAGGTGGCATCAGGAAGACCAGCAGGCGACTCAAACGCTGCTTGGACTAATGAGGGAGCAAACGGACACGCTCCGGCGCCTTGTGGATGTTCTGCAAGACCGGAGGCAGGAGGACAGAGCCCCGCTGCAGTCTATCTCTAACCGCCCTCCCCCGCCACAAAGTCCCACACCCCCCTCACCCAAAGTCCAAAGAAGGAGGGGCGGCAAGGGCCGTTAAAACTTTCAGTCAACCCCTGCAGACTGCTGTAGCACTAGAAGGCTCTCGTTCCCCAAAGTTTGAAAAGTCCTTTCCTACCCACCTCACACAAGCCCCCGTCCAAGTTTCCCCCCCCCCCTTTTCATGTGCGGTTCATAATAAAATATTCGTTTCTGTTAAGTACTGTTTCCAAGATTTTCTTTTAGAGGAGAGTCTGTCTGAAGGGGGGGAAGGGGTTTGGTAATTGGACAGGACAGTCACCTTTAGCAGGGTACAGAGGCGGGGGCAGGTCCAGCATCAGGACACATACACAGTGCAGTCACCAGTTACCCTGGTCAGTCTGGGAGGTGGTTTTCATGTTCTGGGGGGCGGGGGGGTTGATCTGTGACTTTGTGGCGGGGGAGGGCAGTTAGAGATCTTATGCCGCGGTCCTTATCCTGGATCACAGAGCCACGCAGCAGGGGGTCTGTAACCCTCCGCCCCCTGCCAGAAAGTCACTTGGCCAACACATACAGTCCCGCCCAGGACTGCTGGCAGGCTCCGTTGAAACAACCAGTCCACCACTGCGGAGCCTGTCATTCCTGGAGTTTAGAAGCATCATTTGCATCAGAACACTAAACCCGCCCCCCGCCACAGTCTGCGTCCCCGGTTTAAAACATTCCCACGAAAACAGTAATAAAAACAACGTTGTTCATTAACAAAACGGAACAGATTTTATTTGTTGGGAAGGTGGTGAAGGGGGTATGTAACTTGGAAGGTTAGTCAACAGTAACTGGGTAAAGAAACGGGGGCAGGTTCAGCATCTGTGTCCACAAACTTAACAGTCACTGGATACCCTGCTCAGTCAGGAACCTAGCTTTCAAAGCCTCCCGGATGCACAGCGCGTCCCGCTGGGATCTTCTAATCGCCCGGCTGTCTGGCTGGGCGTAATCAGCAGCCAGGCTATTTGCCTCAACCTCCCACACCGCCATAAAGGTCTCCCCCTTGCTCTCACACAGATTGTGGAGCACACAGCAAGCAGCTATCACAATGGGGATATTGGTTTCGCTGAGATCACAGCGAGTCAGTAAGCTTCTCCATCTCCCCTTGAGACGGCCAAAGGCACACTCCACCACCATTCTGCACTTGCTCAAACGGTAGTTGAACAGTTCTTTTTCTGAGTCCAGGGCGCCAGTATAGGGCTTCATGAGCCAGGGCATTAGCGGGTATGCAGGGTCCCCGAGGATCACTGTAGGCATCTCCACATCCCCAAGACTTATTTTGTGGTCCGGGAAGTAAAGACCTTCCTGCAGCCGTCTAAACAGACCAGAGTTCCTGAACACGCGAGCGTCATGAACCTTGCCCGGCCATCCGACGTTGATGTTTGTAAAACATCCCCTGTGGTCCACCAGTGCTTGCAGCACCATTGAAAAGTAGCCCTTTCTGTTAATGTACTGGCTGGCCTGGTGGTCCGGTCCCAGGATAGGGATGTGAGTCCCATCTATAGCCCCACCGCAGTTTGGGAATCCCATCGTGGCAAAGCCATCTATGATGACCTCCACGTTTCCCAGGGTCACTACCTTTGATAGCAGTACCTTGACGATTGCCTTGGCTACTTGCATGACAACAACCCCCACGGTAGACTTGCCCACACCAAAGTGGTTCGCGACTGACCGGTAGCTGTCCGGCGTTGCAAGCTTCCAGAGGGCTATGGCCACTCGCTTCTGGACAGTCAGGGCTGCTCGCATCCGGGTGTCCTTGCACTTCAGGGCAGGGGTCAGCAACTCACAAAGTTCGAGGAAAGTCCCCTTCCGCATGCGAAAGTTTCGCAGCCACTGGGATTCATCCCAGACCTGAAGCACTATGCGGTCCCACCAGTCCGTGCTTGTTTCCAGGGCCCAGAATCGCCGTTCCACAATATCCACAAGACCCGTTGCCACCGTGATGTCCTGGGCGCAGGGTCTCGTGGTTTCTGACAGCTCTGTGCTACTCTCCGACTTCAGGCCCTCACGGTGGTGCCGTAGCCTCCTCTCCTGATTTCTCTGCATCTGCCTCTGGTAAAGGTGGATGATAAGCTGCGAGGCGTTGAGAACGGCCACAACTGCAGCGATGGTCGCAGCGGGATCCACGCTCGCACTGCTGTGGCATCCGCGCTGTCACTGATCAGAAAAGTGTGCGAACTGATTTCCCGCCGGCGCTTTCAGGGAGGGAGGGAGGGCGGGAGTGACGGACGGATGACGACAGGTACCCAAAAGCACCCTCGACACATTTTTTTACCCAGAAGGCATTTGGGGCTCGACCCAGAATTCCAATGGGCAGCGGGGACTGCGGGAACTGTGGGATAGCTGCCCACAGTGCACCACTTCCAATGTCGACGCTTGCCCCGTTAGTGTGGACTCACAAAGTCTCACAAAGTCGAATTACTGTCCTTAGTGTGGACACACACGTTCGACTTTGTAATATCGATTCCACATATTCGATTTAAGTGAAATCGAACTACTCTTGTAGTGTAGACATACCCTTAGAGACTAACACATTTATTTAGACATAAGCTTTTGTGGGCTAAAACCCACTTCATCAGATGCATGGAGTGGAAAATACAGTAAGAAGTATATCTATTACAGCACATGAAAAGACGGGAGTTGCCTTACCAAGTGGGGGGGGGGTCAGTGCTAACGAGCCAATTCAATTAAGGTGGAAGTGGCCTATTCTCAACAGTTGACAAGAAAGGGTGAATACCAAGGGAGGGGAAATTACTTTTGTAGTGCTAATGAGGCCAATGCACTCAAGGTGGCCCATTTCAAACAGTTGACAAGAAGGTGTGTTAGTCTCTAAAGTGCCACAAGGACTCCTCGTTGTTTTTGCTGATACAGACTAACACGGCTACCACTCTGAAACCTTTACAAAGTATGTGCATCACAGGAACCTGAGCATTATGTATATTGTTCAGAACGAATTTTGTCAGGGAAAAAAATGTCGCACAATTAACCTATACACAAAGTACATGGTTCTGTTCAAACCCCAGGGATAAATTACAAATTGCTATGCTTGCTTGGCAAATGTACCCCAGCAAAGTGCAATTCTTTCTAGAAGCTTTTGAGGATGCTACCAAAAGACCTTATGTCTACCTGGTGGTGGATTTAAATGCTTCTATACCAGAGGCTTATAGATTAAGAATCAGGCTTGTTCCTCCAGCCTGGCCAGTGGTTTATACTTTGAAAAGAACAACAGCTGGATATAAAAAGAGATGAATTATCAGCAGGTTCTTTTTAATAGCAGGGGCTGCCGACCAAAAACATGTCTGTGTGAAGACAAACCTGGTCCTTTTAAAATTACTTAGCAAATCACCCTCCGCAACAAAAGAAGGCTCCACTGTGTTCAGCATCTGATGATTGAGTAATGGCCATCTCAGAAATAGTGCTCAATACCTTAAAAGGAAACATACCTTTGAAACAGAATCAAGTTCATGTGCTGAAAAAAAGATGCAAATTTAAAAAAAAACTTAAAAGAAAGATAATAATTATAGGAGATATCCCATCTCGTAGAACTGAAAGGAACCTTGAAAGGTCATTGAGTCCAGCCCCCTGCCTTCACTAGGCAGGACCAAGTACTGATTTAGCCCCAGATCCCCAAGTGGCCCTCTCAAGGATTGAGCTCACAACCCTGGGTTTAGCAGGCCAATGCTCAAACTACTGAGCTATCCCTCCCCTGTGGGTGCAACTGGTGAAGCAGTCCAGGAGGTTTATCGGACCTCTGCTAAGTTTTACTATCCCTCTGATAACAGGGCTTTTGACTAATCAATAATGGAGTATGCAGAAAAAACTTACCTGGTGCCTAACCACCACTTGGAGCAATTCAGGGTCCTTGCCCTTCCCGCCCCCCCTCCAGCAGAGGTAAATATCAGAACAACTGCTACTCGCTTACTGGATGCTGAAATGAGGTCAATTCTTCAAAGGACTGACTTAGCTGAATATGAATAGGCTAAACTTTATGTAGCCGTGCTTCAAAGCTACCTAATGAAACCCAGGCACAGTGATGTGGATAAAAGAAAAATAAGTCTATTTCTAGCAGAAAAGGAACAGAGCTTGACTGCCAAACCCCCAGAAACACCAAAGAACTCTGACTCTGTTGCTCAGGAGGTGTTGGATAATGTGAATAGGCATCACAAGAAAAATGCATTAGTTTAGCTAAATAAGCTGGGCCAGGATAAAAACATCTCTTCACAGAACAATAAAGGGGCTTTGTGTACAAAGCTCAGTGGTTAGCAGTTCTAACATGCTCGATTTAGTCAGGGCTGTCACCCAGACACACTCCGTTCTTAGCAGACATACACCTAAAGGTTGGGATGGGTTTATGAATGACTTGGTGGAGCTGAATGTACCATCCTCTGTCCTGGGCAAAGCGGCCGACACAGATCTTTTGGAACGCCTGAAGGCCTCGACCCCAACACCAGGGAAGATCAATAAACAACACTACCATCCCCTTGTTTGGCTCCTAAAAAGCAAAAATTGTCTAAAAGGCCTGAATGGCTCAGTGGGTAATGTTTTTCATGCTTTAAAGAAGTAATTTTTAAAATGGCAATGTTTTGCTTTAAATACAATATTTGCTTTTCAAAAATTTTTAATATCTATGTGTACTTTCTCTGAAATGGCCATTTCAAAATCAAATGAACAAAACAAACAAACCCCCACCAGCCATCAACTGTCTTTATACCCCCTACCTCGGGGTGCTTTATGGAGAAACGTGGTTATGAAAGTCATTGCAAGATATACGTCTGGGCTTGTTGAAACGTGTTTTCAGCGAGCCTAAACATGGCTGAGATTTTACTTTTTTTATTTTTTACAAAATTCATCACCATAAGGTCATTTTGCACTAAGTCATTAGAATACAAATTTAAAATCTGCCCAAAAGATAAACCCTTGCTATGGTGATGTAAGAAAAACATGCAGTGATAGCTGCAGGTGACAGAGCAGGGGGTCTCATTATCTAGAGTGAAACACGCAGTGGCATTTTGTTTAAAAATTTCATAATGCTTCTAGAAAAGAACAAACTCTCCACAGTCATGATCCACCAGGTACAAGGCAAACCAGTGTTCACCCGGTTGGTTGTGTGTGGGTGTCTGTTGACAACCAAACCAAGGGCTCTGGGCTCCTTGAGACAGCCTGTCCTCTGGGAACCAGTCACAAGAAAACACATCTTAGGGTACGTCTATACTTACGCGCTGGTTCAGCGGCAAGCAATTGATCTTCTGGGATCGATTTATCGCGTCTTGTCTAGACGCGATAAATCGATCCCGGAAGTGCTCGCCGTCAACGCCGGTAATCCTGCTCCGTGAGAGGAGTAGGCGGAGTCGACGGGGGAGCCTGCCTGCAGCGTGTGGACCCGCGGTAAGTACTTTTAAGTTCGAACTAAGATACTTCGACTTCAGCTACGTTATTCACGTAGCTGAAGTTGCGTATCTTAGTTCGAACTGGGGGCTTAGTGTGGACCAGCCCTAAGAAATTCTCTTTCAGGGGCCACTGATAAAACACGTGATAGCTGTGTGGTGTCCATATTCAAATATAGTCAAACAGAATGTTTTCCTCTGATTTATCTCTATGACGTTGTCAAAAACCTCATACACAATCATATTGATGTTGACTGTCAAAGCCTTCGCAAAACATATTTCTCCTTTCACGTTCCCAGTTTTTATCAGGGAATAGTGATCAGCGCATTCCTGGTCAGGAGACAGGTCAAAGGCAAACATGGTGTAACTCTGTGCAAATTCCTTCCGGTTGATTAACAGCGAACGATCTTTGATGTGTTCACCAGCCATGTACCAGATTCATGTACTCGCTCATGCAGTTTCTGGCTTTGAAGTCTGGTTGCAGAGGCTTAGCTGGTATCTGTTCACCATCAACATACAAGGCCACAAAATTAATACTGTAATGTTTAAAGTGAAAGGGGTTTTACTGAAATTTTCACTTAAAGCATCATTATCCACAAACCCAAGGACAAGCATTTTGGGTAACTGTCCCAAGAACAGGTTCTCCTGACCCTGCTGCCTGCAGGGATGCTAAACACCTTCATTCCCACATGGTCCATGAGGTATTTAGCACTAGCCTTTGACCCAGATGGAAGCCCGGGGCCACCAGTACTTTCATCACTAAACGAGATGCTGATATAATCCATAGTTTAAAGCAGGGGCGGGCAAACTTTTTGGCCTGAGGGCCGCATCGGGTTTCATAAATTGTATGGAGGGCCAGTTAGGGGAGGGGTCGTGGCCCAGCCCCCACCTCCTATCTGCCCCTCCTGGGACTCCTGCCCCATCCAACCCCCCCCCATTCCCTGGCAGCCCCCCCCCCCCCGGGACCCCTGCCCCATCCAACCTGTCAAGGCTGCTTCCCCACTCTGAACTTAGGGTACAGATGTGGGGGCCTGCATGAAAACTTCTAAGCTTAACTACCAGCTTAGATCTGGTCCGCTGCCACCACTCCCAATGTGCTAATTCCCTTCCCTGGGTAGCCTTGAGAGACTCTTCACCAATTCTCTGGTGAATACAGATCCAACCCCCTTGGATCTAAAAACAAGGAAAAATTAATCAGGTTCTTAAAAAGAAGGCTTTTAATTAAAGAAAAAGGTAAAAATTATCTCTGTAAAATCAGGATGGGAAATAACTTTACAGGGTAATCAAACTTAAAGAGCCCAGAGGACCCCCCTCTAGCCTTAGGTTCAAAGTTACAGCAAACAGAGGTAAACACCCTAGTAAAAGGTACATTTACAAGTTAAGAAAACAAAGATAAAACTAACATGCCTTGCCTGGCTGTTTACTTACAAGTTTGAAATATGAGAGACTTGTTCAGAAAGATTTGGAGAGCCTGGATTGATGTCTGGTCCCTCTTAGTCCCAAGAGCGAACAACGACCAAAACAAAGAGCACAAACAAAAGCTTTCCCCCCACCAAGATTTGAAAGTATCTTGTCCCCTTATTGGTCCTTTGGGTCAGGTGTCAGCCAGGTTACCTGAGCTTCTTAACCCTTTACAGGTAAAAGGATTTTGGAGTCTCTGGCCAGGAGGGATTTTATAGTATTGTACACAGGAGGGCTGTTACCCTTCCCTTTATAGTATCAGAGGGGTAGCCGTGTTAGTCTGAATCTGTAAAAAGCAACAGAGGGTCCTGTAGCACCTTTAAGACTAACAGAAGTATTGGGAGCATAAGCTTTCGTGGGTAAGAACCTCACTTCTTCAGATGGCATCTGAAGAAGTGAGGTTCTTACCCACGAAAGTTTATGCTCCCAATACTTCTGTTAGTCTTAAAGGTGCCACAGGAGCCTCTGTTGCTTCCCTTTATAGTTATGACACGCCCCCCAAATCACAGATAGTGTTGGACAGCTGGTTCCACACTGGCTGTGATTTCTTCCTGGAGCTCTAGGAGAAAACAGAGTTAATAAGACACATGCACCTTTAGACATGCTACTGATTATATAAAAACTAACAATATGTTCCACATTCCAAGAACAATGTTTAACCAGTTGATTCTGGGAAACTTTCCAGGGAGAGTGCATCAGCCACTTTGTTAGAAGCTCCTGAAATGTGTTGTATTTCAAAATCAAAATCTTGGAGAGCTAAACTCCACCGAAGAAGTTTTTTGTTATTCCCCTTGGCGGTATGAAGCCACTGTAGCGCAGCATGGTCTGTTTGTAGTTGGAAACGCCGTCCCCAAACATATGGGCGTAGCTTTTCCAGCGCGTACACAATGGCGTAGCATTCCTTTTCGCTGATTGACCAGTGGCTTTCCCTCTCAGACAGTTTCTTGCTGAGAAACATGACAGGATGGAATTCTTGATCCGGTCCTTCCTGCATTAAAACTGCTCCCACTCCCCGCTCGGACGCATCTGTGGTTACTAGGAACGGTTTGTCAAAGTCTGGGGCCCTTAGCACAGGGTCAGACATGAGTGTTGCCTTAAGCTGGTTAAAGGCCTTTTGACACTCATCAGTCCACTGAACTGCATTTGGCTGTTTCTTTCTGGTTAGGTCTGTCAGTGGGGCGGCGATTTGGCTGTAGTGTGGTACAAATCGCCTATAATATCCGGCCAAGCCTAAGAAGGATTGGACCTGTTTCTTTGACTTTGGAACCAGCCACTTTTGGATAGCATCCACTTTGGCCTGTAGGGGATTTATAGTTCCTTGACCCACCTGGTGCCCCAGGTAAGTCACTCTGTTTTGGCCTATTTGACACTTTTTAGCCTTAACAGTTAGTCCTGCCTGCCTGATGCGCTCAAAGACTTTTTCCAGGTGCTCCAGGTGTTCTGCCCATGACTCAGAAAAATGGCCACATCATCAAGGTAGGCAACTGCAGATTCTCCCAATCTCGCTAGGAGACCATCTACAAGTCTTTGGAAGGTGGCGGGTGCATTTCGCAGCCCGAAAGGGAGTACATTGAATTCATACACCCCTGCCTGGGTGACGAAGGCTGAACTTTCCTTGGTGGGTTCATTTAGTGGTACTTGCCAGTACCCCTTGGTTAAGTCTAAGGTAGAGATGAATTGGGCATGTCCCAATTTCTCCAATAGCTCATCTGTGCATGGCTTTGGATAGTTGTCAGGACGAGTTACAGCATTTAGCTTACGGTAGTCCATGCAAAAGCGTATTTTCCCATCTGGTTTGGGAACTAGAACCACTGGAGATGCCCATGCACTCTTAGAGGGGCGGATTATACCCATCTGTAGCATGTCCTGGATCTCCCTTTTTATAGCAGTTTGGGCATGAGGTGACTCCCGGTAGGGTGAGGTTCTAATTGGGTGAGCATTACCTGTGTCAATGGAGTGGTATGCCCGTTCGGTCCGTCCTGGAGTGGCTGAGAACATTGGCGCAAATCTAGTGCACAGCTCCTTGATCTGCTGCCGCTGCAGACGTCCAAGGGTCGCGGAGAGGTTCACCTCTTCCACGCCACCATTACTTTTCCTTCGTTGTAGACACCTTCAGGCCACTCCGCGTCATCTGTTTCCTGGGCTGTAAACTGGGAAACCTTTAATTCTCTGGAATAAAAGGGCTTAAGAGAATTAACATGGTATACCTTAGGCTTTATGTTGGAGGTGGGGGATGCTATGAGATAGTTAACAGCTCCTAGGCGCTCCTGGACCGTGAATGGTCCTTCCCATGACGCTTCCATTTTATGGGCCTGGAGCGCCTTTAAGACCATGACTTGGTCTCCTACTTTGAAGGACCGTTCTCGGGAATGTTTATCATACCAGGCCTTTTGCTCTTCCTGAGCATCCTTTAGGTTTTCTTTAGCAAGGGCTAAAGAGTGATGGAGGGTGCTTTGTAGGTTGCTTACAAAGTCTAGAATGTTAGTTCCTGGGGAAGGCGTAAACCCCTCCCATTGCTGCTTCACCAACTGTAATGGCCCCTTAACCTCGCGGCCATACACAAGTTCAAATGGTGAAAACCCTAAACTGGGATGTGGTACAGCCCTGTAGGCAAAAAGCAACTGCTGCAACACTAGGTCCCAATCATTGGAGTGTTCATTTACGAATTTACGTATCATGGCCCCCAAAGTTCCATTAAACCTCTCCACCAGGCCATTGGTTTGATGGTGGTAAGGGGTGGCAACCAAGTGATTCACCCCATGAGCTTCCCACAGGTTTTTCATGGTCCCTGCCAGGAAATTAGTTCCCGAATCTGTAAGGATGTCGGAGGGCCAACCTACCCTGGCAAAAATGTCTGCTAATGCCTGGCACACACTTTTATCCCTGGTGTTGCTTAAGGGTACTGCTTCCGGCCATCGGGTAGCAAAATCCATGAAAGTCAGTAGGCAAGGTTACAGACTGTGACATGAAGGGTTGAATTGTCACTGGAGCCTCCGGGTTGATGAGTT
Source organism: Emys orbicularis (assembly GCF_028017835.1). Classification (NCBI taxonomy): domain Eukaryota; kingdom Metazoa; phylum Chordata; order Testudines; family Emydidae; genus Emys; species Emys orbicularis. Next base: position 12,947,186 of record NC_088702.1, read on the forward strand.
TGGGGTCCACTAGGGATTGGTGGATAGTCAACACTTGTGCCCCAGTGTCCCTCCAAGCGATAACCTTCTTTCCGCCCACTCTCAAGGTTTCCCTTCGCTCCGAGGGTATGAGAGAGGCATCTGGGCCTGGGGATCTTTGGTGCGATTGTGGTGTAATGAACTGTAATCGGTTGGGGTTCTTGGGGCAGTGGGCCTTTATATGTCCCAGTTCATTACATTTAAAACATCGCCCTGCTAAGGTATCACCGGGGCGATGTTGGTTGGTGGAGACTGGTGTGGTGGGGTGAGAAGGCGTCTGGGGTTTCCCTTGGGAGGAAGGTGGGGCCTTGGGTTGTCCCCAGTGGTAAGATTTTGTTTCGGGTTGCCCCTTCTGATATTCGCTCCAACTGCTACTAGTTTTTTTCTTTTCTGCCACCTCCACCCATTTGGCTCCAATCTCCCCCGCCTCGGTTACAGTTTTGGGCTTCCCATCTAGGATGTACCTTTCTATTTCCTCAGGAACACCCTCCAAAAACTGCTCCATTTGCATTAGGAAGGGCAACTCTTCTGTAGATTTAACATTTGCTCCTGATATCCAGGCATCCCAATTTTGTGAGTTGTGAGTTCAATCCTTGAGGGGGCCACTTAGGGATCTGGGGCAAAATCAGTACTTGGTCCTGCTAGTGAAGGCAGGGGGCTGGACTCAATGACCTTTCAAGGTCCCTTTCAGTTCTAGGAGATGGGATATCTCTATTAATTTATTTTTATAGGTGGGGAATTTTCTGGGATGGGAAGTGGTACCTGGAGAGGGGTTGCTAGGATTGGCTGGTATATCCGGCCTAGCCCGTGCTAATTCCAGTTCATGCTTCCTCTCTCTTTCTCTCTCCTCCATCTCTTTTTCTTTCAGCTCCATCTCTTTTTCTTTTTGCTCCATAGCTCTCCTGTTGGCCTCCTCTTTGGCTTTCTCTTCTCTTTCTCTCTCCTCCATAGCAGCTTCTTTCTCGAGTTTTTTTTAATTGGAGCAGTCTCTGATGTTTCTTTTCATTTTCTTCTGCTTCTAGTCTGGCCAGTTCTAGTTTGTTAACTGCTTCACTGGTAGTCATTTTCCTGCTTTCTTGTGCTGGGTCACACCCCCTCTGCAGTTCACTGAAACTGGGATGCACTCAGCTCAGGCTGCTTAGGTAACAGAGACTTTCTAACTAGCTATCCCCGAGAGGTAGAAAGAAAAAAAACAATTCAGCTTGTAAATTCCTTTTGCCAGCTGTTTGCTCACTGCTTGAACCCTTCTCTTAACAAAGACCCTTGTTAAAAAAACTTAACACCTCTGCCTTCAGGCAAGGAGAGATCAGATATGCATCTACCTTCAGCTCTGCTTTCCAAGCAGCTAGAAAGGAGGGAAAAATTTTTTACTGGCTTTTGGTTTAAAATGATCCCACCGCTACCACCATGTCAAGGCTGCTTCCCCACTCTGAACTTAGGGTACAGATGTGGGGGCCTGCATGAAAACTTCTAAGCTTAACTACCAGCTTAGATCTGGTCCGCTGCCACCACTCCCAGTGTGCTAATTCCCTTCCCTGGGTAGCCTTGAGAGACTCTTCACCAATTCCCTGGTGAATACAGATCCAAACCCCTTGGATCTTAAAACAAGGAGAAATTAATCATCCCCCCTCCAACTCCTGGTGGATCAAGATCCAACCCCCTTGGATCTAAAAACAAGGAAAAATTAATCAGGTTCTTAAAAAGAAGGCTTTTAATTAAAGAAAAAGGTAAAAATTATCTCTGTAAAATCAGGATGGGAAATAACTTTACAGGGTAATCAAACTTAAAGAGCCCAGAGGACCCCCCTCTAGCCTTAGGTTCAAAGTTACAGCAAACAGAGGTAAACACCCTAGTCCTTTGGGTCAGGTGTCAGCCAGGTTACCTGAGCTTCTTAACCCTTTACAGGTAAAAGGATTTTGGAGTCTCTGGCCAGGAGGGATTTTATAGTATTGTACACAGGAGGGCTGTTACCCTTCCCTTTATAGTTATGACACAACCCCTACTCTCATGTCCCCTGACTGCCCCCTGCCACCCCATTCAACCCCCCTTCTTCCTGACTGCCCCCTCCCCCCGGGATCCCTGCCCCTATTCAACCCCCTGTTCCTCCCCCGACCGCCCCAACCCCTATCCACACCCCCACCCCCTGACCACCACCCCGAACTCCCCGGCCCTCTATCCAACCCCCCCTGCTCCGGGCCCCCTTACCGGATGTGGCCCGCGGGCGGTAGTTTGCCCACCTCTGGTTTAAAGTGTCTTTACTGCATGTTAGTTTAATTTTCACATCCACACCATTCAACAGAAGTTTTTCTTGAAAAAACAGGTTGATCTGTAGATGACCCAACAGCTCTGTCCTCCTTGCTGGGTTGTCAGGTTTGCCTGCCTCAAAAAGGCTTGAAGCTCAGTTGCTTCATGCTGGACGGGAGTGTCTTTGTAAAACAGGCAAGCGGAAAATTGTGTGGTGAGGATGTCATCGCTGTAATTGAGCACTGATTCTATAAAGGCCCTCTAAAGGTAACAGTTGTTGATTTGGCTTTTGAGGTGGTCTCCCAACGTGACTTCCAACTGACTGAAAATAGACACCATGGGCTAATTCACCAGGCCCACCTCGGCCTCCTGTTGAGGGCGGTTCCATCTTCTTTTACTGTCTTGCAGAAAAGATACAGCAGCATGTTGTTTAAATCCATATAATCTGTGCCATTCCCTGCTATAAAAGGCTGATGGGGCAGCCTCCATAATGGCCAATAGAGGCAGCACCTCAATGTAGATGCTTTTCTCTGTGCTAGTCTGCATAGGGGCTATTTGGAACAAGTCTAGTTTGGATTTGGTGCACTCTTTAGACTTGCAGTGAACAAAAGCCATGTTGATTAAAATATATCTCTTTTACCAGGTGGAGAGTGTCATCTCTTTCTCCCAGTCTTCCCCTTGGTCTTTCACTTATGACTGGTTCTGCATGCCAAAGTCCTTCTTTTAAAGGGTTTTGGGGACACCCTGTGTCACAGGTATGACATATTTCTCTTTCTCTTCCTCCTTTTAATGTATATCAATCTCGATCCCTCCTGTATAGCTTGTTTACTCAGCTTCTCCAGAAGACATCAGGAGACATGGCCTACCACATCTCTGGCTCTGTTTTGAATGGCTATTTTTACATGGGGTTTAATAATATCTAGACCCTCTTCAGAAGTGGTATGGCTTTTTGAAAGAGACTGCGGAATATTCCACCCACACCAGCCACGTACGTCACAGGGGCCCATGATATCCAGGAAAGGCATATCCAGCCTGGGCTTTGTAACTGTTTCTGTAGATGGTGGGTCCTTGTAATTTTTTATGGTCGCCACAGCTTTTTGCTTTTAAAATGCATGCTCTCTCTGGGAGCACAGTGCAGCTTGATGATCACCTTGCAAGTGAAATGAGACGGTGTTTGTTATGGTCTGTCTTTATTTCAGGGGTGATGGTATCAATGTGGTGTTTACTGACAGGGACGTAATGTGGTTTATCATATGTGATGGTGACAAACTCATTGTTCCTTCCTTGGATGAGGACGCAGAGTAACAGGGTATGGAAAAGGCCCCCACAATTCTATGATACCTGTGTATGCATACAAGGAGCAGAAACCCTCTATAATGTCTGCTGAGAGGGGAATCTTTTTGACATTGAGATTGGGGCCCAAACCCAAAATATTAGCTCCCCACTGGTAGAAAACACATAAGCAACATTGGAGGATTTGTATCTAACTTTTCTACTGACAGGGTCATAGCTCATGACCACCTCCTGTGGTCCTGGTTGACTAGCCATGGAATTGCTTATGTGATCCAGTAATTCAGGTATAGAGTAGTAATAGTCTTGTCGTAAGATTAAAGGTGCTGAAACTAGGAGTGCTGGGGGTGCTGCTGCACCCCCTGGATTGAAGTAGTAGCAAACCAAATACATGGTTTCTGCCTTCAGCACCCCCACTATAAAAATACCACTTCATAGAAGCCTGGGAAACAAGTAGGAAGAATTGGAAGTTCTGGCACAATCAAGGAACTACGATGTGATTGGAATAACAGAAACTTGTTGGGGTAGTTCACATGACTGGAGCAGTGTCATGGATGGGTATAAACTGTTCAGGAAGGACAGGTATGGGAGGAAAGGTGAAGGAGTTGCATTGTATGTAAGAGAGCGGTATGATTGCTCAGAGCTCCAGTTTGAAATTGGAGAAAAGCCTGTTGAGAGTCTTTGGGTTAAGTTTAGAGGTAAGAGTAACAAGGCTGATGTCAGGGTGGGCGTGTGCTATAGACCACCGGATCAGAAGGATGAGGTAGATGAGGCTTTCTTTGGACAACTAACTGAAGTCTCCAGATCACAGGCCCTGGTTCTAATGGGGGACTTCAATCACCCTGACATCTGCTGGGAGAGCAATACAGCAATGCACAGACAATCCAGGAAGTTTTTGGAGAGTGTTGGGGACAACTTCCTGGTACAAGTGCTGGAGGAACTGACTAGGGGCTGTGCTTCTCTTGACCTGCTGCTTACAAACAGGGAAGAATTTGGTAGGGGAAGTAGAAGTGGGTGGCAACCTAGGCAGCAGTGACCATGAGATGGTTGAGTTCAGGATCCTGAAAAAAGGAAGAAAGGAGAGTAGCAAAAAACGGACCCTGGACTTCAGAAAAGCAGACTTAGACTCCCTTAGGGAACTGATGGTCAGGATCACCTGGGAGGCTAATCTGAGGGGGAAAGGAGTCCAGGAGAGCTGGCTGTATGTTAAAGAAGCCTTATTGAGGGCGCAGGAACAAACAATCCCAAAGTGCAGAAAGAATAACAATAATGGCAGGTGACCAGCTTGGCTTAACAGTGAAATGTTCAGTGAGCTTAAACTCAAAAAGGAAGCTTAAAAGAAGTGGAAATTTGGACAGATGACTAGGGAATAAAAATATTGCTAGAGCATGCAGGGGTGTGATCAGGAAGGCCAAGGCACAATTGGAGCTGCAGCTAGCAAGGGATGTGAAGGGTAACAAGAAGGATTTCTACAGGTATGTTAGCAACAAGAAGAAGGTCAGGGAAAGCATGGGACCCTTACTGAATGGGGGAGGCAACATAGTGACAGATGATGTGGAAAAAGCTGAAGTACTCAATGCTTTTTTTGCCTCGGTCTTCACAGACAAGGGCAGCTCCCAGACTGCTACACTGGGCAACACAGAATGGGGAGGAGGTGAGCAGCCCTCAGTGGAGAAAGAACAGCTTAAGGACTATTTAGAAAAGCTGGACATGCACAAGTCCATGGATCCAGATCTGATGCATCCAAGGGTGCTGAGTGAGTTGGCTGATGTGATTACAGAGAATTCGTGGTGATCGGGGGAGGTCCCGAACGACTGGAAAAAGACAAATATAGTGCCCATATTTTAAAAAGGGAAAAAAGAGAACACAAGGAATTTTGGGGGGAGGGGTAGCTCAGTGGTTTGAGCATTGGCCTACTAAACCTAGGGTTGGGTGTTCAATCCTTGGGGGGACCATTTAGGGAGCTGGGGCAAAAATCTGTCTGGGGATTGGCCCCCCTTTGAGCAGGGGGTTAGTCTAGATGAACTCCTGAGGTCCCTTCCAACCCTGATATTCTATAGACTGGTCAGCCTCACCTCAATCCCCAGCAAAATCATGGAGCAGGTCCTCAAGGAATCCATTTTGAAGCACTTGGAGGAGAGGAAGCTGATCAGGAACAGTCCACATGGATTCACCAAGGGCAAGTCATGCCTGACCAACCTGATTGCCTTCTATGATTCATAGATTCATAGATTCTAGGACTGGAAGGGACCTCGAGAGGTCATCGAGTCCAGTCCCCTGCCCGCATGGCAGGACCAAATACTGTCTAGACCATCCCTGATAGACATTTATCTAACCTACTCTTAAATATCTCCAGAGATGGAGATTCCACAACCTCCCTAGGCAATTTATTCCAGTGTTTAACCACCCTGACAGTTAGGAACTTTTTCCTAATGTCCAACCTAGACCTCCCTTGCTGCAGTTTAAGCCCATTGCTTCGTGTTCTATCCCCAGAGGCTAAGGTGAACAAGTTTTCTCCCTCCTCCTTATGACACCCTTTTAGATACCTGAAAACTGCTATCATGTCCCCTCTCAGTCTTCTCCTTTCCAAACTAAACAAACCCAATTCTTTCAGCCTTCCTTCATAGGTCATGTTCTCAAGACCTTTAATCATTCTTGTTGCTCTTCTCTGGACCCTTTCCAATTTCTCCACATCTTTCTTGAAATGCGGTGCCCAGAACTGGACACAATACTCCAGCTGAGGCCTAACCAGAGCAGAGTAGAGCGGAAGAATGACTTCTCGTGTCTTGCTCACAACACACCTGTTAATACATCCCAGAATCATGTTTGCTTTTTTTGCAACAGCATCACACTGTTGACTCATATTTAGCTTGTGGTCCACTATAACCCCTAGATCCCTTTCTGCCGTACTCCTTCCTAGACAGTCTCTTCCCATTCTGTATGTGTGAAACTGATTTTTTCTTCCTAAGTGGAGCACTTTGCATTTGTCTTTGTTAAACTTCATCCTGTTTAACTCAGACCATTTCTCCAATTTGTCCAGATCATTTTGAATTATGACCCTGTCCTCCAAAACAGTTGCAATCCCTCCCAGTTTGATATCATCTGCAAACTTAATAAGCGTACTTTCTATGCCAATATCTAAGTCGTTAATGAAGATATTGAACAGAGCCGGTCCCAAAACAGACCCCTGCGGAACCCCACTCGTTATGCCTTTCCAGCAGGATTGGGAACCATTAATAACAACTCTCTGAGTACGGTTATCCAGCCAGTTATGCACCCACCTTATAGTAGCCCCATCTAAATTGTATTTGCCTAGTTTGTCGATAAGAATATCATGCGAGACCGTATCAAATGCCTTACTAAAGTCTAGGTATACCCCATCCACAGCTTCTCCCTTATCCACAAGACTCGTTATCCTATCAAAGAAAGCTATCAGATTGGTTTGACATGATTTGTTCTTTACAAATCCATGCTGGCTGTTCCCTATCACCTTACCACCTTCCAAGTGTTTGCAGATGATTTCCTTAATTACTTGCTCCATTATCTTCCCTGGCACAGAAGTTAAACTAACTGGTCTGTAGTTTCCTGGGTTGTTTTTATTTCCCTTTTTATAGATGGGCACTATATTTGCCCTTTTCCAGTCTTCTGGTATCTCTCCCATCTCCAATGATTTTCCAAAGATAATAGCTAGAGGCTCAGATACCTCCTCTGTTAGCTCCTTGAGTATTCTAGGATGCATTTCATCAGGCCCTGGTGACTTGCAGGCATCTAACTTTTCTAAGTGATTTTTAACTTGTTCTTTTTTTATTTTATCTGCTAAACCTACCCCCTTCCCATTAGCATTCACTATGTTAGGCATTCCTTCAGACTTCTCCGTGAAGACCGAAACAAAGAAGTCATTAAGCATCTCTGCCATTTCCAAGTTTCCTGTTACTGTTTCTCCCTCTTCACTAAGCAATGGGCCTACCCTGTCTTTGGTCTTCCTCTTGCTTCTAATGTATTGATAAAAAGTCTTCTTGTTCCCCTTTATTCCCGTAGCTAGTTTGAGCTCATTTTGTGCCTTTGCCTTTCTAATCTTGCCCCTGCATTCCTGTGTTGTTTGCCTGTGTTGAAGACAGCTCCTCTGTAGAACCCATTAAATCTTTCAGCAAATCCCAGCGCTGGGCAGAACCTGGAGAACCTATATGTGTTGTTTGTGGTCGTTATGGTGAATATATTTGTGATAAAACAGATGAAGATGTTTGTAGTTTGGAATGTAAAGCCAAACTGGCTCTGTCGATATGCGGAAAGTGGTGGATGTGATATATCTTGACTTTAGCAAAGCTTTTGATACGGTCTCCCACAGTATTCTTGCTAGCATATTAAAGAAGTATGGATTGGATGAATGGACTATAAGGTGGATAGAAAGCTGGCTAGATTGTCGGGTAGTGATCAACAGCTCGATGTCTAGTTGGCAGCCGGTATCAAGCGGAGTGCCCCAGGGGTTGGTCCTGGGGCCGTTTTTGTTCAACATCTTTATTAATGATCTGGATGATGGGATTAATTGCACCCTCAGCAAGTTCACAGATGACACTAAGATGGGGGGAGAAGTAGATATGCTGGAGGGTAGGGATAGGATCCAGAGTGACCTAGACAAATTGGAGGATTGGGCCAAAAGAAATCTGATGTGGTTCAACAAGGACAAGTGCAGAGTCCTGCACTAGGAAGGAAGAACCCATGCACCGCTACAGGCTGGGGACCAACTGGCTAAGCAGCAGTTCTGCAGAAAAGGACCTGGGGATTACAGTGGACGAGAAGCTGGATATGAATCAGCAGTGTGCCCTTGTTGCCAAGAAGGATAATGACATATTGGGCTGCATTAGTAGGAGCATTGCCAGCAGATCGAGGGAATTGATTATTCCCCTCTATTTGGCACAGGTGAGGCCACACCTGGAGTATTGCGCCCAGTTTTGGTTCCCCCCCCCCCCCCCACTACAGAAGGGATGTGGACAAATTGGAGATAGTCCAGCGGAGGGCAATGAAAATGATTAGGGGGCTGGGGCACATGACTTATGAGGAGAGGCTGAGGGAACTGGGATTGTTTAGTCTGCAGAAGAGAAGACTGAGGGGGGATTTTATCGCAGCCTTCAATTACCTGAAGGGGGGTTCCAAAGAAGATGGAGCTAGGCTGTTCTCAGTGGTGGCAGATGACAGAACAAGAAGCAATGGTCTCAAGTTGCAATGGGGGAGGTCTAGGTTGGATATTAGGAAACACTATTTCACTAGGAGGGTGGTGAAGCACTGGAATGGTTACCTAGGGAGGTGGTGGAATCTCCTTCCTTAGAGGTTTTTAAGGCCCAGCTTGACAAAGCCCTGGCTGGGATGATTTAGTTGGTGTTGTTCCTGCTTTGAGCAGGGGATTGGACTAGATGACCTCCTGAGGTCTCTTCCAACCCTAATATTCTATGATTCTATGATAGGGTGTAACTCCATTTCTTAGCTGAAAGGTGATTTCAAAAGGGGGGTCTTCATTCAAACTGTTCCAGCTGTATTGGTTTTGTGCGGTGTATTTTCAATAATCCCATCTCCCAGGTCCCCAGAAGATCCAGGGGCTTAACTACCTGTACTGTAAAGTTCAAGCTAGTGTTTGGGGGGGAAACCCCACAGCTGGCATTGCTGGGTGAAGTGATGTAAAAGCCACCATCACTCATTTTTCCTCTTTGCAGGAGTAATTGTTTTCTTTCACATCTAAATGTCACAGAGTTGTGACGTTTTAAACCAACCATTAAACTTACCAGGACAACCCGACCATTTCACCAGTAGCTGCTTTTTTCTCCCCTTTACTTTCTCAGCTAAAACTTTTTAATTCTTCTAAATCTTATCCTATTTGTGGTTAACTTTTTGTAATTCTTCAGGGTAAAAAGATCCAATAACTATCTCACCCCCGTAATCTTTTAATAGGTATACCAGGTCTCTGTCCCTCGGTTAAGGCTTCATCCACTATGAATATCTCATTGATAAACATTTGTTCATAACCTTTTTCAAAAGCTCCTTTGATTTTGGATAGTCTCACATGGTCATCTTTTCTAAAAGGGGCAACAACAGGTTTTATTTTAAAATTGTCTCAATAAACTGTTTTCTATACCTTCAGAGAATTTGAGGGGGTTAACGTCATTGGGTCTCATACATATAGTTCTCTTAAAGCTTTTGTTGTAACTCTTTATAAACTCAAGTAACACGTTGATGTAGCAAAAGGTGTTGTGGATGTTGTGTGGATCTTAGATTTTAAACTTCTGTTAAACCATTCCACAGCCCAGCTTTGACTTCATGATTAGTAACAAACTGGTGAACATCCCACCACTTTAACAATTTGCTTAAAGGTTGTTTAAGAATTCATTTCTCTGATCAGTTTTTAATTTTTGAGGCACATGACCTTCATTGAAAATAGTTTTAAAGGCCTTTGATACTTCACCACCCATCTTGTCTTTTAGGCCTTAGGCCCAGGCATATTTAGATAATAAGTCTATCACTGTTAAGATGTACTTAAAACCATGTTTGTGTTTGGAGAACTACTGCAAATCCACCAGATCTGCTTGCCATTGTGCACGCATATCTGAAACAACAGTCTTGTTTCTTTTAAACGTATTTGAGCTGGTTTGTGTAAAGTGTAAGCGTCCCGGTCTGAAAGCCAAGCTGCTACCGGTCTTCTAGTTAAAGTTTTACTGTGCTTTCTGGCAGTTTGAAAAAGAGGGTTCACTCCTCTGAAGCCCCAACTTCCCCGGGAGTGTAAGATATTTTCTTTACCAGAGTTACCTGTGCAGACATGACTGTTAGCTGTAGTCTGTTACTAACAGGAGTATACAGCATTAAAATGACAAATGTAAACAAGTTTTATGAATCACCTGGTTTAACACACCATTTTACAGTCACGCAGGGTTGTGAGTTCAATCCTCGAGGGGGTCATTTAGGGATCTGGGGCAAAAATCTGTCTGGGGATTAGTCCTGCTTTGAGCAGGGGGATATTCTATGATTCCAGGTATATTTTCAGGAGATGTTTTACCTGCTTGGTCTCTCCCTCCATCCGGAAAGGGAACAACAAAGAGAGCACAAACAAAATCTCCTCCCCCCCGCCGCCGCCTCCAGATTTGAAAGTATCTTCTTTCCTCATTGGTTCTTCTGGTCAGGTGCCAACTAGGTGATTTGAGCTACTTAACCCCTTACGGGTAAAGTGATTCAGTACAGCTGCCAAGGAGGGATTTTATGCTACCCTTCTCTCTATATTTATGACAGGGCCCGATCTGGTAGGGGAACTCTGAGCCCTTTCACCTGATCAGGTCCCTGTAGACGAGTTTCCACAAAACTGCCTACTTGTGGGTCAGAGAAGGAACAAGACCCTCACATGTAGCTATTAGCACAGTGGTTTGGGTACTAAGCTATGATAAAAGAGACCCCTGGGTCAAGTCCCCCACCCCCTGAGGGGAGAAGAGATTTGAAGAGGGATCTGCCCCTCTTTGGGTGAGTGCCCTAAGCACTGGGTTTCAGGATATGCTGATGTGGAGCTCCCTCAGTCTCTCCTGTTGAAGCTGTTCCACAGCTGGCTTTTGTGAATCCTATTCTTAGGTGCCTATCTCCACACTTGTTGCATAGGGAGCCATGGGGCTGGACTCCGGCTTTGTGAACTGCAGTGATTTTCTTGGTGCCTAAAAGTTCACCACTGTGCCTAAGTTCCTTTGTGAATCTAACTCCTAGTCCATGGTGTTAAAACAGATCTTTAATGGCCCATGGCTGGGCAGATTGTTATCGGTACCAGTGAAAATGTGGATTCAATTTGCTCAATGCGCAGCAATTTATTTGAGAAAGAATCACACAAACAGCAAAAGGTTATATAATATGTCTTCCTAATAAGCCTCATGACTTATGAGGAGAGGCTGAGGGAACTGAACTTATTTAGTCTGTAGAAGAAGAGAGTGAGGGGGGCAGGGCCGGATTAAGCCAGGGGCTTTAGGGGCTGCAGCCCTGGGCCCTGGCTCAAGGGGGGCCCCGCAAAAATAAACCACAGGTAGCAATTTCCGGGCCACTAAAAGGGGCGCTCAGGCAGGCTGCCTGCCTGCCATAGCCCCACGACGCTCCCGGAAGTGGCTGGCTGCTGGCACGTCTCTGCGACTCCTGCAAGGTGGGAGAGGCGGCTCCACGCGCTGCCCCTGCCTCCAGAAATGGCCAATGGGAGCTACGGGGGCGGTGCTTTCGGGCATAGGCAGCATACAGAGACCTGCTGCCCCCTCCCCCCATGGGGCACACAGAGACGTGCCAGCATCCAGCTGCTTCCAGGAGCAGCGTGGGGCTATGGCAGGCAGGCAGCCTGAGACCTGCTTCGCCGCTGGCCGGGAGCCGCTCGTGGTAAGCACCTCCCAGCGGAAGCCTGCACCTCACACCCCCTCCCCCACTCCAACCCCCTGCCCTGGATCAGAATCCCCTCTTGCACCTAAACTCCCTCCCAGACCCCACGCCCCCTCCTGCACCCCAATATCCTGCCCCAGCCCTCTCCTGCACCAAACTCCCTCCCAGGAAAAAGACTTGTATAGAGGGGCCCCACAAAATCTAATAGCCCTGCGCCCACAGGAGAGTTAATCCAGCCCTGGTGCGGGGAGTTGATAGCAGCCTTCAATTAGCTGAAGGGGGATTCCAAAGAGGATGGAGCTCGGCTGTTCTCAGTGGTGGCAGATGACAGAACATGGAGCAATGGTCTCACATTGCAGTGGGGGAGGTCTAGATTGGATATTAGGAAAAATTATTTCAGTAGGAGGGTGGTGAAGCACTGGAATGGGTTACCTAGGGAGGTGGTGGAATCTCCATCCTTAGGGGTTTTTAAGGCCCGGCTTGACAAAGGCCTGGCTGGGATGATTTAGTTGGTGCTGGTCCTGCTTTGAGCAGGGAGTTGCACTAGATGACCTCCTGAGGTCTCTTCCAACCCTAATCTTCTATGACTCTATGGTTCAATTCCCCTAGCTTAAATACTCAGAATCTATGTTGGCCCTACACAGTATCCTGATTGGCAAACAAAGCAGGTATATCTACCAGTCCTAGATGGAGACTTCTCTTCTCTTCTCTTCTCTTCTCTTCTCTTCTCTTCTCAAGTACTTGGTCTGTCAAATGTCCCCTGGAGCGGGGTTTTGGCTACCGTGAGGCCCTCTGGTTCAAAAGTCCTACAAAAGTCCCTCGTAGCAGGGTGTTGGCTACCCTGAGACCCTCTGTCTTACAGCATCACAGACCTCTTCAGATATTAATTGGGGAACTAACACTGCATGTGTGATAATCTTAGTACTTATACCTTTTGTTCTCAGAAATATGCCCTGTGGGCATTTCATTATTTGTTTTTCTAATTAATATTTTAGAAGGGGGCTGCAAAACAAACAGAAACCAAAGATCATTTGATGTTTACTGTCTCACAAGCTCTTAGTGTGGTGCCATCCTGAAGGGTCATTTTGACCCAGGTCAGCTAGTACCAAACTCACTGCTCACATGTTTTCTGTGTATTTACTTTTGTGAGCTGGCCATTGGCTGACCATGACCAAAGTTCCAAGCTGAAATACACACAGATAGAGCCTCTGATTAACCATTCAAGTGCAATTTCAGCTCTCTTAGTAAATTTCCATACAAATGGTCTAATGCTAAGAGAACCCTGCTCCCAGAATCCTCTAGCCAATTCAGACATACCAAGCCATAGTAAACTCATGTTCACCGCATTCGTTCATACCAATCACAGTAATTCATCATCATAATTTGGCACCGTCCCAACACATGGCAAAAAGGGGCCATGAATCTACAGCACACTAGCTTGCCACACACTAAGTGTTCCTGCTTCGGTGCACTAACAGCTCCCTAGTGCACTTTCAAACGGGTGTTTGAAACAGTGATAGATCAAAGTGCAAAAGGAGAATAGGGATTTAAAAAGCCAGCTCCTATGTGACCAGAAGAGCTAGTGAACAGGGGCGTTTGAGAGGGAGTTTAGAGTGGGAGTGTGAGAGGCAGATACATCTAACAAACGTACACTAAACTTAGGCCAATAACCCCCCTGCAAGAGTAAAAAGAATGCAGGCAGAAGTCCAGCAGCAGACACAGTAGAGCAGTCCCACCCCCAGTCTGACAGCATCTGTGCTGTTGAGAAGGATGAAAGTCTCAGGAAGGAGAACATCATGCTGGAGCAGAGGGAAATGATCCCACTGTTGGGACCCTCCTTCTAGATGATGTCATGGTGTTATCCTCTCACCCTGAGGATGCCCCTCCAGGGGAGGAGACTGCAGTTATTAGGAAGAGACAGGCAATAGTAATGGGGGGAGTCAATATTTATAAATATAGATAGTTGGGTTTGTGATGACTGGGAGAACTGGAGAACTGCATGGTGACCTGTCTGCCAGGTACAAAGGTTGTGGATATCACAAGCCATCTAGACAGACTTATGTGCAGTGCTGGGGAGGAGCTAGTGGGTGAGGTACGTGTAGATACCAATGACACAGGGAAAGGTAGGAGTGAGGTCCTGGAGGCCAAATTTAGTGGCTAGATAAGGGATTAAATTTTAGCACCTCCATAGTAGCATTCGCTGAAGTGCTTCCAGTTCTATGCATAGGGCCAGTTAGACAGGCAGGACTGCAGGGTCTCAATATATCGATGAGAGGATGGTGTTGGGAAGAAAATTTTGGGGTTTATTGAAATGATCATAGTGATTAGAGAAGTTAAAAACTAGAAAACCCAATAATGGGGGATTTCAACTATCCTCATATTGACTGGGTATACGTAACCTCAGGATGGGATGCAGAGATAAAATTTCTAGACACCATTAATGACTGCTTCTTGGAGCAGCTAGTCATGGAACCTACCAGGGGAGCGGTAATTCTTGATTTAGAGCACAGATCCTGGAGCACAGGACCTGGTCCAAGAGGTGAATATAACTGAGCTGCTCAATAATAGTGACCATAATGTAAATACATTTAATATCCTTGGGGGGGAGGGGATATCAAAGAAGCACACCACAGTGGCACATAACTTCAAAAGGGGGGAACTACACAAACATGAGGAAGCTAGTTAAATGAAAAATAAATGGAAAATAAATAACAATAGTGACATGCATAGAAGCTGCAGGGAAACTATTTTAAAACACGAATAGAGGCTCAAACTAAATGTTTGTAAGAGCACCAAAAAATGCCATCATGGCTAAACAACTGAGTAAGAGAAGTGGTTAGAGATGTGGTGCTGGGGAGAGCGAGCTCCTTACCCGCCTCCCACCCCACTACTTTCCATAAACCTGATTGGCTGGAGAGGAGTGCCACTCCAAAACAAGGACACAGAATTAACTCTGACCTCTGGGAGGATTTGAGCGAATGAGCAGATGAGGGGTGGGGACAGGAGATCAGCCCGGGAAGACTCTGGGAGAAAACAAAGAAGTGGGTGTAGGAGGCAGGAGCCCTGAGCTATGGCACAGAGGGAGCTGCTCAGAGGAGAACCAGCGGCATGCAAAAGGGGACTGTTATAAACCTGAGCTTGGAGGGGATTGCATTGATGTAGAGCAGTGTGTCTGTGTGTGTCTAGCCAGGCATGGGTTAGTGGTGGGGGTATTGCTGTTTGCTGTTCTGTGGCAAGGGAGTCTGGGTAACTCCTGCTAGAGAGCCTGACCTGGGCCTGCGCCTGGCTTTGCCTGGGTTAGAGTAAAGCGTTGTTCTGTTGTTAAGAGTGGTGCTTTTTCCAGGGGTTAACTCTGATCTCCCTAGGCAGGAGGGATGGAGTTTATGCAAAGACCTGGGACCCCTTTCCCAGCCTTGGGAACCTCCCTCCTGACAGAGGCAAAAAGGCATCATTTAAATATTGAAAGTCAAATCCTACTGAAGAAAATAGAAAGGAAAATAAACTCTGGCAAGTCAAGTGTAAAAGTATAATTAGGCAGGCCAAAAAAGAACTGGGAGAGCCCCTAGCAAAAGACTCAAAACCTAACAGCAATTTTTTTTAAAGTACATCAGAAACAGGAAGTCTGCCAAACAATCAGTGGGGCCACTGCACAGTCAAGGTGCTGAAGGAGCACTCAAAGAAGACAAGGTTGTTGCAGGGAAGCTAGATGAATTCTTTGCATCAGTCTTCACTGCAGAGGATGTGAGGGAGATTCCTACACACGAGCCATTCATTTTAGGTGACAAATATGAGGAACTGTCCCAGATTGGAGTGTCAGTAGAGGAGGTTTAGGAACAAATTGATAAATTAAACAGTAATCAGTCACCAAGACCAGATGGTATTCACCTGAGAGTTCTGAAGGAACTCAAATATAAAATTTCAGAAGTACTAACCATAGTATGCAACCTATTGCTTAAATCAGCCTCTCTACCAGATAACTGGAGCATAGCTAATGTAACGATGATTTTTATAAAAGGTGCCAGAAGCAATTACAGGCCGGTAAGCCTAATTTCAGTACCAGGCAGATTGGTTAAAACTATAGTAAATAACAGAATTATCAAACCCATAGATCAGGCCTGCACAACATGCGGCCCGCGGGGGCTCACTGTGCGGCCCGTGGGCAAGTGGCGGGGGGAGCTGCCGGCTTCACCCCCTGCCCGGGGGCAGATCCGACCTCACAGCCCCGCCCGCATGTACCGCACTCCGGCCGCTGAGAAGCGCGGCTGCCAGGTTCGCCCCCTGCCGGGGGGAGGGGGAGGAGGAGGCCGACCTCACAGCCCCACGCATGCGTGCCGCGCTCCGGCCGGCCGGTCAGAAGCGCGGCTGCAAGGTTCGCCCCCTGCGGGGGGGGGGGGGGGGAGCAGCAACCTCACAGCCCCAGCCGGTGAGAAGTGCGGCTGCCGGCTTCGTCCCCTACCTGGGGGGGGCCAACCTCACAGCCCCGCATGTGCATGCCGTGCTCCGACCGCCCGGACGGTCAGAAGCGCGGCTGCCGGGGGCCCGCGCGCGTCGCGCTCCAACCGCCCGAACGGCCAGAAGCGCACACTCGCGTGCACGTGTCTCCGTCTCCCGCTCCCCCCGCCTGGCATACAGCGGGTGCGTCACTTCCGGGGCTGCTGAGGCGGGAAGCGCTGGGCACGAGGCAGAGCCGGTAAGTGCGAGCGAGGGGAGGGGCGCCCGGCCTGGGCTCGAGCCGCAGCTGGGGGGGACTGGGCCGAGACCCCCCCCCCAAAACCCCTCTTCGGTTGGGGGTGGGGTGGCTACTGCGCTGGTTGCTCCCAGGGCGGCCTCCGTAGTGATGGGGGGGGGGGGGGGGTTGAACTGTCTGTGGGCAGCCGGGAAAACCCGGGGGGGAGGAGAGAGACAGAGAGTGTGCGTGTGTGTGTGTGTGCAGGGTCGGCTTTAGGCCGATTCAACTGAGTCCCCTGAATCGGGCCCCACGCCCAAGCCCGGCTTCCCCGGCTTCCCCAGGGGGCAATTTAAAGGGCCTGGGGCTTTGGAGCCCCAGGCCCTTTAAATAGCCCCCAGAGCCCTGGGATAGCGGGGAGCTCGGGGGCTATTTAAAGGGCCGGGGCTCCAGCTGCCTCTACTGCACCCCCTGCCCACACCACCCCACACCCCCTGCCCTGCCCGCAGCCAGCCAGCCCCACACATGCCCCAGCCCCGCACCCCCTGCCCTGCCCTGCCCGCAGCCAGCCCCTGTCTCCAGCCAGCCCCACACCCCCTGCCTGCAGCCAACCCCTGCTCCACCCCCTGCCCTGCCTCCAGCCCCGCACCCCCTGCCCTGCCCGCACCAGCCCCTGTCTCCAGCCAGCCCCACACCCCCTGCCCTGCCTGCAGCCAGCTCTGCACCCCCTGCCCACAGCCAGCCCCGCCGCACCCCCTGCGGCCCTGCCCGAAGCCAGCCAGCCCCGCACACACCCCTGCCCGCCCCAGCCCCACGCCCACGCCCCCTGCCCTGCCCGCAGCCAGCCCCTGTCTCCAGCCAGCCCCGCACACACCCCTGCCCGCCCCAGCCCCACGCCCCCTGCCCTGCCCGCAGCCAGCCCCTGTCTCCAGCCAGTCCCACACCCCCTGCCCTGCCTGCAGCCAGCTCTGCACCCCCTGCCCACAGCCAGCCCCTGCCACACCCCCTGCCCTGTCTCCAGCCAACCCCTGCCGCACCCCCCTGCGGCCCTGCCCGAAGCCAGCCAGCCCCACACACACCCCTGCCCGCCCCAGCCCCGCACCCCCTGCCCTGTCTCCAGCAAACCCCTGCTGCACCCCCCTGCGGCCCTGCCCGAAGCCAGCCAGCCCCACACACACCCTTGCCCGCCCCAGCCCCGCACCCCCTGCCCTGTCTCCAGCAAACCCCTGCCGCACCCCCCTGCGGCCCTGCCTGAAGCCAGCCAGCCCCACACACACCCCTGCCCGCCCCAGCCCCGCACCCCTGCCCTGTCTCCAGCAAACCCCTGCTGCACCCCCCTGCCTGAAGGCAGCCAGTCCCGCACTCCTCTGTCTCCAGCCCTGCCAACCCCTCCTGCACCCCCCTGCGGCCCTGCCTGAAGCCAGCCAGCCCCACACACACACCCCTGTCTCCAGCCAGCCCCGCACCCCTTGCCCTGCCTGCAGCCAGACCCTACCTCCAGTCAGCCCCTGCCCTGCCTCCAGCCAGCCCCATGTCCACTGGTGCCCTGCAGTTCCCAGGGCAGTAACCCTGCACACCTGCTTCAATGAGGGGGGCAGGGAGCAGCTGGGACCCACACATGTGCACACCACTAGGGTGACCAGACAGCAAGTGTGAAAAACCAGAACAGGGGTGGGGGGTAATAGGAGCCTATATAAGAAAAAGACCCCAAAATTGGGACTGTCCCTATAAAATTGGGACATTTGGTCACCCTAGGACACCCCCAGGGAGTGGCGGGGACCCACACATGTGAAATGGAGCTCATTAATAACCGATCAACAGCATATATAACACAATGTACATAATATATAATTTTATTATTTATATAGTTATGGAAAGTAAATAATACATGGAAGAAATGAAAGGCTTTTTTTTACATGTTTTTTTTTCTTCTAGTCATCCCTGCTGGGGTCCCGCCGAAAATGTTCGAATTGGGCCCCGCACTTCCTAAAGCCGGCCCTGTGTGTGTGTGCGTTTTGCACCTGCCCTGCCCTGACTGCTGCCCCCTTCCCTGGTCCAGGGACCTTATCCCTCCCCGGCCCCTATCACACTGTCCCCCCCCCCCCCCCCAGGGCTCCCTGCGGCCCCTGTGTTTGTGTGTGGGACAGTCACATCCAATCCCATCACACTGCTCCCCTTCCCCCTCCCTGGCTTAGTTCATACCCCCAGAAAATCCCTTCAAACTGTCCCCCTTTTCCCCTCCCCTTATTTCATGGGGGGATGACGAACCGAGCGGGCGGGGGGGCAGGTAGTGGCGGCGAGGCTTTATACTTGGGGGGAGGTGAGGAGGCGAGCGGTGAGTCGGTGGCTGGAAGGAGGCATCCATTTTCAGTATTTTAATTTTTGGTACTGCTGTGTGCAGTAATATAGTGACCCCTGGGGGTTAAAGAGGGGTGTAATGGTGGGGCCGAGCAGGGAGGGGGCGGGTCCTATTATACTGCTGTGATCTGGTTACCCTATGCGCGCCGTTTCTTTCCCCCTCTACAGGCTTCCACACACTGTCAGTGCCTTGCTAGTGTGCCATGCGCCGTGAGATATCTCTTCTCTGTGTGTGACTGAGTGTTTCCCTTGTGTGTGAATTTATTCAACAAAATCTTGAGCTTCATAATGGCTACCATGAGTGAAAAGAAAAAGAGAAAAATAGAATCAGAGCACAGAGTTTTCAACACTGAATGGACAAATAAATACTTATGTACTGTTTCCAAAGACAAAATACTGTGCCTTGTGTGTCACGAAACGTTAGCCGTTCCGAAAGAATACAACCTTCGGCAGCACTTTGAAACTAAACATCCCAATCTCGCCAAATTGAACCCAAATGAAAAAATAATTAAAGCAGCCAGTTTAGTGAAAAACCTTAGTGGAGAACAGCAAATTTTCAAGAAAGTGAGCACTGAGAACGATACAGTTACTAAAGTAAGCTTTCAAATTTCTAAGGAAATTGCTGCTGCTGGGAAATGCTTCACAGAAGGCGAGTTTTTAAAAAAGTGTATGTTGATTGCTGTATCTGAGTTATGTCCAGAAAAGAGGGGAATATTTGAGAATGTCAGTCTATCACGCATGACTGTACAGAGAAGAATAGCTGACATTTCTACTAATCTAAGTGATCAGTTAAAGCAGAGAGTCAGTGAATTCTGCTTTTACTCCCTAGCTATGGATGAAAGCACCGATTTAAAAGACACCGCCCAACTTCTTATTTTTATTAGAGGTATTGATAAAAACTTTGAAATTACTGAAGAACTTGTTGGCATGTGCTCCATGATGGGTCGCACAACTGGAAAAGAAATCTCCAGTGAAGTGATAAAGTGCATGAATGATAAGTTGGGAGTAGATTTCACAAACTTGGTGGCCATTTGTACTGATGGTGCTCCAGCTATGTGTGGAAAAAATGTTGGAGCAGTTACTCTTCTTGAAGAATTTATCGGGAGACAAATAACCAAACATCACTGCATTATACATCAGCAGGTTTTGTGTAGCAAAGTCTTAAAATTTGAGCATGTAATGTCAGTGGTAGTTTCCATTGTAAACCTCATCCGTTCTAGAGGACTAAAACAGGACATTTCGAGCCTTTCTTGAAGGGGAAGACGCCGAGTGCAGCAACTTAATCTACCATACGGAAGTGAGGTGGTTGAGTCGAGGAAGAGTGCTCCAGCGTTTCGTTGCTTTGAAAGAGGAGATAGCAAAATTCTTAGAAAATGGGCCAATAAAATACCCGGAGTTTGAAAATGAGTCCTGGAATCAAGATCTCTTTTTCTTTTGTGATATTACAGCACACCTGAATGATCTCAACATTCAACTTCAGGGGAAAAAATCAACTTATATTTCAAATGTGTGCAGCAGTGAAAGCTTTCAAAATGAAATTGAAACTTTTCAGAAGTCAGCTGTCAAAAGGTGAAATGTGTCACTTTCCCACTTGTGCACAGCGTATCCCTCAGCACAAACACGCCGAGTTAGGAGAAAAATACGCAAAGCACATCAATCTTTTGATTGAAGAATTTGACAGAAGACTTACTTTGTCTAAAGATGATGACATCCAGTTGAAGCTGATTGAAGATCCCTTTTCTGTGGATCCAGAGGAAGTGCCACAAGATTTGCAGTTGGAGGTTATTGAACTTCAATGTTCGGCAGTTTACCAAAATAAGCACAGAGAAAGCAGCCTGTGGGACTTCTACAAAAGTCTGGACGATGAAAAATACAAGAATCTTATTGAAGTTGCACTGAAAATGTTCAGCATTTTTGGAAGCACTTACATATGTGAACAAACATTTTCCATCATGAACATGAATAAAAACAAGCAACGTTCTTCTCTGACTGACGACCATTTGGAAGACATTATGAAAATATCCACTTCAAATATGACCCCCGAATACGACAAGCTTGTTGCCAAAAAGAGATGTAATATCTCTCATTAAATTTGCAAGATAATTATGAAAAGTACAAATGTTTTCTTTCAACGGAACAGGTGTTTTTCATTTTTCCATGATTCATAAAAAAAATTAAAATAATTTAAAAACTTGTTAATAGAAAAATTCTTAATAAAGTATCACACCCTCTCCCCCCCCCCAAAAAAAACCCTTCCTTTTCGGCCCACAGCTGTTTCGGCGGGGCGGCGCTGGGGAAGGAGGGTTTGTTTCCGCGGTGCGGGCGGCGCTGGGGTGGGGGATGTGTTTCGGGGGGTGTAGCAGGGTGGTTACCCCACTCCTGCCCTGAAGGGCTTAAAACAGCCTTGGGGGAGGGCTGTGGCAGGGGAAAAGCTGAGCTGATTGGGGAAGCCGCTGCAGCTGGGCCATGCCACAATCAGGCCCCAGGTGGCCTGTATAAAAAGGCTGTAAGCCATAGGCAAACAACACAGGAATGCAGGGGCAAGATTAGAAAGGCAAAGGCACAAAATGAGCTCAGACTAGCTACGGGAATAAAGGGAAACAAGAAGACTTTTTATCAATACATTAGAAGTGTAAGCAGAGTCAGGATGAGCTCTACCCTGACATCTGGTGGTGAATTATGGCGAGTGTGGAAAAGAACTCCAGGGGCTGATCTTGTTTGCATAGGCACACCCACTCGCCTGGCATGAAACAACAGCAACTGAAAGTGGTTACTTTGGCTGGTGTGGGATCCCCAGTTTCTCTGTTATTGGGGCAGGAAGAATAAAGTTTTGTTACCCTGATTCTGTGAATCAAGGCCAGTGGAACTGTTGTATGACAGAGTGAGTCCTTCACCATTACCTAAGTAGCACTTGCTTGACAAGGGGCATGGGTTACAAAACCCAGTGAACTGAGAGAGGCTGGGGACAGGTATTTGTACCTGATGGTATGGGCCCTCTCTGAGGTTTTGAAACACCGATTGCACTATCTTCTTTCTCCACTGTTGAATGTCAGAGCTAACTTTAATTTCATTAGGAGTTTAGTTACAGGTTGCTGAGCTGAATTCACTTTGGGCCAATGGTGCACCAGCACTGGGGCTCCCCTACTATGAGCTGAAATTGCTAAGAGTGGAAATCACAAAAGAGCTAAAGTTATTAAGAGCTGAGATCATTGAGTGTTGTGTTAACTAGTGGGGGAGCCTGAATCTATATTGCTAAGCAGCTGGTGGAGCAATTTGTGGGGATGACTGGAGGAGCAGCGAGGGGGGCGGAGCCTTGCGGGGATGGTTGGATTGGCCCAAAGAATGGCGAGTGGTTCACAACCGGAGCAGAGCAGCTTGTGGAGCGGAGCAGTTTGTGGGTTGGCAGGAAGTGGACTGGCTCGTGGTGAAGGCTGCGGTGGAACCCCACGGAGAGACGGCTGGCCGGCCTCGGATCACGTAAGGTGCCCCTTAACACCCTGCGTGCCCCCCCCTACTTTTACTCTGGGGCTGCACTGACCAGGGACAGAGACTTTGGGGTTTGTTGGACTTTTGGGACTTTGGGTGGTTGCTGGACCCAAGAGACTTTGGGGGTGTTGGACTTTGGGGACTCTGGGTGATTTTGGGGTTGCTGGATTCAAGAACCAAAGGGAAAGGACGCAGCCCAATTTGCTGGGGTGGGTTTTTTCCTCATGGTTCGTGTTATGAATCCTGTTTGTGGTGTTTTTTCCAATTTAATGCTGATGTCGTTTACCTCATGTTATTAAACATTTTCTGCTACACTCAGACTCCATGCTTGCGAGAGGGGAAGTATTGCCTCTTAGAGGCACCCAGGGGGTGGTATGTAATTGTCCCAGGTCACTGGGTGGGGGCTCGAGCCGGTTTTGCATTACGTTATTGAAACGGAACCCCTAGATACAGAACCCGGCCCTTGTTGCTGCCAACTCAGGGGGGCAGAAGGGTTACAGAAGCAAGAGGAAGACCCAAAGACAGGGTAGGCCCACTGCTCAGTGAAGAGGGAGAAAAAATAACAGGAAACTTGGAAATGGCAGAGATGCTTAATGACTTCTTTGTTTCGGTCTTCACGGAGAAGTCTGAAGGAATGCCTAACATAGTGAATGCTAATGGGAAGGGGGTAGGTTTAGCAGATAAAATAAAAAAAGAACAAGTTAAAAATCACTTAGAAAAGTTAGATGCCTGCAAGTCACCAGGGCCAGATGAAATGCATCCTAGAATACTCAAGGAGCTAATAGAGGAGGTATCTGAGCCTCTAGCTATTATCTTTGGAAAATCATTGGAGACGGGAGAGATACCAGAAGACTGGAAAAGGGCAAATATAGTGCCCATCTATAAAAGGGGAAATAAAAACAACCCAGGAAACTACAGACCATTTAGTTTAACTTCTTTGCCAGGGAAGATAATGGAGCAAGTAATTAAGGAAATCATCTGCAAACACTTGGAAGGTGGTAAGGTGATAGGGAATAGCCAGCATGGATTTGTAAAGAACAAATCATGTCAAACCAATCTGATAGCTTTCTTTGATAGGATAATGAGTCTTGTGGATAAGGGAGAAGCGGTGGATGTGGTATACCTAGACTTTAGTAAGGCATTTGATACGATCTCGCATGATATTCTTATCGGTAAACTAGGCAGATACAATTTAGATGCAGCTACTATAAGTTGGGTGCATAACTGGCTGGATAACCGTACTCAGAGAGTTGTTATTAATGGTTCCCAAACCTGCTGGAAAGGCATAACAAGTGGGGTTCCGCAGGGGTCTGTTCAATATCTTCATTAACGACTTAGATATTGGCATAGAAAGTACGCTTATTAAGTTTGCAGATGATATCAAACTGGGAGGGATTGCAACTGTTTTGGAGGACAGGGTCATAATTCAAAATGATCTGGACAAATTGGAGAAATGGTCTGAGGTAAACAGGATGAAGTTTAACAAAAACAAATGCAAAGTGCTCCACTTAGGAAGAAAAAATCAGTTTCACACATACAGAATGGGAAGAAACTGTCTAGGAAGGAGTACGGCAGAAAGGGATCTAGGGGTTATAGTGGACCACAAGCTAAATATGAGTCAACAGTGTGATGCTGTTGCAAAAAAAGCAAACATGATTCTGGGATGTATTAACAGGTGTGTTGTGAGCAAGACACGAGAAGTCATTCTTCCGCTCTACTCTGCTCTGGTTAGGCCTCAGCTGGAGTATTGTGTCCAGTTCTGGGCACCGCATTTCAAGAAAGATGTGGAGAAATTGGAGAGGGTCCGGAGAAGAGCAACAAGAATGACTAAAGGTCTTGAGAACATGACCTATGAAGGAAGGCTGAAGGAATTGGGTTTGTTTAGTTTGGAAAAGAGAAGACTGAGAGGGGACATGATAGCAGTTTTCAGGTATCTAAAAGGGTGTCATAAGGAGGAGGGAGAAAACTTGTTCACCTTAGCCTCTAAGGATAGAACAAGAAGCAATGGGCTTAAACTGCAGCAAGGGAGGTTTAGGTTGGACATTAGGAAAAAGTTCCTAACTGTCAGGGTGGTTAAACACTGGAATAAATTGCCTAGGGAGGTTGTGGAATCTCCATCTCTGGAGATATTTAAGAGTAGGTTAGATAAATGTCTATCAGGGATGGTCTAGACAGTATTTGGTTCTGCCATGAGGGCAGGGGACTGGACTCGATGACCTCTCGAGGTCCCTTCCAGTCCTAGAATCTATGAATCTATGCAATAAGGACTGAGTAAGGATGTAGTAAGAACTGAGTAGGAAGGACTGAGAAGGCATCTAGTAAAGAATGATTAACTATGTAGTAAGGACTGAGTAACCAAGTAGTAAGGACTGAACAGCCACATAGTAGGGACTAAGGCCCAGCTTTACAAAGGTATTTAGGTGGCCAATGTTGCAGAGAGGCCCAAGTAGGACTTACCAAGTCTTACACAGGTTAGGTGCCTGCAGCTCATGGAAGGTCAATGGGAGTTAGGCACCTAGCTCTGGCACTTTTGTCAAGCCCAAGAGGCACCTACCTGCATTCAGGTGTCTAAATACCTTTGGAAATCTTGGCCTAAGTAGATGTGTAGTCATATAATTATCATCCCTAGCTCTTAGTAGCCTTTGTCATCAGTCAGTCTCAAAGTACTTTACAAATGAGGTATCGTGGGGAAACTGAGTCACGGGGAGGGTAAGGGACTTGCCCATGGTCACCCAGAAGGCCAGTGGCAGAGTTGGGAATAGAACACAAGTCTCCTGAGGCTCTGTCTAGAGGCTTTATCCTCTCGTGAATGACAAGCCAAAATACAGAGACTCTGTGTAGTAGAGACTGTGTCACCATGTGGTAGGGATGGAGTAACCGTGTAGTAGGGACTGAGTAACTGTGTAGTAAGTTCCCCAGAATGCAGCTCCTGGCCAGTAACATGTTATGCCCCATGGTGTCTCGGCAGATCACACAGATACTCACAGGCATTGTGCAGGTAGCTTTCGGCATCATCTTCACCCTGGCGAAATGAGCACCAGCTAATAGCGATACACGTGGGGACCCCCCTTTTGGACTGGGATCCTGGTAAGTCCTAGTGGTGGGGGCTTTGGGGGGGGTGTGAAAAGAAGGAGGACATCGTCTCCAAATCCTCACTGTAGCGTGGTTTAGCCAGCCAGCACCGTGCCCTGAACCCGGCTTCCCGGAGCATGGCCAGTGGTCTTTGGAAGCCCAGCTGGCACAGCCAGGGGTGGCAGAGTGGTGACTGGGGCACTGGCCGTGGGGCTTGGAGAGCCCCCTGACCTGCCGCTGACCTGCTGGGTGAGCTCGCATGTCCCTTCTGTGAGTCCTCCGGGTGGCCACTGGCTGTGTGTCTGTGCAGAGCCCCGACCTATCACAGGGGCTTCTTTGGCCCCCATCCCCGCAGCACCTGGACCCCTCCCCCATCTTCAACTGAGTCCCCGTGGGGCATACAGAGCCTCTGGCATGGGGGGAAAGGGAAGAATGCAAAACCCAGAACCCCCTGGCATGGAAGGGAGGGGAAGTGGGGGACACATAAGGCCCTTGGCATGGTGGGGAGGGAGCCTCTGGGATGTGTAATGAGCTTGAGTAATGTGTGACCTCCCCTCCTCCCCCCCCCCCCGGTGTATTGATCCTCACCCTGCCTGTGAGGGAGGGAGTGCCATTATACCTAATGCATGGAGGGGAAACTGAGGTACCAAGCGAGTGGGGGGCACTGGGATGGACTCACCTGTTGGGTGAAGAGTGGGCGGCAGCTTTCACCCATCTCTGCTTTTCCCCCAGTACATCCTTTCGGGGTTCATTTGTGTGGAAGCTGCCAAGAACCCCAAGATCTCACTGGTAAGGAATGAGGCTTTTGTCCTGTTTTTTGAGCCAGTTGGAATATAACAGCCACCAAAAATTCTCCCCCCCTCCCAAGTTTTTTCAGATGGAAACAGCAGCCCACCCCAAACAGCTAAAAACGGCCAATTGACTGCCAAAATTTGCCCAAGAAAGAGCAAATTTGTAGCTGGAAGGTGCTAAAAAGTGCAGGGAAAATGAAAAATGTCTACTCAAAATTGGCCCAAAGCCCAAAACGTCGCCACTGAAAACTGCAGCGAATGGCTGAAAGCCACCCGTTTCGGGCTGAAGATTGTAACGAGGAACAGAAGAAGAGCTCTGGAGATCAGGCTGGCTTGCCTCTTTCCCCAGCGGAAGCTGGGACCTCACCCGCCTTGTCTCGCTAGACACTAAAATCTCCACCGACCTGCTGTACCATGGAGACTGGGCACAGGCCGAGGGCATCTGGAGGGGTGCAGGATTCAAGGGCAGGAGGGTGGCTGGGGGGATGCAGGGGTGGGAGGTGTGGGGTGTGTGGACGACATAGCTGGGCCTCCTGGCCCCCGCGTCTCTGACGCCTCCTCTCCCAGGTGAAGGCCATGCTGACTATAAATACCCTCAGTGCCATAGTGGCCGGAGTGGGCATCATCCTCTATTCGCTCTCGCTTATCTTCTACTACCCGCACGGAACCTGCCAGTGGATGTAGGAGTCCAAGTCCTGCGCGCCGACCTCCCGAGTGCCTGCGGTGAGTCTGGCCACCCCTCGGGCCTGCCCAGCTCTGCCCCGCGAAGCTGGGGGCACTGGTGCTATCTGTGACCCTGCTCATCAGGCCGTGGCCCAGGAGTTGGGACTGATGCCCTGAACGCCATTAGGGGGCGCCATGCTGCAGAGAGGGGGCAGGGGCTCAATGGAGGGCGCAGCGCTGCAGGGAGCAGGGTGGGAGGTCCCTAACGGGCGCCATGCTGAAGGGAGCGGGGCGGGAGGCTCAGCAGGGGGCGCTGTGCTGCGGGGAGCAGGAGGATCAGCAGGGGGCGCTGTGCTGTGGGGAGCGAGACGGGGGGCTCAGCAGGGGGCGCCGTGCTGCGGGGAGCGGGAGGCTCAGCAGGGGGCGCCGTGCTGTGGGGAGCGGGAGGATCAGCAGGAGGTGCCATACTGTGGGGAGCGGGTGGATCAGCAGGGGGTGCTGTGTGTATTGTCAGTCAGTCCCTTGTGGATTTCCCCTGGCCAAGATACCATGTCTGGGGTGGCCACGATTCTCCTGGTCTTCACCATCCTGGAGTTCTGCATCTCCATCTCCAGTGCTGCCTTCGGGTGCAAAACACTCTGCCGGGACAGCTACAGCGACATGGTGACAGCCTCTGTGCGAGGGGCTATGGGGCTGGGAGCCAGGACTCCTGGGTTCTATCCCAGGCTCAGAGAAGGGAGTGGAGTCTAGAGGTTAAAGCCAGGGGTGAGGACTCCTGGGTTCTATCCCTGAGTATGTGAAAAATTTGTCATAGAATCTCAGGATTGGAAGAGACCTCAAGAGGTCATCTAGTCCAACCCCCTGCTCAACCCCAACTAAATCATCCCAGCCAGGGCCTTGTCAAGCCTGACCTTAAAAACCTCTAAGGAAGGAGATTCCACCACCTCCCTAGGGAACCCATTCCAGTGCTTCACCCCCCTCTAGTGAAAAAGTTTTTCCTAATATCCAACCTAAACCTCCCCCACTGCAACTTGAGACCATTGCTCCTTGTTCTGTCAACCCATCTTCTTTTTAGGTCAGTTGACAGATGTAGGAACCGCCCCCGCCCCCGTACTTCCCTAGGGGAGTTATTCCATGAACAATTCGTGTCTGTGCACTGTCCTATAGGGCTGCATGGGAATGTGGGGAGAAGGAGGGAGGAGTAGGGGCTACAGGGGAATGTGGGGGGGCAGGGGAGTGGTTGTCCCAAGGGCTGTCCCTCATGCTCTCCTCCTGTCTCTCCCTCCAGTCTGTGGTGATTTATCAGAAGATGGGGCCCCCAGCTGTTTTCACCAATGATCCCCCCAAAGCCCCACCCCCTTACCAGGACACCCAGACCCCCTGAGCCGTGCCCCACCCCAGCTGCCGGCCGACCCCAACCATTGCGAGCTGCTGCTGGCCGAACAGTGGCCCCCAGGGGGCAGCGCAGCATCTGGGTCAGCATTGTGGCTGCTGACAACCGGGACTCGCTCCTGATGGTGCCATCTACACTAATGGCGTGACAGCTTCCTGCTGCGGATTTAAAGAGACAGTGCGAGACTACAGTGTGGAAAATTACAGCTTCTTTCTTTCTTTCTTTCTTTCTTTCTTCTCCCCTGCCGACAGGATCTGATTCCTCTCTGCTGCACATTCACCCCTGATCTCCCCACACCCAATAAACGTGTTTCATACGAACGACCAGCCCCAGTTTCTGCCTCTCTTATTCATCAGGGTCCCTAGACTTGGTGAAGGGACAGGGGCAGTCCAGGCACAGCCAAAATGCTGGACCTGGGGTGGGCACCTGAGAATAGGTGAGCTCGGTGCGTGGCACAGGCCCGCGACGCAGAGAGAAAGGCAGCGAGCTGAGAACAGGCAAGCTTGGTGCACGGCACACACCCGCAGCACTGAGAGAAAGGCAGCGAGCTGAGAACAGGCGAGCTCGGTGCACGGCACACACCCGCAGCACTGAGAGAAAGGCAGCGAGCTGAGAACAGGCGAGCTCGGCACATACCACAGACCCGCAGCACTGAGAGAAAGGCAGCGAGCTGAGAACAGGTGAGCTCGGTGCATGGCACAGACCCACAGCGCTGAGAGAAAGGCAGCGAGCTGAGAACAGGCGAGCTCGGCACATACCACAGACCCGCAGCACTGAGAGAAAGGCAGCGAGCTGAGAACAGGCGAGCTCGGCACATACCACAGACCCGCAGCACTGAGAGAAAGGCAGCGAGCTGAGAACAGGCGAGCTCGGCACATACCACAGACCCACAGCACTGAGAGAAAGGCAGCGAGCTGAGAACAGGTGAGCTCGGTGCACGGCACACACCCACAGTGCTGAGACAAAGGCAGCGCGCTACGTGCTCTAAAATCCAGGTGGGAACTTGGATTGCCTTGAGAGCTGGTGTTCCTCTTGGGGCTACAGGGTAGGTTTAGAGCTGTAAATCTTGGGCAATTTGAGCGAGGGGTTCCCGAGAGGCACCCCTCCCCCAAGAAAACAGCTTTGCTTAAGGTTAACAGATTCTCCCCATTCTCTTTGCACACAGACAGGGGTCAAGCCAGGGGTTGGTTCCTGCCCTGAGCAGACTCAGTCGCTTGCCATTTATCCCAGCTAGTACGTGGCACCAACCTGCCCCTCAAGGGAGCAACGCTGAGCCCGGGGTTCACCTGAGAGCCTGCCCCTGGAGACGGGGGTGTGGCTACCAGGCACGTGCCAAGGGAATGATGCGGAGCCGTCGGAGCCAGCACGCCCAGTTGGGCATGAAACCTGAGCCAGACCCAGGTGCTGGCAGTTCAAATACAAGCATGGACTGAAATCGGGGGGTGGGGGAGTAAACCTGTTGCTAAACTGTACCTGTGTTAAAGGCGGGCAGGGGGGATTTGGGCACAGCGGCAACTTGGGAAGGGCTCAAAGGAACTCAGACGTGCAAAGGCCGGTGGAGAAGGGAGTGAACATTAGGTGGTGGAAGGTGGGGGGGAGCGGAGATTAGAGTGGAGGTGGTTATGGGGAGGGGGCTGGGTGGTAGGGGACAGGAGTTAGGGGGATCCGAGGATGGGGTTGGGGTTATGGTGACATTCCTCTGTGCTGGTTCTGAAAAAGTGTGAGAGTGGGGGGTCTCTAGTGGTTAGAGCAAGGGAGCCAGGACTACTGGGTTCTCTTCCAGCTCTGGGAGTGGAGTGGGGTTGAATGGTTAGAGCAGGAGGGAAGGAGATAGAAGTTAATTGCAGGGAAAATCTTCCCCTCCCCCCCAGTCCGGCTGCCCCTGGAGGGGACTGTTGAGAACAAGCTGTTCTCTCCCTGGGGCGGGAAGTGCCTGGCCTGGAGCCCGGCCTGGGGAGGAAGAGGAACTAAGGAGAGTGGGGAATGGGGGGAGCCGAGGAACTAGCCCTCGGGTGGCGCAGACCGGGATCCGGGCCCTGAAGGGTTAATATTGAGCAATGGTTTAGCAATGACTCCCTCTGCCAGTAACTGTGACCCTGGAGCTGTGCTGAGCCCCCCGCATCCCGACGCCCCCCGCCCCACTCCCCGCAGCCCGGGGACCCCTGACTCCCACCCCAGCGGTGGCTGATCCGTTGTTTCTAATCTCAGTTCTTTCTTTGTGAAAGAAAGGGACAGGGGGTGGGGGGTAATAGGAGCCTATATAAGAAAAAGACCCCAAAATCGGGACTGTCCCTATAAAATCGGGACATCTGGTCACCCTAGGCCCAGGCGGGAGGAGCTGGTGGCCTCTGGCACTAGGGTGGGGCAGGGGCAGTCATGACCCTGGTACCTCTAGGCCAGGATGGCAGAAACGCCCGGCCCAGCAGCAGGCTGGGGATGAGCTGGTGCCAGGGTGAGCTACCGAAAGGAACTCTCCGGCCGCTGCCTCAAGCTTGCTGGCGACGTGGTTTGATGGCAGTCCAGGCCCCCAAGCTCCCGGGGCAGCCATGTCGTGCGTGGAGGTTTCCTAGACGAGGGGCTGGAGGGGACCTCAAGGGGGCCTCAGGGTGCCCAGTGCCAAGTCAGAGCTGAGGGACCCCTGAGTGGCCCTGACAGGGTGTGTCCAGCCTGGTTTTAAAACCCTCCAGTGACACGGTTCCCTGGGTAACCTGTTCGGGGGTAGTCCCGGCTGTTCTTTTGGCAGCGGCTAAGTGTCTTCAGGGTGCTGACAAACAACAGTTCCATTTGTGCCCCCGAGGCAGCTGCATCCCAGTGCCCGGCGAGCCATCCTTGTGTGCCATTATGTGCAGCTGTTCCCCAACTGCCCCACCCCAGAAGCAGCTGTATCCCAGTCCCAGGTGAGCTGGCCCCGTGCAGCTGTTCCCCATCTGTCCCACCCCAGATGTGGCTGAATCTCAGTGCTCTGTATACACAATCCCAGGAATATGGGTCTGAGATAATTTGTGCAGATGAGTCCACTTCTGTTGCAGGAGTGAGGGTGTGAGTGAAATCCCCATGATATTAACCCTCTACTTTCCAGTCCCTGACCCTGAACAACAACCCCCACCTCTGGAGTGGAGCAGCTGGGGAACAGCCACACATAACGCCGCATGGGGACAGCTCACCCAGTGCTGAGCTGCAGCCACCTGTGGCTCATTATCTGACCACAGTTCAGGCCCTGAGCAACCAGCACAGAGCTGGCCCCACCCAGGCTTTCCCCCTGCCCTTGGTTGTTTTCATTCACTAAAGCCCATGGCTGCCAACTCTCTGAGTCCCTTGAACCAGGCTGGGGAACTGGCCTGAGCTCAATGAAGTCTAATAGAGCCCTGCTGCAGTGCTCCCCTCCCAGAGCCAAGGATGGAACCCAGGAGTCCTGGCCCCCAGCCACTCTAACCCACTGGACCCCACTCCACTCCCAGAGCTGGGAATAGAACCCAGGAGTCCTGACTCCTACCCCCTCCCGCCCCATGCTGTGTGAGAGGCTCACAGATACTTTGCTTCCCCAAGGGGAGTCGTTTAATGTCATCAAAATACAACACAGGGGCGACTGGCACTCAGAGATGGGGGGGGGACGGGACAGGGATGGGGGGGATAGGCCAGGCGTAGGCTGGGGACTCGGATTGGGGAGGATAAGGCCTGAAGGGGGGACAAGGATGGGGAATCCAAGCCAGGAAGGGGGAGGGGACAAGGATGGGGGGGACAAGTCTGGGAGGGGGAGGGAACAGGGGGTTGGATCACAGAAACCCCCTTGGGAGCTGCCACCCGATGTGCAAAGACTACCCCTGCTTCTGTTTTCCCTGCCAGCTCAGGACTCCAGCGCCCTGTCTTGCTGAATTAGACACTCCCGTCTGCTCCAACACAGACCCAGGGTCTGAATCACTTGTCCCAAAGCTGCAAGTTTACCTGAAAACAGCTCACAGAAGTGTGCTTGTCTTTAGCACTCAGATGCCCAACTCCCAATGGGGTCTAAACCCAGATAAATCCATTTTACCCTGCATAAAGTTTATGCAGAGTAAACTCATAACTTGTTCGCCCTCTATAACACTGATAGAGAGATATACACAGTTGTTTGCTCCCCCAGGTATTAATACATACTCCGAGTAAATCACCAAAGTGATTTTATTAAATACAGAAAATAGGATTTAAGTGGTTCCAAGTAGTAACAGACAAAACAAAGTAAGTCACCAAGCAAAATAAAATAAAATGCGCAAATCTATGTCTAATCAAACTAAATACAGATAATCTCACCCTCAGAGATGCTTCAGTAAGCTTTTCTCAGACTCGACACCTTCCAGGCCTGGGCACAATTCTTTCCCCTGGTACAGCTCTTGTTCCAGCTCAGGTGATAGCTAGGGGATTCTTCATGATGGCTCCTCTCCCTCCTCTGTTCTCTTCCACCCCTTTATATATCTTTTGCATAAGGCAGGAACCCTTTGTCCCTCTGGGTTTCCACCCCCCCTCACTGGAAAAGCACCAGGTTAAAGATGGATTCCAGTTCAGGTGACATGATCACATGTCACTGCAAGACTTCATTACTCACTTGCCAGCACACACATATACAGGAAGACTCACAGGTAAACACAGCCATCTGCAGACAATGGGAGTCATCAAGATGCCAAACCATCCTTAATGGCCCACACTTTACATAATTACAATAGGCCCTCAGAGTTATATTTTATATTTCTAGTTTTAGATACAAGAGTGGTACATTTATACAAATCGGATGATCACACTCAGTAGATTATAAGCTTTGTAATGATACCTTACAAGAGACCTTTTGCATGAAGCATATCCCATTTACATTATATTCACTTATTATCATGTTTTTATAAAACCATATAGACTGCACAACAGGGACAAGCCTGGAAGGGAGTGGAGAGTGGAGAGAAATGGGGGGGATCAGGCGGGGAGGGGACAGAGATGGGGGGACAAGGCTGCGAGGGGGAAAGGAGAGGGATGGAGGATCCAGGACCGGGGGACAGGCTGGGGAGTCGGCCGGGGGCTAGAGGGGCCAGGCCGGGGTGATCAGAGCTGGGGTGCTGCTGACAGGCGGATCACAGAGGAGGAAGCGGGGGGCACTTGGCAGCCCTCGGGTCTGTGCTGCTGGTTCTGCCCAGCCCCCAGGTATGCAGCATCGCTGTGGGGCTCCGAACCGGCCCCTCCAAGCAGTGTCCGGTCCCCAAACGGATCCCCCAGCAGGGGATGCCTCAGAGCCGTGAGATATCATAGGCGCTGCAAGGAAAAGGGAGAGAGGGTGAGGGAGGCTGGGTTGGATTGGGGGGACCCTGCAGGGCCCAAGAGGGGACGGGGGCGGCTCTCACCTCCTCCGCTTCTGTAGAACCGATGTGAATGAAATTGGTTTTAGTTATTCACTGTAACCGATGTGAATGAAATTGTTTTTAGTTATTCACTGTATCATTGTAACTTCTGTTCACCATTTCATTACACTTGCCATTTTGCCTACATTGTAACTTCTGTGCAATATTGTAATTCAAAAACCCATTTTAAAATGCTGACTCCATTTTGTAGAAGGCTTGTGCTGCAGCCTCCATTTTTGCAAGCCATACTGTAATTTTATTAGTCTAGTTGAGATGTGTGAATGAGGTATGTATGGGTGATAGAATCAACCTCCAGCACCAGCCCGTCCTGATGAGATAAAGTTCAAATACCAACGGCTGAAGAACTAGACAACAGCCCTAACTCAAGCAAGAAGCATCCACCCTAAAAAGAAAAAAACAACAGAAGGAAGATCAAAGCCAGGTCCCAGGCTGACAGTCACACCTGCAATTGACAGGTGATCAAGCACCAAACCCAGAGGCTGCGTGACACAGCGAGACCTAGAGACTTTGAATCCAAACGAAAAGCCTATGAAAAAGGAAGGGTGAGATGAGAGATTTTGGGTAACGTTCTGCTATCAACATCAAGGAGCATCAGTGCGCGCCCGACGGAGACCCAGCTCCTCCTCGGGCTCAGCCTTCCTGGCCAGTTAGCTGCCACGAGCTCCGATCCCAAGCTGCAAACTCAAACTACAATCAGGACCGGTAACTATCCAGCAGCTGCAGAACATTTTGGGGGGGGTGTGAGTGTATGTGTATAAGCATTGAGGTATTTGCTAATAGTTACAGATTAATAATAAATGTGGCATCTTTGTCTTGACCCCTAAAACGATCCTGTATAAGTTTGTGGGACAACACTTCCGGCTCCCACATCCGGGGAGCTTCCCGTATTTACCACCTGGGGATGGAGAGAGAACGAGTGTGAACCCAGGCATCCTGGCTCCCAGCCCCCAGCCCGGATCTACCCATCAGACCCCACGCCCCTCCCAGAGCTGGGAAGAGAATCCAGGAGTCCTGGTTCCAACCCCACCCTACACTGCTCTACCCATCAGACCCTACGCCCCTCCCAGAGCCGGGGAGAGAACCCAGGTGTCCTGGCTCCAGGCCCTACTCACAGGTGAGGATGAGGATGCCCAGGACGAAGAGGATGGCGGCGGCTATCAGGCCCCACTTGCGCAGGGAGTGGTAATCTGGAAGGGAGGAGGGAAGGGGGTGACTGTGAGTCGAGTGAGGTGAGGAGCAGCACCCCCTGCTGCTCGAGGCAGGAACAGCTGCTACCCACCGTAAGTGAAGATTTCCTCTTGGCTTTGGCCGGCTCCTGCGGGGGCAGAGAGAGAATTACTCCAAATGCCCAGCTCGGGGGCGGGGGGGAGGAATGGGGCAGGGACCTTTCCCCTCTGGGGGGCTCCGGCTCCGATCCGGCCCCAGGGCACTCACCTGATCTGGCTGAGCTCCCGGGCTCTCTGTGGGTAACAGGCCTCTTGGAGCCTAGAAAGAACAAGCTTTGGGGTGCAAAGGATCCAGAGACCCCAGCTGAGACCTGCTCTCCCCCCACCTGCCTCTGGGATGGGGCACAGGGCAGCTGGTTATCCAGGGAGCCCTCTCCCGGCCCCGAGATGCAGCCGCCTCTGGGGTGGGATGTGTGGAGGGGCTGGTTATCCAGGGAGCCCTCGCCCGGCCCAGAGATGCGGCTGCCTCTGGGGTGGGATATGGGGGGCTGGTTATCCAGAGACTCCTCGCTTGGCACTGAGATGCGGCTGCTTCTGGGGTGGGACGTGGGGGGGGGGGGGGCTGGTTATCCAGGAACCCCTCGCCCAGCCCCGATATGCGGCTGCCTCTGGGGTTCTTACCTGTCAGCTCTATGTTCTTGGGGAACCAGGGTGCAGTATCCAGCCTGTCTGATTCACGAAGGACACACACACACACACCAGACACCATTGCTCTTTCCCTACAAAAACCCCTACCCACGCTCAAGTAAGTGTTCTGATGCCTGGATCCAACATCTGCATCAGTTCCATTGAGACTTCTTCTCCTGACTGATCGTGCTGGGGGCTCTGCCTGTCTCCAGCACTCTGGACCCTCCCCTACCACCACCACCTGGGACCCCAGACCGGTTCAAGCTTCACAGACTGGCGAGAACCCAGCTCTCTCTCTAGGTGTAGCCTTCTGACCCTGACTTGTGTGATCACTTATAGTTTTCTAAACCTGACTTTTGTAATCAAATTTAAGCTAGATTCAATAATGTCACTGTTTTCTTTGTTTGGCTCCCCTTGTATTGTTACTATCTGGCAATAAATAACTTTTATGGTTAAGCTGGTTGCTTCCCTCCCTCTCTCTCTCTCTCTCTCTCTCTTTTGTGTTTTTGGCTTCCCCATTCGCTCTGCAGCTGCGCCCCTCTGACCTAAGCTACAGATCCCTGCAGCGCCCAAAAATCCTGTGGGGTTTGCTCATTAAGTGGGTTACGACCAGAACAATTGTAACGTGAAAGTGGGGATAGGGACGTGCTGAACCTGTGGCTTAGGAGGGTGACAGCTTGGAGGTACTGCTCGACCCAGCCTGCTGAGTCCAGGGACATAGAGGGGATCAGCTTGAAAGTGCTGATTGACCCGGTCCGCTCAGACTGTGTGTGTGTGTCTGTGTGTGCGCGCGTCTGATTCTGGGGCTGGAGGAACCCAGCCCTGGGGAACCTAGGTCCTGGGGAACTTGCAGAAGGGAGAAGTAGAGCTCTGTATGAGAATACAAGTGACACAAGCAGTACATTGATAGAATTACCAACACCCCCCCCCAGAAGAGTAACCCTAATAAATGAGCGTACCCCAAAGTAACAGGCAAATCTGGTAACAGGGGTGGGATGTGGGGGGCTGGTTATCCAGGGAGCCCTCGCCCGACCATGAGATGCAGCCACCTCTGGGGCTGGTTATCCAGGGAGCCCTTGCCTAGCACCGAGATGCGGCTGCCTCTGGGGTGGTGGGATGGGGGCGGGGACTGGTTGTTTCTCCTACCTGAAGCGGTTGTGCTCGTGCTGCTGGAACTGGAGCCTCCAGACCCTGTGGTGGCTGCAGGGAGATCAAAGGAGGGTGGGACTCAGATCTTGGACCCTTCTGCCCCCTCCCCCCCCCCGCCAGCTTTGCCGGTGCCCTTCACTCCCAACCTGCAGCCCTGGTTATCCCAGCCCTGGGGTTCCCCTCAACAGCTCGGCCGGTGCCCCTCACTCCTGACCCGCAGCCCCCTGCTCTCCCAGCTGGTCCTTCTTCCATTTTTAATGTCCTTGTCACTCTTTTCAGGCTAAGCTCTTATGTAGGGAGCTTTTCCCAGCCAAGTCACACCTAACTGGCGTGTTGCCACTGGAGGGACTGGGGAGCACATTGTGGGGCAGAGCAGTTACCTGCTGTATGATTGTGGGCGTAGACAAAGCCCTGGCTGGGATGATTTAGTTGGGGATTGGTCCTGCTTTGAGCAGGGGGTTGGACTAGATGACCTCCTGAGATCCCTTCCAACCCTGATATTCCTTGATTCTATGATTCTATGACTGGGGCTACGTAGAGGGGATCTGGTTTGGCCTGGAGTGGGAAGCTCCCACCCTTGGTCACCCCATCTTCCACATGATGCCCACTCCCTGCGCTAGATGTGTTTTCCCCCTCTGCATCTTGGTCTCCATCTGGCCGTGTGATGCAAAGAAAGAAAGTGTGAAAAATCGGGACAGGGGGTGCTTCTTCTCCCTCCCCTGGCTGGGCGCCAGGCCCAGCCACTTCCTGCCCAGGCAGACAGCCCGAGCTGTGGGGACCCGCAGGAGCAGCCAGGGATGCTAGGAGCCCAGGGCAAGTACAGCCGGTCAGAGCAGGGGCACTGGGCAGCGGCGGCGCTCTCTGAGGTGCATCAGCCACAGAGCGGCTGGGGAGCTGCGAGCTTGGGGATGCGGCTAGGGTGAGCAGATGTCCCGATTTTATAGGAACAGTCACGATTTTTGGGTCTTTTTCTTATATAGGCACCTATTACCCCCCACCCCCTGTCCCGATTTTTCATATTTGCTGTCTGGTCACCCTAGCTGCGGCAGACGGAGGCTGGGAGGGTCACCATGTCTGATGCCCTCCCGCCATAGGCCTGGGAGAGATCCGCTAGCAAGGGGGGAGGCGGAGATAGGAGGGGAAAGGTTTCCTGTGAAAAACTGCCTCTGTGCATACCCCTCCTCCCTGCTCTAACCATAGACCCCCATTTCCCTCCCAGAGACAGGGAGAGAACCCAGGAGTCCTGGCTCCCAGCGCCCCTGCTCTAACCCACTAGACCCCACTCCCCTCCCAGAGCCATAGAGAGAACCCAGGAGTCCTGGCTCCCAGTCTCCCTCTCCTCTAACCACTATACCCCATACCCCACTCCCCTCCCAGAGCCAGGGAGAGAACCCAGGAGTCCTGAATCCCAGTTGTTCTCATCCTAAATGTGAGACTCTTCGTTCTTTTCCCCTCCTTCTCTCTCTTTTCCTCTCCCTCCTTTAGTTGCTGTGACGGCTCCTGTCCGCACTGCGCAGGCCGGGAATAGGCACCCGCTGCTCTGATGGAGGCAGGGCCCTCCGGAGTCGTCCTGCTGACGCAGATCATACCCCAGCCCCACTCTTCAGACTCCTCTGCCCCACCGGAAGTTCTACCAGGGGGAGCCGCTGGCTCTGGGCGGAAACTTTCTCCAAAAGTTTGTCTTTGGGAAAGAGCTGTTTGTCTATACAAAAAAGCAGTTTGTCTGTGAAGGACGTTTCTGAATGTCTAATGTCTCAGAAGTGACTCTGAAATGAGATCAAGCATAGAAAGATCTCATTCAGGAAAATGTTTCTCAGGAGCAGATTAAAGTGGATGGTCAGATTAAAGCCCTGTCTGAGGAAGGAAAGGGGAGATTTTTGATGGGCGATGGATTGTTGGCTAGTACAGCTTGTAGAACTAAACCTGGAAAAGGTAACAGTGATTTGCTGGAAGTAGCTCAGTACAGTGTGAAGAGCAGCAGTTTCTCTGTTGGGAGTGGCAATGTGCCTGAGAAGGAAGCTGCCCCACTCTGCCAGTATTTGTCTGTAACCAGCCCCGGGTGCTGGGACAAGGGAGAGGAAGGCAGGGAAAGTCTGGATGAGCCTAGGCTGCCTTGTGAGCTGATGGCTTTGTCTAGTCAGCAGTTTGGGAAGGCCAGGAGAGTGGAAGATGAGTGTCCCTGTACCTTACCTGTTACCTGTGTGGAGAATTGTGACAGTGAAGGAAATGTGCCTGTGTCTGTCAGGGGTATTGACTTGCCCATGGAGGGAGCTACCTCAGCCTCCAAGCAGTTGTCTGTGAACAGCCCTGTGTGCTGGGACAAGGGAAATGAGATCCCAAGCTGTATGTCTGGTAAAGGGGAAGGTTTCTCCAGCTCTTCTTTGTCTGTGAAGCAGACAGAAAGTGCTTCTCAGTTTATGCTACTTGACAATTTACCAGTGGTCCCAGAGTTGACTCTGGATTTAACTAAAGCCCAGGAAGGCAATGGTTCTAAGTTTGTGTCTGCTAGGGAGAATGGCACTGTAACTAGGTTGCATCCAGTTAGTGTCCTAGCAAAATCCCAGAGACCAAACAATTCGGGTACTGTTGCATTGCCAGTTTGCTAGTGTGTTGCTGGGAAAGGGGGTAGCAACTCTCTCTGGTCAGATTGATATCCTAGCCAGGGCACAAGGAGAGCTTTGATTGTGTCACCTACTGACAGTTTGGAAACTCGTAGCCGACCGGAGCGACGCAGAGCCCTCCCGGCAGGTGGCGTGGCAGGAGGGGCCGCGTGGTGAGCGCCCCGCTGAAGCCCTGGCCACCCCCCTTCTCTCTCTCCCCCCCACTCCCTCCCCCTTCCCCTCCGCTAGACCGGGCGCGCACTCTGCTGCATGTCTGCAGCACAGGGAGTCCCCCTGCACCCTGACTCCAGGCACCCCGCAGGTGTTTTTTTGTGTGTGTGTGTGTGTGTGTGTGTGTGTGTGTGTGTGTGTGTGTGTGTGTGTGTGTGTGCGCGCGCTTTGCCGCTCTGGCCACCCCACAGGTGTTTTTTTGTGTGTGTGCGCTTTGCCGCTCTGGCCACCCCGCAGGTGTTTTGTGTGTGTGTGTGCGCGCGCTTTGCCACTCCGGCCCCCCCACAGTTGTTTGGTGTTTTTTTTTTGCTTGGGGCGGCAAAAAAGCCAGAGCCGGCCCTGCCATTCTATACCCCATACTCATGCCCCCCCCCCGCTAATGCTCCCCTCCCCTCTAGGGGGCAGAGGAGAGCTCAGTCCCTATGGCCCGTTCAGCGAGCGAGGGGCAGGTTAACGCCGTCTGGGGTGTGGATTTTGTACTTCATACACGTTTGTTAGGAACAGGTCTGAGATGCTCACAGCTCACTCCACCCAGCCGCCTACAAGGGAAAAGCCCCTGCCCCCTCCCCCGATCTAACCATTAGATCCCTCAATATTCTCCAAGCCAAGAATAGAATCCAGGAGTCCTGACTCCCAGTCCCCCCTGCTCTAACCCATTGGA
The DNA here is from genome assembly GCF_028017835.1 of Emys orbicularis. NCBI lineage: Eukaryota > Metazoa > Chordata > Testudines > Emydidae > Emys > Emys orbicularis. The sequence goes on from NC_088702.1 coordinate 12,987,415, forward strand.
CCCCCACTCTCATCCCAAAGCCAGAGATAGAACCCATCCCCCTGCTCTAACCACGAGATCCCACTCCCCTCCCAGAGACAGGGAGAGAACCCAGGAGTCCTGGCTCCCAGCCCCCGCCCCTGCCCTAACTTGTAGACCCCGCTCCCCTCCCAAAGCTGGATAAGAACCCAGGAGGCCTGCTTTCACCATTAGCAAGATCCAGACAGCAGATAATCGCTGGCCCCTTCCGCCTTCTCTAGAGATCCTGTTCTTAGAATTGTTGTGTCACATCAGATCTTCCGAGACACCTCTGGCCCCAGTAGGGGAGAGAGAGAAGGCCCCAGCTAGAGGAACTGTGTATCACAGCGGAGGAGCTAGCCCCCTGGGACACTGGGTGAGCCCATCATGTCCAGGCTGGGGGGCTGTACCCTGCTCAGCAGCGACTTGGGGAAGGACCCAGGTGTCCTGGTGGAGCCAGATGGCCCATGAGCTCCGTGGGTGATGCTCTGGCTAAGAGGGTGAGCTGACCCTGGGCTGGAGACGCAGGGGAATAGCGAGTAGGAGCTGGGACCCCCGCTCGACGTGACATTGGGGAGACTGCACCCCACTCTGGGGGGCCACACGTCAAACAGGGTGTCTGGAAATGGGGGAGGTGTCAAAGAAGAGCAACGGGGACGATCCGAGTACTGGAAAACCGGCCTGAGAGCCAAGCACTGAAGGAGCTCGATCTAGTGAGTTTAACCCAGAGAAGGCTCAGAGGGGACAAAATCCTGGTCTGTCAGCACCTCCCTGCGGAAGGGGAGGAAGAAATTGCAGACATCTTAGCTCATAGAGGCAAGCAGCGATACCTTGCCTCGGAACAGCGCGCCCCCCTCGCGCTCCCATTGCTTTCTATGTCACCAGGACCTGCTTTCATACCTTTGTAGCTAAGTGGCAATCGCTGCCCCGAAGTGACTCCGATACACTCACTCAAAGCACCAACTCTCCACACCGAATTCTGCTCCCACACAGAGAATTCTCTCCCCCGCTTCCTTGGGATCAGCCAGCTGGTGTGTGTTGCCGCCAGACACTGCTGAGCTGTATAACCCCGCCCACTGACGTGTGACGCCTCCCGTCGGTGTCAACTACTCTCCCTGCCTGCAACAGATGCTGTGTGCCACGCCGGAGCCCCGCTCTCGGAACCAGCCCGTCGGGGCGCGTCCCTCCGCCACTGATCCAGCCCCTGGGCCCGCATCGTCCCTGCCCTGCGCTCCCCCCAGCTGCTGCGCTCAGTGCAGGGAGCCGGGCAGCGAGAGCCGGGCTGTGTATCAAGGGGAGTTTTCTGGGGGCGGGGTGTGTGCAGGGGCGATGGAATTTCCAGTCCCTCAAAATGGGGGGGGGCCACCAGCGCCGGAACGTGGCCGCCCCCCCTTCCTCCGAGCCCCCTCCCTCACGCTTCGCCTTCACCTGCAGGCCCCGCCCTCGCTCCGCCCATTCCCCCTAATCCCCGTCCCCGCATCGCCCCTTCCCCGATGCCCCGCCCTCACACCGTCCTTCCCTCCTAGTCCCCGCCCTCATGCCTTTCCCGAATCCCCGCTCCCACGTTGCCCCTCCCCCTAAGTCCCACCCATTCCTCCAAGGCCCCGCCCTCACACCGCCCCTTCTCCCGAATCCCCGCCCCCGCACCGCCCCTTTCCCCTATTCACCAATCCCGCACCGCCTCTTCCTCCGAGTTCCCGCCCTTGTGCTTCCCCTTCTTCCTGAAACCCTGGCCCTGCCCCGCCCCTTCCCCCAAGGCCCCGTCCCCACACCAGCCCTTCCCCAAGACTCCGCCCCCGCCCCGCCCCTTTTTCCCAATCCCCGCCCTCACTCGCCCCTTCCCCCAATCCCTGCTCCCGGATTGCCCCTCCCCTCTAGGCCCCGCCCCTGCACCGCCCCTTTCCCTGAGGCCCCACCCTCGCACTGCCCCTTCCCTCTAATCCCCCCACCGCATCGCCCCTTCCCCCCAGGCTCCGCCCTCGCACCGCCCCTTCTCCCCAGGACCCTGCTTCTGCACCAGCCCTTCTCCCTGCGGCCCTGTCCCCGCGCCGCTTCTTCTTCCAAGGCCCCGCCCTCGGCCCCGCCCCTGCACCACCCAGAGACCCAGGAGCAGGCCAGACCCGGGAGGCGGGAGGGCAGAAACTTCCTTAAGAAAAAGAATCCGGGCCCAGCCTCCCGTTCCCGGGTGCCCTTGGGCACATCACTCAGTCTCTCTGGGCCTCAGTTCTCCTGTCCGGGAAATGGGGCTGGCGGCGCTTCTCGCCCGAGCCTGGGAGGGGTACTACCCTGCAGATTAGGAAGATGCTCAGATACTGGGGTGATGCGGGAGGGGCGCAGGGGGAGCGTATTAGCACCATAGTTTGGTATATGGAGTCTGTTTGGAAACAAAATATTTCCCTCAAGTCATTCCCAAAACCTGTATTCAGCGATAACCTTGGAACAGACAGAGCAGCCTGGTTTTTTTCCCGTGTAGCCAGCCCCCGACCTGGCGCCAGCTCCCAGTTCTGCCCCATTTCTCCTACTGCGGCCCCATCTCACCTCCTGGCCCTGGCTGGGCGGCCATGTGCCCCTCGTAGCAGGGGGCTGTGCAGGGGGGTCTCCTTGCAGCCAGGAGAGAGTGTCTG